>NC_142265.1:2787305-3096173 GCF_052056855.1 Sturnus vulgaris | reverse complement strand
ACATGAAAACTGCTTTCATCTCACTTTATAAATGTGTTTGGGGTGAGAGGGGCTGTGGGAAGATGAGGAGAAGTGCCTGTGGAGGCAGGACAGTGTCTGTCCATCCACCACTGCTGGAGTGACATTTATCTCATCCAGAGTATTTTATTTCATTTCAAAGTGAGGAATTCAGCAAGATGGAAATCTTCTGGCTCCACTATCCCACATTAGCACGAAGCTGTGAATGTGAGCCACGTGCAAAGCACAGTGCAAAACTTGGCTTTGAAGGCTATTGTAGAATTTGGGAATAATTTGGGGTAGTAAAGACCTTCAAGTAGACCAGAGCCACAACCACCAGGAGTTATAGGACACTTGACTTAGACACAGCTGTGGAAAAGTGACTTTTTAATGCTGAGGGTGAAGGGACCTCTGACAGGTGCCCAGAGTGTTTTCAGTGCATGAGCATTGAGACTCATGCCTGGAAATGCATCCAAAAGGAAGGCACTGATTTCTTGCTCACATCTACTTGTGATCTCTGACATCCCCAGGGGAATGGGGGAAAAATTCCAACCACACACGCAGGGAAGTGAGAAAGAAGCTGGGGAGGATTCCCTGCTGGAAGAAGAGGCAGTGTCACCTCCAGGCAGCAGGCAGGGGTGACAGCCTCTCCTGTCAGGTGAGGTGAGGAGGTGCCAGCCATGGCCAGGGCCGTGGGCAGAACCCACATCCACCCACGGTGCTGCAGGGGGGTGATGTCTGCTCAGGCTGGGCTCACAGCTCTCTCCACACCCCCCTCCTGCCTACAGCCCCATCACTGAAGCTGCAGCTCTTCTACTTCCAGCTCCTGTCCCCGGTTTTGGCTGGTGACCAGGCTCATCACAAGCTGGTTGTGCTCACACCCTTGCAAAGCCAGCACTGGCTCAGCAGCACCTCTAAATGAACCCCTCACCCCCAAAATTAACCAAACCAGGCAAAGCTATGCCAGGACAGGGGTGAGGGTGGAAGCCCCCATATTTTTTTTCCCTCCCCACAAGCAATGGCTGATGAAAAGGGGCTGAGTTCTTTACAACAATTAAGGATTCTCATGGCTGATTTGCTTAGGTTGAGACAGTTATTTTTTAAAACCAGGAACGAAATAAGTTGCTTCACCTTTGCTGAACCACATCTCTTTATGGCAGAGAGAGACAAGCTGAGCTGGCTGAATTTTCTTTTATTGGAGTCTTTTGAATTTTCTTGGACATCTACCTGGAACATTAAATGTCCTTTTTCTCCCTATAGTCCAGCTAGTGCAACAAAGTATGAGAATCCTTCAGCTTCTGTTACAGGAGAAAAATGTCTTCACCTTGTGATAAGAAAGGATTTTCCCAGAAAAGACAAGATTTTACAAAATACAAGAATACCGAATACAAGAATACAAGAAAATACAAAATGCAGAACTTACAACATTTACAGAACACAAGAAAATACAAAAAAATCCCACTTTTCCCCTGAAAGTCACAAGAATTTACAAGTAACACATTCAAAGATCGCCAAAACTGCAGCAGCAGCTCCCTGAATGAGGAGAGCAGCAGTTGCTCAAAAATCAGCCCCTTTAGAAAAAGAAAAGGAGAATTTGGGCTCCATTTGCTTTTCTCAGTCAGAAAGCAGTGATGAGATAACTGTTTGCTGTGCCCTGCTAGGTGACCAGAGCCAGGTGACACCCCCAGGTCCCCTCTGTGTGTGTGTCTGACCTTCAGGGATGGTCCTGGCTGCAGATGGGGGCTCCTGCATCCTTGCATGCTCATCCCACCCTGCGGGTCCCCAGGGTGGCTGCACTGGGAACGTCCCTGCTGGCATCTGCAGTGACAGATGCTATGGCCACCAAAGGGGTTTCAAGGTTGCTGAAGGGTGGCAGCAATCCCTGCCAGGCTGGGTGGGATCTGCAGCACAAGGACAAAGTCTTTGGAAGCTGCCAAATGTGCAGCAGCATCACAGGGCAGGGCTGGAGTCTCTGGAGGGACTTAAAAGCTGTGTGGATGTGGCACTTGGGGACTTGGGTCAGTGGTGGCCTTGGCAGTGCTGGGGCAACAGTTGGATTGGATGACCTGAAAGGTTTTTTCCAACCTGATTCCACGATTTGGGGCTGGGGAATGGGCACCATCAATGGGTGCAGGGGAAGGGAAAAGCTGAGAGCCAAAGGGGACAAAAGCCTTGCATGACAGGAAGGGTGAATGTCCCTTATCAAAGTCCCAGCCACCCCATCTCTGAGGCTGCACTGAGACCTTTCCTTGGAAATCCCTTTGAAACAAACCCTCAGAAATCCCCTTAAGGCACATGGGCTCTGATAGCAGATGTCTGGCCCATGGCAGGCTCTGTGCCTTTCCCAGGCTGTTCTGGGAGGGAGTGGCAGCTCCGTGGCAGCAGCTGGCTCCTGGAATCCAACAAAATGTGGCACAAAACCCACTTGTCTCAATGTCTCAATATCATTCCCATTCCATGCTGTGCCCTGGGGTCATTACAGCTGCTGGAGCCCATCCTGGCCATATCCAACCCCTCTGGCCTCTGGCAATGCTCAGCTGGGTACAGACTGCCCAGGAGGGGAGATCCTGGTGAGGACAGAGGCCATCACATCTCTGACACCACTGCTTCCCTCCCTGGAGCCTCCTTTTCCTTTGTATTTCACACTGAAGCCCAGAAATTCTCCTTGGAAAAGGCCAGAAAAGAGACAATTTGGGCAAACCCTGTTTTATCTTTAGCTCAGCCTTCATTTCTAGGAAAGCAGGCTTGTTGTTTGCTGTATTGTTCTTGTGTCTCTTTAAAGCTGTCCTGTCATTGATGAAGCAGAACAAATTCAGTCATTCTTCCTATTTTATTTGTCTTAGATCCTGGTCTTTATTTATAGCCAGAGCCTGGAGCAGGAATGAGCAATCTCCAGCTCGGGGCTGTCCCTGCTCTCTTCCCTGAA
Organism: Sturnus vulgaris; assembly: GCF_052056855.1. Classification (NCBI taxonomy): domain Eukaryota; kingdom Metazoa; phylum Chordata; class Aves; order Passeriformes; family Sturnidae; genus Sturnus; species Sturnus vulgaris. Next base: position 3,093,250 of record NC_142265.1, on the reverse strand, counting down.
CCTCATCCCACGTGAGGCAGCTCACAAAGCTTCCCTCATGGCACAGCTCTTCTCTGGAGCCCTCCCAGCCTCCAGAGGGACAATTCCCTTTCGTTTTGTGGCAAAGAAGATTTGGTTTTGCAAAATGGAGCAAACCTGTCCAGTGAGAGCTGAAGGAGAGGGTGAATCCCTCCTGTTTGCTCCAGAGGATTCTCTTAGTCCTGCTGGGTGACCTAAAAATACCCAGGAAAATTCAAAGAGTTTCTAATTTTTTGGGGTTTCCTTTTTGAATTGCCAAGGGATACTTGGTCACGCTCCTTGTTCAGCTCCAGTGCTGGCTACAACAAACACTGAATAGAGAATTGCAGGATTGGGTTAATTTTCATTCTGAGCATTTAGGAATGAGGTAGAACTTTCCAGCCCTTTTTTTCCTGCAACTTTTAGACCTAAAAATGGATTTTGTCCTTAACAGAAACTGAGTTTTTGCCCTAGACTGTGCCTGGGGGCGTTAGGACTTTGCAGAACATCCCAAACCTCCTGGGACCAGCAGGGCTGGATCTGGAGACCCATCTTTTACCCAGCCAGCAGTTCGGGACTGCTCCATAATGAAGATTAAACATCTACAAAGTTTTAGTGATGTCTGGGAATTTCCTCCAGGGCACATTAGGAAGAGAGGACCTGCAGAGCTTTGATGTGGGAACACTCACCTGGGGAGGCTGTGGGCTCCATCCTAGGGTTTGGACAAGCAGCTGTCAGGAAGAGTTTAGGTGGATTTGATGGCCTGGGGACAAGAGCTCAGACTACAAGACATCCCCAGCCCCTGCCAGCTTGTACAGGTTACCCAGGGGCATCCTAAGAACTGGGCTCTGGGATAAAAAATGCAAATAAAAGCAGCAAAGCTCCTTTAAAAAAACACGGTGGACATTTAGGTCGAGGACTGTGTTGGGGTTCAAGCCCTCAGGGTTTTGATTTTGGGGCGTTGGGATGGATGTGGCAGGATGGTGCCCCCAGAAATGGTCACATTTACAGGAACCCTGCCTGGGGATGAGAGGCTGCTGGATAAGAAGCAGCAAATAAATGAAGTGTATGGGAATTAATCTGAGCAAATCCAGTTTGGGGCTTATTAGGCAATTGGTATGCAAGGAGAGGCTGCTCTTAAAGCACATTTAGCCCTGGGAGGAGATTTTTGATTCATCTCCTTCAAGGTGCCAGAATGCACCACCAAGGAAACTCTGTAAATATTCCCCAGTAATTTGCCAGAGTGGCTTGGCTGTGGCCACAAGGCCCCCAGGGGCCAGGGAGAAGCTCCATCCCTCTGGGCCAGCATTCCTGGCAGGCTGCAGAAATGCCAGAGACAACAATTAATGGCAATTGCCGCAGTCACTTCCTCGACAGACTCTGATCTGGATTGATCCACTGGCTCAATTTTGTTGTTGGGGATAGAATTTCTCATTTCAAGACATAAATCTCTCGCTCACTTATCAATGCAAAGATTTGTACAGTTAATAGGCGCTGGCAGTATCTGTAATTCCACATGCTGGGCCTGGAGACTATCTCAGGGCTAGGGAATGGCCTCCTCTGGAAGGAAAAAAAATTACTAGATTAGAAAAGGTAGGAGCACCAATATTTCTGCAGTTTATTGCCAGGATGAATTGAAGTCTTGGCCCTATTAAGCTGATAACAAACCCAGCTTTAGCAGGGCCAGGGTGTGCATGGAAATATCTGCAGGAATAACCAGTGATGGTTTGAGATCTTGATTTTTTATTACGTGGGGAAGCCAAGACCTCTGGGATGAGCAAAATCAGCCTGTGGGAGAATAAACAGTCTCAGATCCATCAAATTCTCCTTGGTGCAAAGCAGAGGAGGCTTGAAAATTGCTGTGGGAATTTCCCTCTGTGTTTTTGAGAGAGGGAAAGGGAAAGGGAAAGGGAAAGGGAAAGGGAAAGGGAAAGGGAAAGGGAAAGGGAAAGGGAAAGGGAAAGGGAAAGGGAAAGGGAAAGGGAAAGGAAAGGAAAGGAAAGGAAAGGAAAGGAAAGGAAAGGAAAGGAAAGGAAAGGAAAGGAAAGGAAAGGAAAGGAAAGGAAAGGAAAGGAAAGGAAAGGAAAGGAAAGGAAAGGAAAGGAAAGGAAAGGAAAGGAAAGGAAAGGAAAGGAAAGGAAAGGAAAGGAAAGGAGCTCGTTTGGCAGGTGCAGGCAGGCAGCAGAATAGCTGCTGCCATCTGCTCCTCTGCTCTGGCTGGAATTCCTGGGTGTGTCTGCAGGACATGGGCCATGCTCAGAACCCACCAGTCATGGATAATGGAAATTAAAAATTGTCCTCTCTATGGTTTCCTACTCTGCTCCAGCAGGGATTTTTGCAGGGTTTCCCCCTCCCACCTGCTCGTGGTGGTTTGCAGGGTGTCTATCCCTGCTGGTTTCCCATCAGATTTGGGAACAGCTTTGGGCAGTTTCAGACAAATCTGGGATGGGCTGGAGGGTCCCTCTTGGATTGTGGCAGTGTCCCTGTGTGCCCCTGCTGCCATGGTGATCCCACACTCACATCAATCACAGAGTCATGGGATGGTCTGGGTGGCAATGCACCTTAAAGCTCCTTTTGTTCCTCTCCTTGCCATGGGGACCTTCTGCTATCCCAGATGGCTCCAAACTGCATCCAGCATCCAAGCCTGGCCTTGAACTCTTCCATGGTGGGACATCCACACCCCCTCTGAGCAGCCTGTTCCAAACACCACCAGGAGTCAGAAAACAGTGACATTTTGGTGCTCATTGGAGCCACATCTCCAAATATCTGATCCAAAATGCTGCATTTCATGGCAGAAAGCTGAAGAGAACCAAATCCACTGGGAAAATATCTCAGGTTTGGTTTGCTCAACACAGCAAAGCAGTGGCTGGTGGAAAAGGTGTTCCAGAAAGAACTGAACAGGTCAGGAATTTTATTCCTAATTCCCTCTCTGGCAAACTGGGGATGATGTGCAGGATGGTCAGGATGTGGGGAATATCCTGCATTGCCTACAGAGGTAACAAAAGTTGGTTTGAGTAGGAATGACCTTGATTTTTTGCACTGGAAGAGGTAAAAGTGCACATCCATTAGAAAATGAGTGCTGTGGGCACCTTATCCCTGTGAAATGTGTGATCAAGTTCCTTGTGGAGAGAGATGAAACATTCCAAATTGACAGAAACCTGTTGTCATAGATGCAAATTTCACAGGTACAGGAATAAATCCCTGGCAGCCATGGGAGTGCAAGATTAGATTTGTCTGATAGCAATCTCCAAAATGCCCAAACTCAGGATTTCTTCCCTTGGATGATGGAAAAGAGTGGGATTTTGGCAGAGTGGGGACCCAAATCCTGGCCATCCTGGCCAAAACACATGTGGGAGGGACAGGGACACAGGACAATTAATTTATTCTTTTCCATGTAGGCTCTTGCTTTGACTTGAATTCTGAAAACCCTCTGGAAGGCAGGCAGAAAAGAAAGGCACCATTTCTGATAAGCCAGGTTCAAAGGGAAGCATGAAATTCGGATGGATGTGGAGCCAGAGCAGCCCAGCCTCAGCTCAAAACCTGCAAATACCTGCAATATAGATTTCATTTAGATTGAAGGATTTGTTTAATGTGCATATTAGAAAACACTGCCCTTATTAATTCTCTTCCTTTTGGGATCTTTCCCTGTTTGTTTGGGTGTTTTTTGAAGCGAACAATTTCAAAGTCAATTGAATCCTGGGGGAAGGTGTTGGCTTGACAGGTTTTAAGCTCAAATTTCTTCATTTACATGCAGAGATAGCACGAGATTGGGAAGGGTAAACTTTCCATCTGCTCTAATAGGCATGGGTTGGGAATATGAGGCAGGAAAAGTGCATCTGGAGGTCTTTAAATTTTAGTAGGGGTGTAAGGCATGGATCAGGCACCACCAAATCCAGTCCATTTGGAGTTTTCTTAAAATACACAGCACTTGGACTCAGGTGCATGGCAATAAATCTCCTGTCTATGTTTTTATTTCCATTTTCTGTGAGTTCTCAAACACACGTGCAAAATGGGGTTGAATTCGGATTTAGGGACCCCAAAGGTGCCTGTCATGCCTGTCCCAATGGGATTTTCCATCCCTCCAGTTGGGCTGTGCTCCTTTCTGCTGGGAGTGGAGCACTGTGCCCGCTCCAGGAGCTGGATGGAGCCCAGCACATCTCATTTCACCTCATGTAGGTCAGCCCAGCACCAGCAGATGGGCTTGTCATGGAGCTGGACTCTAATTCCATCATCCCTTGCATCCAGACACACCCTGGGAGGGCGGGGATGCTGCAGCTCCAGCAGCCACTAGGGCAAGACATGTCAAAAATAAACTCCTTCTTCCATTAATATTTAAAGTTTTCCTGAACTTCACTGAGGGGTGATCCAAGGTCTTGCAAATAGGGAAAGAAAGGGGGACTAAGGTGGGACATTTATCCCTGCCCATGGCAGGGGGTTGGATTCAGATCATCTCTAAGATCCCTTCCAGCCCAACCTTCCCATGATTCCACGATTTTTCAGCTTTTTTACAAAAAAAAAGGGTGATTTTTAACAGAGAGTTAAAAATGCATTTCAGAAGATGCTAAAATGAAATATCTCTAAATAACAACTTTCAGCCCCCTCCCCTCCACTCCCCATAACAAAACTGCTGAAAGCAGATGATGTTTGGAGTCTTATTGTGTTTTGTCCTTTATCTCTGGTTTGGAGAGTCCTTGGAGGCTCTCCCTACACTGCAAGGAGAGCAAAGACCCTGCCCTGCTGCTGTAACCCACGGCTCAAACCTCAGTTAGGAGTTTCAGAGGCAGAAAATCCCCTTTAAGGGTCGTTTTTGCTGAATTTGACCCTGCACTGACATTCTCCTGGCCTCTTGCATGAGCTGAGGTCATTAAGCTCAGAGCTGCCTTTGGGTTTTAAGAGAGGAAAGAAAGGCCAAAGACAATTCCTTGCTTCTCCTTCTCTCCCTCCTTCCCCCTGATCTCCTCAGCCCCTGCAGGTTGCTCTGCAAGAAAGAGCTTTGGATATAAATAAATACAAAGCCCCTCGGGATGCCCATTGCTGACAGTTCCAGTGCAGAGAAGCTCCCAAAGTTCAGAGTTTAATGCAAAAGTCTGAAGTGGCCACAATTTATTCCAAATTGCTTCGCTTGATCCGACGACCTCGGGAAATTATCACTGGGGGAGCCGGGATCGGTATCTGGAGGGAAGGCAGAGGGAGCAGGGATGGGAGACAGCTCTGCCCAAGCAGGGCTCTGCCCAAGCAGGGCTCTGCCTGCAACAACGAGGGTGAGGCAATGTTTGGGGTTTTAAAGAGCCTTGGAGAGACTTTTCCTCTGGAGAAGCTCAGAGATTTGAAGCCCAGGTGAACAATCCCAAAAATCCCACCCCGTGCCTGAGAGCTTTGTCCCAACAACCTTCCCTTGGACCTCCAAGGACAGCAAAGATGGACAAAGGGCTCCATGGAACTGGGCACCAACTCCCACCCCAGCCTCCCTTCCCTGCTCCTCTGCAGCTGCATCATCCTGCCCACATCAATCCCTGCCCATCACTCCTGTGCCCTCCTGCACCAGGGCACTGCTGCACACAGGTTGCAGAGGGTTTGAGAGGTAAGAGGACTGCCAGTTACTTATTTGTATCCCTTTCCTCCCCAAAATGGACTGAATAATGACTTCTGGGAGTGACCTGTGGGAACAAACTCCCTCATGCCAGCTGGGAATGCCACTCACATTGGTGGCTTTAGGTCACCCCTCAAATCCCATCTGAAATACCTGGGATTTCAATCATCTGGCTCCTTGGAGGCTCTGATTTCATGTGGTGGAGGTTTCTGGGATGTGTCCCAAGATAAGCCCAGGATAATCAAGCATCCCATGGGAGGGATCAGCAGGGATTGGGCTCCTCTGGCCAGGCTTGCCCCATGGCTTTGCCAGGCAAGTGGGTGCCAGGGATGGGGGGAATTTGGGTTGAACTCCCTGGGTTCCTGCCCAGGGTGTTTTGGAGCTGAATTCCCTCCTCACTGCTTCAGCACTGGGAATAGCTGTGAGTGTCCAATGGATTCACAGCACAGTGAGGCCCTTGAGGGAGGTTTTGTGAGCATTGCCTGGGATAAAACCCAGTAATAACTGAGTGGACTGGAGTCCTGAGAGGCAGAGCAGTCTGGATTCTGACAGACACACGCTGTGATGTACTGGGGTGGTCCTGTGCCCAGCTGTGCCTCTGATAACCCACAGCCTGCTGCTGGGAGTGGGGTCAGGGTTTATTCTCCTGCCTCTTATTTCACTCTTGGTTTTGCTAATTGAGTTCTGGAGGGGGCCAAGGTTGTCTTGACCTCAGCTGTGACTCCAGGGACAAATCCTGTGTCTGTCTGGGCTGGGCTCTGTGATCTCTGCCCAGTCCCTTCACACTCAGGTCAGCCTTTTGATTCTGCTAAATAATCCAAATGGATTTCAAACCCCCAAACCCTTGAAGCAGCAATATTTAGGATTTCTGTGTGTGCTGGGGAATGCTGGAAGTGGCAGCTTCTTTGAGGCTGAATCAATTGACAGAAAAGCACTGATTTCACTGAGCTCCCAAACCCTTCTGGGTCAATACAAGAAAATGAGACACTCAAATGAAGCTGTGAATGGTTTGTGCAGAGCCTCCAAGTCCTGGCTTTGTGACAGGATTGGAAACAGGAGCCATAGGTTTTCGGGAAACCTGACTCTCATTCCTGGTCATTTCTCATAACAAAGCCTTCTTTTTTTCTGCCTTCTCCAATCACATTGATAGGACAATGGCAGTCCCTGCCAAGATCTGCACAAGGATGGGGATGGAGCATTCACATCCCATTGGTCCCCAGGATGTGCTGGGATCTGGCAGGGACACATCCCAGAAACCTCCACCATATGAAATCAGAGCCTCCAAGGAGCCAGATGATTGAAATCCCAGGTATTTCAGATGGGATAAACCCTTCTCTTGATCTAAAGCCACCAATGTGAGTGGCATTCCCAGCTGGCATGAGGGAGTTTGTTCCCACAGGTCACTCCCAGAAGTCATTATTCAGTCCATTTTGGGGAGGACAGGGATACAAATAAGTAACTGGCAGTCCTCTTACCTCTCAAACCCTCTGCAACCTGTGTGCAGCAGTGCCCTGGTGCAGGAGGGCACAGGAGTGATGGGCAGGGATTGATGTGGGCAGGATGATGCAGCTGCAGAGGAGCAGGGAAGGGAGGCTGGGGTGGGAGTTGGTGCCCAGTTCCATGGAGCCCTTTGTCCATCTTTGCTGTCCTTGGAGGTCCAAGGGAAGGTTGTCTAAGCCTAATGTTGGGACAAAGCTCTCAGGCACGGGGTGGGATTTTTGGGATTATCCTGGGCAGAAACAGGAGCTGGACTTGGATGATCTTTGTGGTTCCTTTCCAACTCAGGAGATTCTGTGATTCCATGATTTTAATGTACTCATTTAACTTTTTTTTTTTTCCCAGAGCCATACAGGAGCATTTTGGGGCCATTGTTTTCCCTACCTAAAAAAGTCACTTTTTCTCTCTGTTACCCAGATGAACACCAGCACAGTGAACAAAAAGGATCACACAATCATGGAATTGTTTAGGTTGGAAAAGCCCTCAGAGATCATTGAGTCCAACTGTTAACCCAGCCCTGTCAAGGCCACCACTAAACCGTGTCCCCAGCTGCCACATCTGCCCATCTTTTAGATCTTTCCAAGCAGGGAGACTCCAAAACTTCCCTGGGAAACCTGAGCCAGTGCTTGAAATCTTTGAAATCCCACTTTTCAGGACCCCCCCCCCCCCCACCTTGCACTGTACCAGCTTCTTGCACCTTGAGAAAGCAGCGAGGCTTTCAAATCCCTGCCCACACCATCAAAGCCCTGCTCTGCATTGCTCCCCTCCCTCCTCCCCTCCCCTCCCCACATTCTGGCACGGATCAGGATCTGGGATCTTTCCGAAGAGGCAGATGCCGGTGCCATTACCCCGAGCCGTATCCCACTCCACGGGAAGCCCATCATGGCTCCAGTGCTGTTCCTTATAGTATCCAACACCCTCCATCAGCATGGAAATCACTGCCTGGCTGCATTTAATGTCCAAATAAAGTGGCTCTTTCCCTGCTGGAGCTGAGCGCTTTTCCTGCAGTCAGATTTCCTCAAGCACATGTCCCAGGGTGCTCCAGGGAGGGGAGGATATTCCAGAGTCACCCATGGGCCTCTCTCTAATTAGACTTAAATGAAGCTGTTTGATAAGGAAATGCCTTTCCCAGCATTAGGGATACGGCCGTGGAGAACAACAGCAGCTGTGGAGTAACACCCGTCTCAGCCCAGCAAAGATCAGTGCTATGGCTAAATTGCATCCTGGCCCAGGAACAGGAGGATTTTTGTCCCAGCACAGCCTTTAGATGAGGAAATCAACAGCAGGAAGTGTCTTTTAATTTGCTAATAACGGGAATGTGAGCGGCGGCCCGAGCGCTGCCGGTGACACTGGCGGGGCTGGCGGGATCGCGCAGCCCTTGGGTGGCAGATGGCACTGCCACGGCTCCCATCAAAATGCAAAGTTCTTTAATGCTTTTCTGACACGGAGCAGCACGGCAGGAACAGCTCGGGCTGGAAGAAACGGGAATGAACAGAACCGGGAGGGACCGAGGGCTGCTCGTCCCCGTGCCAAGGCATCCAAAGGCAGGGCTGGGATGCAGCAGGGAGGAAGGCACTGTCAAGGGCAACCTGACAGCTGCTCATTGCAAAGGCAATTCCCTTTATTGCCCATTGGCTCACACAGGGCTCCCTTATCTGGGGCAAGTGGCCGTCTCTGATGGGTGATAACGGGAGCGCTTTAGAACTGTGCAAAGAACAATTCTCCATTTGCCAGCTGACCTGGAATATCAAGGGAGAGGGGGGAAAAAAGATTATTGATCTAAAATAGCCCTCTTTTGGTCTATTTTATAGCAGCTGGAAGGAGAAAAAAAAATCTCCGAGAGCTCCCAGTTCAATGAATGACAAGGGAGTGGAATTTATTATGCGGGTTCATTCCTTTCTGAATGAGGGCAGGTGTTTTTCAAATGAAACGCTTTCCCCAAATGAGCAGAACAGAAAGGGATTAAAAACACAAAGGAAGCTGTGGCTTTTCTAGCTGATGAAAATTTGTTTTAAGTATCACTCAGCACTTTGTTTTAGAGAGAAGGGAAAACTTCCATGGACCTTTTTCTGAATGTCTTTTATTGAAATTCAGGGTTTAAGGAGTTAATTCCCACCTTCCCTATTCAAACTCCAGTTCATTTAATTAAATAGTAGAAAAAGGAAGAGAGTGACACATTACTGAGTTTACATGACAGTCCAAAGACATTACAATGATGGGGTTATGGGCTTTGGAGTAGCCTTATCATCCAAACTCCCACACGAAGGCAGGAACAGGAAAAATTCTTCACTCAGTCCTTAGCAATGCTTGTCAGAACGAGGATGGTTAATTAACATGACCTTTATTGCTTTAAAGGGAAAACACAAAAAATCCATCTTACATTTGTTTGTAAAGAAATTAAATAAACCCTAATAAACACTGATCATTGAAGGCATCAAAGGATATTCAGGAGCCTTCTTTTTCCTCCCTACTCCCCAGGCCAGAGGAAAAAAAGTCTTTGGTAAATAGAGCTGCTCTGCACAAATAAAATACAAAATACCAAGTGTGGTCTCATGTCCAACAGGCTCAGTTGTGTTTCTTGCTTCCACAAGCAAGAAACCTTCAGAAAGTGTGAGCCCAGATTTAATTAAGGGCTGGAGAAAGGATCTGGGAGTAGCCAGATCAATAAACACAGGCTCACTCAGAAACCTCCAAATGCACGCAAAGAAAGGGGAAAGGCAGGAAAAAAAAATAGAGAACAACACACGAGTGTAGCTTATGGACCGCCCCTTTCTGACCAAGGGAAAAAGGGGAAATTCGCAGCAGCATTGAGTCATCCCTGACTCCAGGATCATTCCCAACCATCCCTACTTCACAGCATCAACCTCTTGATTCCTTCTTTCCAGGGAATAAAGCTGCTATTCAAGGCTGCTGGCTCCGGGGCTGGGCTGGAAGAGCAGCAATGTTCAGCCCCTCTCCGGGGAGGCTCCACACGAATCCCTTCATTAGCACTGGCCGAGCTCAGGTATCACTGCTCTGAGATGCAGCACTTTATCTTTCTTTTGTGTTTAATCTCCTTTTTCCACTCCCACGGGTTGAAAACATTTCCTGCAGGACTCTTGATACTGCAAAGAAAGTTCCTCAATGTCAAAACTGGAGGAGGTTCAGGCGTTGCTTCATGTGAGGATGAAATGGGATGGGAGAGCAGACAAGGAGCAAGGACACCCTGGGTGCTCCATCCCTTCTCCACCCAGGGAGCCGCGGGGAGTGATGGCTGTGGGAAGCCCACGTGTGTGATTCCAGCAGCACTTGGAGCTGCTGCTCCCATCCCAGGGGGCTGAACGCTCTATTTAGCTCATTTCTAAATATACCTTGCCCAGCCAGCGTCTGGCAGCCACTGCGCTCCTGACCACAGGCGAGTTATATAAAATTGTCACCTCGGCTTCTCTCCCTCTGCTCAGCAGAGCCCAGGCAGCCTCTGTTGTCCTCCAGCTCTCATCTCAACTCATAAAAGCCAATAAAAACATTGAGAATGAGACCTGTGCGTTTTTACCTTCCAGACAAGAGTAGATTTACTTGGAAATGCCCTCTTGGGTATCCCAAACCCTGACTCATCCTGAATTTCACCTCAGCCTTACGGATAAAAGCAGTGCAAGGAAGACATCAACCACCTCAAAGGGACAAAATTTTCACACCATTAAAATGTGACTTCTGCCTGCTTGGTTTGCAGCATTATCACCCCACTTCGGGCTAGATGGAAATGGGAGCAGGGGAAAAATTTTTATTAAGGTTTCAGCCTTTCACCCCAGATTTACTGGGAATTCAGGAAGAGATAACTTCTCTTTGTTCTGCCCTGAGTTGAACCATTTTTCCATGTTTTTTTTTTTCTCTCCAGAAGAGGAATCCCAGGGTCTGAGATCCTCTCACCCTCAGCAGAGTGGGAAAAGGCTGTTGGCAGTGGTCAGGTCCTCTCAGCAGAACAGCTGAGACACTCAGCCTGGTGGGGGATCTCACTTGAGATCTGAATTGCTCCCACCATCCACATGCACGAGGCTATAAATGGAATGAACCACTTGGATCCTTTCTGATATTGTCAGAAATCACTTCAGCATCCCCATAACAACCACAACCATACAATAAGATGTCCAGGGAATGAATCCTTCTGTTCTGGGAAGCACAGACACTTCAGGGGCTGCAAAGCCTTGGCCAAAGCATCTCAAGGGACAGGATGTCCATCCTCTCCCTGAGCAGATTTGCACCAACACTTCAAATTGATTGTCCAAGCAGGGTGTAGGAACCTCACTGGATTTGTCTCTGTGTGTTTTGTCTTCCTTGTTGTTTTTTTTTCTTTCTGGAGAGGGTGAAGGCAGCTATAGAAAGTGTTATCCAGAAAAGAGGAATTCTAATGCTGCCCTGCCTAAAGGTGGTAGAGCTCAGGTCAAGAGCAAGAGCTCATCCCACTCATCCCATCTTAAATCCCACTTTTCTCTGTTTCCTTTACATCCCAGTAGGCTTTGGAGGTACATGAACCATTGGAATGCTGTTGGGTGTAAGGAAGAAATTCTCCCCTGTGGGGGTGGGGAAGCCCTGGCACAGGTGCCCAGGGAAGCTGTGGATCCCTGGAAGTGCCCAAGGCCAGGCTGGACAGGGCTTGGAGCAACCTGGGATGGTGGAAGGTGATGGAGAGTGGGACTTGATGGGCTTTAAGGTCCCTTCCAACCCAAGCCCTTCTTCAATTCCATGATTTTATAAAATAGGGCTCCAGTATGAAAACATTCTCACCTGACTATTGAATGCTTAAAACCAGAGCAGATTTTTAATAGGTGCTCAATTAATTCCATTCCATTCCATTCCATTCCATTCCATTCCATTCCATTCCATTCCATTCCATTCCATTCCATTCCATTCCATTCCATTCCATTCCATCCCATTCTTTCAACAAGCTCTGCTCATTGACCTTTCCCCCAAAACTCCAGAGGAGGTGGTGAGACGCTGCAGAAGACAGGTTGTTTAGGGCCCATCTGAGATTCCTGAGGGAGTTTTTCCACGTTTTTCCAACCCTTCTGGGCTGGATATGAGCAGCTCCTTGGGTCAGCTCTGCCCCACCAGCAGCAGCCTGTGCCAGTCTCTGCCAGTCTCATCCAAGTGGATGAGCTGAAGGTTTTCCAGCTCATGGGGCACAAAACCATGGACCAGAGGGAAAAGAGACCATGAAAGGCAATGACTGGTTTATGTAGAACGAGGGGAGAGGGAGGCAAGGAGAGGAGGATGTGGCAATGGCCACCAAAGAGGAAAACCGGGGATTTTAATGCTTCTTGGGAGAGGAATTCAGCACACTGGGGTCAGAAAGCTCCAAATGCCAAAGGGTTGGTGGCTGTATCCGAGAGTGCATTGAGATTCAGGCTTTTGCTGAGCTGGATCTGTGGATTATTCCTGGCTCATCTCCTCAGTCCACGACCACACCTTGCACGAACCTGGATCTCATGTGCTCTCCTGTGCTGTTGAACCCTGCAGGGCATCCTGATGTGAAGAAGTGCTTCCAAGGTTCTTCAGAACCTTCAGACGAGAACTGGCATAATTAGTCTTAATTTATCCTCAGTAATTGCCTGCGGCATCCGTCAGCAAAGAGGGGGTTGGAAATGCAGGAGGAGAGATCCTTTATTTTTCATTATTTATTTTCCTTGACACAGAACAGTTTTCTTTCTGCAGGGAAGCTGCTCAGCCGAACTCATGCAATAAATAAACAACACCAAAAGTTTCTGGGGAATGTCCTGATTTGATTAATTTTGCCACAAGGAACTTCTAAGTAGGAAAAAAAAATCTGCAACCACCGAAGTAATTTTCATTTTTAAGTTGTCATTCTTTACATTTTTCACAGACCTTTTCCTACCTTGGAAAGAGCAAGGAATGCTCTTGGATGGATCAGCTGTTATTGGACCCCAGAAAATCTCTCCTCCACCCACACTCAGCAAAGAACTTGTGGATCTTCCTCCTCCCATATCCTTGCTGCAATTGGAACATGTTAAAAATATGGATGCACTCAGGAAAGCTGGATGGGGACTGGTGGTTGTTAACTGGGAGCAGGGAATAAGATTTCCCCTCCAGTTCCAGAGATGTTCCTCACAGGATTACACCCTCCCTACTTTTTATTTTACAGCTTTTCCCTCTTGTAATGCTCATATTTTGGGACGTGAAGTCATTGCTTAAAGCCTGAGATTCCTGAGTGAGTTTTTCCACACATGGGATCTTCTGGGCTGGATATGAAGGGATCAGCTCTGCCCCAAGCAGGACTTCTCATTGTGCTGTCCCCAGGCTTTATCCAACTTCCTGCACTGCTCCTTGCCTTTGGATCTCAGGGAATTACTTTACAACATCTTCCCACCTGCTCCAGCCTCGGATGCTCTCAGGAGAGCCGGTGCTGCCAGCTGGGTGCTTTGGGTGGGGATGGAAGGGCCCTCGGAGCTGGCACTTCCATGATCTCTGTGAATCCATCATGGCCCACAGGGAGCTGGGAAACAGAACACGGAGGAGTCCTGCAAAGGAGGGAGGGAATTCTGTGTCTCCACTGAGCTGCTAAATCCAGCATGGACAGCAAGGTCTGAAATCCACCAGTGCCAGGGGTTAGTTTACTAAAACATGTAGGAAAGGCTATGGGAAAGCATTCAGAAACATTTAAGCTCTGTCTAATCTGGCATTTTTATTTTCCCACAAAGCAGGCAGTGCAGAAGTTTTCCAGGGGAAGAAGTGTTTCGGATGGTCAGGAATTCCTGGGGTTACACGGAGCTGCCTGAGATGCAGTGGAGCCTTGGCCAAGGTGGCTCCAGGGGATAAAATCCCATCCCTTGGACCCCAGCCCACGCTGAGCCTTTGCACTTCACTGCGTTACTGCTGCTGAGTCCTTCAAGCTGCCTTGGTTCCCATTTCAATCATGGCAGTTTCCAACTGCATTTCCAGAGGCAGGTGGGAGCAGCAGCCAAAATTTGCTGCTGCCTGAGAGCTCCTGGTGCCAGTGGAGGTGGCACTGCCATCACAGGGCTGTCCCCAGTGCCCACACCCAAACGCAGCCCACCAGGGGTGACCTGTTCCTGCCCCAGGGCCTGGGTTAGAGTGGTGTAAATGCACCAATATTTCACCAAAAATTTGCTTTCTCCCACTTATTCTCTTTTTAACAGCTCCCCCACACACAATCAGCAGCCACACGGCCGTTGGAAAAGAAGTGCTAGAAATGACAGCAGAGTAACAGAAAAACTAAAACATTTTCACAGCCTTGTCTGCTGGTTTTAAGTGCATTTCACCACAGCTCAAAATTACATTATTTAGTATCAATTATCCTTCGATTGAAGCTTGGAGAGGTGGCAAGGCGAGCGTTTTTATCTCATTAGCATGTCTTGCCTGCTAACCATTTGCTGTATTCCCTCCCTTTGATCCTGTCTTTGATTATATTGTGTGACAAAAGCCCGTGTAATCTACCATTATTTCCATTAAGAGCAGAGCTGCCCTCCTCTTTGACAAGGCAATTTATTCTCATTGCTGCCTCTGTGCAGCCCGGCCAGGTTGCCGCCCTCTCCCCGCCCTGGCGGGGTGGGATTGGCAGGTGTTGGTCCAGCCTGGGTGGCATCGGGACCCCGGAGTGTCACCAAGCAGGGCTGCAAATATTGACATTTTAATGGCAAGCAGGAGGGAATGAGCCGCTGCCCGAGGTGCCGCAGTTCAAGTGGTTCTGCTCTCTGCCCCCGAGAGAGGCGGGGGATGAAGATGCAGGAAAAGGTCCTTGAGGAGGTGAGATCCATAAGCGACCTGTGAACATGAACAACTTGTTTTTGAGCCCTGGATGAGCTGTATCTGCCCCTCAGCACCCATTTCTGGTGCCCTGCTTGGTGTCCAGACCCAAATTTGATTTAGAGCAAGAATCCTGTGATCTCTATCCATCTTTCCAAAGTCACTTTGAGAAGCCAAGTTATTTATTTAGAAATATCCTTCTTACTGGAGCTTTTTTTCCACACGATTTTGCAGGCACAAGCTGGTGCTGAAGCCAGAGTAGATCTGCCCAGCCCAATTTTAACAAACTAAATCTGGCCTTATGAAATAATGAGGTATTATGAAACCATCTTGAATGATTTTGACCATTATTTGACTAATGCTGAGCCATTCTTTTAATCTCAGTTTTAAGAGTGATGCTCCCATGGCAAGGACTCGATGGCTTTAAATTGGATGCCCACACAAGCCCAGCATTTTCCCAGGGAGATAAAGCAGCCCTGGCTGCTTTTCTCCACCTCCTCCAAGTGTAAACACCTATTTCTGCCCTCAAAAGACAAGCACTTAAAATAAACCTCCGGTGTCGTGAAAATACCAACTCTGGCACTCCAAAAGGATAATCACGGTCCTTAACGTGAACACAGTGCACTGAGTACTCATTATTTTCCCTTGCCCTTCTGGTCTAAAAAAGGCAGTGGGAAATGAGTCCTGCTGGAGAATAAAGAGGGGTTTGGTGGGAATCAGTTATCCATGGTGGCGTGGAAGAGGAGAAAACCATGGAGAAAAGGGAGTGGGAATTAAATGGGATTGAAATCTCCTGTTGGAGACACAAGAGGTTCAGGCCCAGGTATCAATTATCAATTCCTTCCTTCCTTCCTTCCTTCCTTCCTTCCTTCCTTCCTTCCTTCCTTCCTTCCTTCCTTCCTTCCTTCCTTCCTTCCTTCCTTCCTTCCTTCCTTCCTTCCTTCCTTCCTTCCTTCCTTCCTTCCTTCCTTCCTTCCTTCCTTCCTTCCTTCCTTCCTTTTCAAGGCTCATGGGGCCTGACATCCCAGTGGAATTTGTCCTGAATTAACCCTGGGTCTTGGTGACTGTGGAAAGGGTTTGCAGGTGTGCATTCTAAGAACCTCCTGTGAGATTTTCTGGCCCTAATTTGGTGAGGTACCAGGTCTCCTCAGCAACTTTGTGGAGGTCAGGATGCACATAAAGGATCAGGAAAGCATTCCATGCAGGGAGCATCCACTTGTGCCTCAGCTCAAACACAAACAGCTCCTTCATCTGATGGAAATGGAATGGAAATATGATATGGCAAAAAAACCCAGAGTCTCCAGCATTAAAACCTACAGAATACAGATTTCATCCCTTAAAACTCTCTGATTTTAAAAATATTGTTTACAATAAATTGAATATTCCTAATTATTTTCTTGTGAATTCCACAGACCGATTTGTCTCAGCAAAGTCCAGATCTGATTTAATTTATGAGATAAACTAAGTGCAAACTCTGCTTATTTGTGGCATTTTCTCACTTTTCACCGAGATCAGGGAGATCCTCAACACCATAAAATAATCTTAAAAGAGGTTATGGATTATCTTTGAGCTGCAAAGTTCAGCTGTATGGAACAAACTGAGAACAAGACCTTACTGCAGGGCAAAGCCCTCATGTCCTGCTCCCAATGTGGATGAGACCAAATTCCTTGGAGAATCCTGCTGAGAAAAGGAGGCCCCTGCTGCAGGAGAAGCTCCAGGCACAGGGAAAACTTTCCCCTGCTGCTTTGGAACTCAGCATGAAAGCATTTTTTTATTGCCTGAACAGGGAGGTTTAATGAACATTAGAGAATTTAAAGCCCAAAAGCTTTTCTAGACTAAATTGCAGAAGAGTTTTGTAGAGGAAAACAAAAGTCTGCCATTCTCCTCAGTTTTGATTTGGGTAAAATTTAAAAAAATTAGAAATAGAGGGGTGAAAAAACTTCAAAAGAAGGATTTTTGTGCTGAGAAGTGTCCACATGGGGGTTTCCAGGCCCACGTGTATAATGTGGAGGATGGTTGGGCTGTAGCCTTTGAGATCTCAGCTCTGGTGGAGAAGCCCCTCCCTGGAACCCAGCACTGGGAGGCAGAAGGTCAGGTTCCATTATCCCCAATTCCCCCTGGATTTCCAAATCTATGCAAGTTAACTGCTTCTTTCTCTCTTGCTTTTATTAATTCATAAATAAATGAATGGATGGGGTTGATTCTTCTGCTTCTTCTTTTTATTTCTTTTTAATCTTTGAAGTGTTTTTGAAGAAAAATATTTGGTAAAGAACCTGTCCCTTTCCCCAGCACCTCTGTGGATTCATTTAAGTTTTATAAATGTTATTTTTCTTAGAATAAATCTTTATTAAAAATGACTGTAATGACCCTCATCTGGACAGGAGCACCATAACCCCAAATCCCAAATCTTTCTGTTGAGAGCTTTACCCTTTAAAATGCAGAGATTCATCTCCAGGGAGACTCAAACAGCTCGAAATCACCCCAGAAAGACAACACCAAATAATGAAATTTAAGGAATAGACTGCTGATCCCTGCACTCTGGAAAACCCCTCCATCCCCTTCAGCTGTGGGAAAAGGTGTTTAAGATGGAAGAACACAGCACTTCCATCTCACTCTGCAGCTTTAGCTGAGCTTCCAGCCACCCAGGAAGGGTTTGGATCCTTGCTGAGATACTGAGGTGTTTCTCTGGAGTGGGGAAGGGAGAAAACATGGAATGGTGGTGGGTGAGGAGATTGGCTGTCTTGGGTGGCAAAGCAGGATATACCCAGCAGTCTGGATTCTATCCCCATGTGTTAACCCAGCTGGGGCAGTGTTCTTTATCTTGCCCACAGCCCATCCTCCCTCCAGGAGATCTCTCCTGTTCATGGCCATGCAGTCCCAGGGCAGGGCTGATCAAATTCCATCATCCCATTGGGAGATGCTCCAGCCAGGGCAGGAGCCGAGCATTTCCTACCCAGATCAAAGGGGAGATTTGGAACAGCAGAGCAGCCTTTTCCCACTGGATCCCAGAGGAAAACCAGAGCCTTCCACATCATCCCTGCAGCTTTGGAGGAAAACTGCACCTTGTGCAGGAGCCCTGCTCCAGCAGAACCACATCTGTCACTGCAGGAGGATGCAGCCACCATGGAATGGGACTGCACCAACCCTGACTGACTGACGGGGGCACCTTGGATTCTCACTCTGATGCCTTGAGGAGCTGGAACAGAGGCTACACACAGAGTTAAGGAGAATAAAATGGGTATTTATTGTGAGGCCTACAAAGGCCTACAGAAGCCACACCCCAGCAATATCAGTGCCACAGTCGTGGCCCCTGCCTGGATGGCTCCAAGATGGAAGCAAAGGAGGGGGTTGGTCACAAAATCTTACACTTTATAGGTTCTGGTTAATTTTCATGAACCCACCCTCCACCTTTCCATGTAGTTTGTGCTTAGGGCCTGAAGTTTGGAGAAGCTGTCCTTGAGTTCTTAACTAGAATAGGACTGTTTTGTCTTCATCACCCTAGCACATCAGAAAAGCACATCCAAGGAGAATAAGAAAACTTAAAACTAAAGGCATCAGCTCTGGCAGTGCTTTGGGTTTGTTCTCTGTAATACTGGATTTCTATTTTAATCTTCCTAGTAAAGAGCTGTTATTCCTCTTCCCATATCTTTGCCTGAGAGCCCCTTAATTTCAAAATTATAATAATTTGGAGGGAAGGGGTTTATTTTCCATTTCAAGAGAGGCTCCTGCCTTCCTTAGGAGACACCTGTCTTTCAAACCAAGACATTGGTCTGGATGATGGGGCCCCAATGGGGGTGTTGAGTTTTGCTCTTAGCACTTGGATAAATGAAGTAGACCCCCATGAATAGTTAATTCCTGTTTTTCAGCCCAAAAAAATCAGTTCTGTCTCCCCAGAAAAGTCCCACAGGCAGAGGAGAGCCCAGAGCTGCCAGTGTCTGCCTCCACAACTCAATTTCTCCAAAATTGTTTGGCTTTATCTAACCCCATTAACTGCTTTTCTCCCTTCCCACCCACCCTCTCCACTTGTTCCAAAGCCTGGCTGGAAAATCCTGCTCGTGGGGGAAACCAGAACTCCAGGAAAACCTCAGTTTACATTCTCAGAGGAAGGACTTGATAATGATTCCATTACTACTACTATTATTATTATTATTATTATTATTATTATTATTATTATTACTACTACTATTATTATTATTATCTGCACATTATTTTTGTCACCAGTTATAACACTCAGGTCCATTATCTGTGGCTCTGAGCAGGGTCTGCATGAGCAGGAGGAAGCTGCAGTGCTTTCCCAGAGTGAATTAAAATGGAAACCAAGGTAATTGAGGGAGTTTTATTATCCCTGGAACAGACACTTTCAGGGGATTTGTGGAACATGAACACTCCAGGGCTGTACAGGACCTAATGCCCCCCTCAAAACCTTTGCAAAGCTTTCAGAGTTATTGTGAATAAGTCATCAATTGACCAATTCCATCTTTTCCTATGTGAAAACAGGATGGATTTGGCCCCCTTTCCAAATCTGAGGTTTCTTCATGCTTTGAGGGATCTGCACCATGGGATCTATTGGATCACAGCCATGATTTTCCCAACCAGGACCCGGCAGCAGGCCCACTTTGTTTTCTTTCAAGTTTTTTTTTTTTCCACTCTTTAACCATTGTCTCTGACCAGTGCAATTCCAGACCAATATTCCCACCACAGAGTCCTGTGAAGGGTGGAGTGACCCCAGCAAGAAATCAAAAACTAGGAGGCAAGGATTGAAAGCCACTTGTCCCCATTTGGGAAAACCAAAAGCTTGACCAAAAAAAAATCCTCTTAAAAGGCAGGAAAAGGGTTTCATTTTCTTCCTTTTTTTTTTTTTTTCTGTTGTTGTTCCCAGACAACTCTTGCAGGTAAGAGAACTTAGAGACAGCCCTCTGTGCTTTGCCAAGTATGATTCCATGCCAGGAAATGAATCTCCTCCAGAGCTGACCACCAGCCATGGGGAAAAACCTCTTGGAAATACTCACCATGGGGGGGAGTAAATTCTCAGAAAACAAAGATTGGGGGGAATTATTCAGGGCATCCCATTTTAGCCTGGCTGGGAGCAGAGGGGCTGCAGCAACTCCCCAGAACTGATCAGCTCCTTTTAGACCAGAGAAGTGGTGACAGAGCTTAAGGGAAAAAAAATCATCAAATTAAGTCGAGCAAAGCTTCAAGCACAAAAATGGGAAAGAAAACCGGGAAAATAAAATCAAATGGAAATGTAAGTTAATGGAAGCTTCAATCAGAGGCAGCAGGAGTCACGGGAGGCTGTGACAGTGACAGCTCTTAGCTGAGCTGGTAAAATTGTCCTCTGAGAGTGGGACTGGGGACAGTGGGATGGGCTTGGGGTGCCCTGGGGTGGAGAGCTTGTTGTGCCCTCCTGCCCAAAGCTGGGCTCTGGACATTGGGGTTTCCTCACCTGCCTCATTGCAACATCCCCAGGGAAGGAGAGAATTCGATGGCAGGTTCAGGGCTGGGTTTAGGACCTTTGAATGCTGACTGGGGCTGTTTTCCCCCTTTATGGCAGAGCTTTGGGAGCAGCTGAAGTTTCTCCCTCGCTCCAGTGGAGTTCAATGGGCTGAGTTATCCCCAGAGGGGACAGGAGGCTCCATGGATCCCCTATGACACTAAAAGCCATGGAAAAGCCCTTCTGCCATGACCCATTGAGATCCTCAGCAGTTCCATTTCCTCTCCCATCTGTCCCATCTTTAAAAGCAGAGCTTTTGCATCTCCTCTCATTCCAGTGTTTCCAAGGCAGCCCCAAGTAACTCCTTCACTTCCCAAACACCATTCCAGGCTTCCAGCCTCTCCTCCCCAACACTAAAAATCGCTGAATTGGTTGTAACAGAGTCATGGATTGACCTGGAGCAGCTCTAACAGGAGATCCTCCTACACGGAACAGCAGAAATCCCCTCCAGGCCCAGCTCTCCAGCTCCAAGCATCCCTGTGCATCCCAAGCTGTTTTCTCCCCCAGTTTCCCAGCCTGCAGCTCTCCTGCACAGCTCACTGGCACGACCTTGGCTGGAACTTCTCTTCTCCAGTCCCTGATGGGTGTCTGCTCTGAAGATGAATCTGATTTTTAGGTCCCAATCAGCTCCCCTGGTTTAGGTAAAGTGCATCCATCCCTCTTCCAGCCTATTAAAGGCTGGGATAAACCTCCCAGCTAATGCTGGCTGCAAATCCACCACCACTCGGGAGATGTCAGGCACCCAAATAATTTTTGTTGTTTGCTAATGAAAGAATTCCTTAGGAAGAGAAAAAAGGAGGAGAAGACGGCGCCAATAAAGACACTGAGCTCCAATTAAATGAGTTTCCCTGTCGGCCTGAATTTGTCTGCAGCTCTGAATTGCTCCAGCAAGGTCAGAGCAGGGTGGGAGTTGTGCATCATTCCAAGAGTTCAGCATCATCCTCTCTCCAAGGACTGCAGAGACACAGAGGATGCTGAGGTGCCCAGCCTTGGTTTGGGGAGCAGAGAGCTCCACATGTGCTGGCCTGTCAATGTGGTAACTGCACCACTGAATGAGTGCCTTGTCTTCATTTTCTTCTCTCTTCACTCAGAGTCAGGATTAAAAACACAAAGGAGATGAATTTTCTCGTGTTCAGGCTTGGTTGTTTATTAAATCTTATCTAAAGTACAGAGAGTTCTGCAACACTTCCAGCTACCAGCTAAAAGTGAGCAAAATGGAGGTGAATTTAGCTGGTTACAAGGTCTCTTAAAGCTAAACAGTCCAATAGAGAATTAACACCTATATTATTTATACTTTTGACCCAATAACCAAACTCCTGTGACCCACAGTGCAACACTGACTGACCAACCAGAAACTACTGCCTGAAATCATGAAGAAGTAAAAAGAAGACAGAAAAAAGAGAACACCCAAAATCCTTCATTTTGTCCCATACCTATTACTATATTCTAAAAACTTCAAATTCCAAACCCTTCACCATGTGAAATCACACACTTCTATTTAACAACACACCTGTGATTTTAACTCCATCACTCACATTTGGAAGCTTCTCCAAGGCCTCAGGTCCAAAGCAGTGTTCTCCAGGGGTCAGTGCCTGACAGCACAGAAAGCTCAAGAATCCCAGGTTTCTGGGTTCCAACACTGGCCCAGCTCCCTCCTGATGCCTTTGGGATAAAAGCAAATAGAAGAGCTCAGGTTTAGCCCCGAAAAGGAATTTCCTGCTGAAAACTCCCCAAAACCTGGAGATAAAGAAGTCCTGGCACACCGTGTGTGATCTCAGAGCTGGAAAGCCACAATGTGAGTCCATAGAATCCCAGGATCCCAGATTAGTTTGGATTGGAAGGGACCTTAAATCTTATCCTGTCCCACCACCAGGGACACCTTCCCCACCCCAGATTGCTCCAAGCCTCACCCAGCCTCCCCCTGTGTAATGATTGTGTTGGGTCTCTGCTGCACAGCCCCCCCTCCAAGGAGCTCTGCTGCTCCTTCCCTCAACCAAAACCCTTTTCCATCAGGAGAAATCTCCTGGGAGCCTTCCCATGTAATGAGAAGCCTTCCCTGAGATGCAGTTGGGAAATGAAAGCCCCCAAAGCCTTTGTGTGCTGAAGTGCTGCTCGAGCAGCATCAGAGGGGGGAACAAAACCCTCCCTGTTTTGCTGAGCCCATTTTTTTGTGCTTTCACAGCTTCTCCCAGGAAAAAAATAAAACAATCCCCTGGCATTGGGATGAGCTGCTAAGGTGGGGATGGACTCCTGGTGAAATGGGAGGGGTGGCAGCGAGGGCAGGATCCAACCAGCCCTGGATCCACATCCTGAATTCCTCTGGAATTCAGCTGGCACCAAAACACACCTTAGGACAGATAAACCCCTCCTTTTTAGATGCCCAAATTCTTCTTTTTCCTCTTCAGGACGCAGGGATAGCACCCAGGAATGATGCTGGGGAGGGGAGATGCTCAGCCTGAGGATGTGTGTTTAATTTGCTGTGGTGTTTAAAGGGGCTGGAACCAGGGTGGCCTTTCCCCAGGAGAATAAAAGAGAGATAAATGGATAAAAAGTCGTTGATTCCCTTCCAAGAGTGGAAAAGCTGGAAAAATATCAGCCCCCAAAGCCAATTGCAACCCAGTGCCTGGTTCCATGGAGGGAATTTGCTTCCCTTCCTGCCCAGCTGCAGATGCAACTGCTCTAATAGGCTGTAACTTTCCTTTCCATTTGGAAGTAATGAGATATAATCTGGTTAATTCCAGTCTTTGAGCTCTTTTGGCGGCCTTTTTCTATTCCCTTTTTGGGTTTTTTCTTTTTTTTTTTTCCTCTTTAAAGGAAAACTCCATCATGAAGCGAAAGACTTTCTAATCACTGGCTCTAATTACAAAGCAGCATAAATTGCCATAAACTTTTTGCTTCTTCTTTTTTTTTTATTTTTAATTTTTTTTTTCAAAATTGCTTTAAATATAAAGAAGAATCACTAAAAATCCAGCGAGCAGCTGCAGATTGGAGTGGCTGGTGAAGGCAAGGCTGGGGAGAGATGGGAGGTGGGAACTGAGGCTTGGAAGGAGCTTTTGTGGAAAACCACAGAGGTGGAAATATCCTGAAGGAGCTGAGATGGAGGTGCCCAGAATCCATGTCCAGAATTCCCATCCAAGCAGAGCAGGCTTTTCCTGGGGATTAATTGGTCCCTTAGTGGGTATTTATTGAGGTGCATCAATTTTTCAGGCTGGGAGAGTCTCCAAACCAGGCAGGATTTGCCACAATCCTTGCAGGAAGCAACCTGCTGCCAAAAGCTGGGAGAGTTTGGTGGAAATCATCCCAATTTCCATCATGTCAGCAAACACCCTGGGACCTGGAAAGATGCTGGAGAGCCCTGGGCATCCAGACCTGGGGACCAGAGGGGCTGAGTGTGCACAGGAGCCCTCACTGCAAACCCAGGGTGGGGTCCTGCTGGAAAATGTCCCCGTGCATCCAACACGGAGCCCTGGCACTGCAAACCAACCTTGGAGGGGGGGAGGCTTCATTAGCAGCAATCAATGGTTTCCATAGCTACAGATGGAAAGCAGGGAATCCATCACACGCTGGGGTAGGGACAAAAAGGGACAAAAAGGGACAAAAAGGGGGAAAATCATCACCTGTGTCCAGACATGGCCAAGGGAACACAGGGGTGGCAGAGGAGATGGGTACAGAAAGGAAGAGGGGTGGATCCAGAACACCCAGGCAGGTTTTTTGCCTTATTCCTGATCTTTTTAACCTGTGGGATGTCTCCAGCAGGACTGGAACATTCTGTCAGCCCCCAGGAATCCCCCAGCAGTTGGGTTTGAGGTGTTCTAAGGGGAATGGATAAAATTTAGGCTGCAGGTCTTTGTACACAACCTCCAAAAAACTTTTTAGGAGCAACCTGGAAAAATAAGTCTTGACTGACCTACATTTACCTAGAAAAAGGGGAAACTTGAAGGACCAGCTCCTGCAATTCCTACCCAGGGAATTGGATGCTCTACACTGCTGAAATACAAATCAGATGTGTGGGGTTTATTACACTCAGGGAGAGTTTTGGAGGGGTCATAAATCTCCTGTTTCAGGTGTCAAGGTCTTCCTCAGAACAGGACCTTGTGTCCTTGCTGCCCAATTAACTTCCCTCTCTTTGTGCTGCTACAATTCATTGCTTGGTAAAGTCTGAGAGGGAGCTCAGATAAAATTCAGGCTGGGCAGCCCTTCCCACAAACAGGGGCACAAAAAGCAGCTGAATTAATGTAAGAGCTTAAACCCCACAGGCTGTGCCTGCAGCAGAGTGAGATGTTCTGCAGAAAATGTCCCCACAAAGGTTAAATGGCTTTAAAAAGGATTTGACAAATCAGTGTGGAGTGAGAGAAACTCGGAAACTCCTCCCCAGACCGTTGGTGTGGCATCCAGCCAGGCTGCTCCTGCCTCAGCAGACAGCTGGCTGAGACCTCAAATAATCCCTACAGGTGTCTGGAGGCTCTCGCTGCTCCCTCTGGAGAAACCTGGTGAAATGTTCAGTGTAGGTGGGGGAATGAATCTCTCCCAAAAATCAGCACCAGGTTGCACATGTCCCTTCAGGCCCCCACCCCTGAATCCAGGTCCCTGACCTCAAGGAAATAGAAAAGAATTCCAATTTGAGCAAAACACCTGCTTCAGTTTCAGTGAAAGCCAGAGGTTTTCAACAACTGCTGATGTGTGGAGAGTGGATGTTTCCTGAAAAAAAACCACATTTCCAGAGGGTTTTTTTGTGCAGTCTCACTGCTGAACACACTTTTCTCCAGGTTTGGCCAAAAGGTTCCTACTTATTTCAGGGGAAAATAAGAGGTAATCTGTCTTTAATAAGCTCAACCCTTATCAGACACTGGAGAATCCACACTCACCTATAATGTGACACCACAAGAACCCAATCCAAGAGACATCTTGAGGATAATTCAGATTTTGGGGTCTGGTAATGATTTTGGGGACAGCTGCATCAATCCCAAATCCCCCCTCCACTCTCCAACAACATCCTGGAGTTGAAATTCTCTACGTGCCCAAAAATGTAAGTGTTGGGCTGGAAAAGGATTTATGGCTTTTTTTCCCCCCATACCTGGGTACATCCCCCCACCCACCCTACCCTGTCCTCTGTCCCCTCCCCTGTCCTGCAAACCTCCCTTTACAGGAATAACATCCCAAAAAACTCCATGGACAGATGCCAGGGGAGAAAAATATCTTAACTTTCCTCTCATGTGTCCTTAGGAAAATCAGGGGCAGGGAAAGGTGGAGCTGTTTGTGCCATGTCGTTTCTCCAGGGGTGGGAATCACCTGGAATTCGTCACTGGTACCTGCCAAGCATCCCTGTGGGTGCCACTTTTCTGGGAACATCCTGGGGCTGATGCTCAGCTCTGATTAATGGGGATGCCATGGGCCTGGGGGAAATGGAATATCACTGTCCATATGATCCATGATGTCACTGGAAGCCATTTGGAATACCAGGTTTTTAAGTGGTGTAATCCTCATGGAGGTTTTCCAGTACCCGATCACCCATGGAGCCACCTGGAGAGATGCCAAAGGGAATTCTGTGGGATAAATAAGGTTTGGGGAACAGGATTTCCTTTCATTAATAATTTGACAAGTTCAGCCTCCTTGGCTGAGGGTTTGGGCTTGGGTTTTGTCTTCCTTCTCTATTTTTTCTTCTGAACTTGAAGGAGTTTGACCCAAGGGAACAGCTGGAGATGTGCTGGGGAAGTTTAGGTGGATATAGGGAAAAGTTAGGGAAAACCCCCCAGAGGGTTCAGGCACTGCCCAGGCTCCCCAGGGAATGGGCACAGCCCCGAGGCTGCCAGAGCTCCAGGAGAGTTTGGGATGCTCAGGGTGGGATTGTTGGGCCATCCAGGAGCTGGACTGGATGATCCTGGTGGGTCCTTTCCCACTCAGGACATTCCATGACTGCATGGACTCATCAGATCCTGCTTTTCAATTGCAAGCCCAGCCAATGCAAATTGCTCTTGATGTGCTCTGGATCCAACCCCCTCGGCCAGTGCTTAAATCCCATTTTTTCCAGGACTTCAGGAGTACAAATTACAAGTACAAAAGCAGGCTGGGACTGGTCCCTTTCCTGCTGCAAAAATGATCCCCCCGTGCTGAAAATCACTGAGTCTCAGGTGCCTCGGCAGTGATTGTGACATTCATTTAATCCTGGCTCTATAATTAGATTGATTTTCCAGGGAAGAGCAGCAAATTGCATTGGAGGAAGCTATCACATTATTTTATTACGCTCCTGATTATTATTTTTTTTCTTGGGTGCAGGTGAGGAAATAAAAATGAAGATGCACTCGGCAAATTTGGTTTGAACTCTTTTTTTAATTGTAGATTAATTAGTGAGAGTGACAGACTTACCTGGGCCTGAGGAGAAGAGCAAGTAAACATCCTCCCCCTCCCAACCCCTGCTCCATCTGCATTGCAAACTATTCCTTAAAATCAGCTGTAAACAAGAGTATCTGAAATTCCAACCTCTCAGATCTGTGCTTTTGCTCCAAATCAGGGTGAGAAACAGGGAAATCAGAGATTTGTGAAACTCCAAAAAGCTCCAATTTAGAAACAGGCACTTACATGACACTGGGTTAAAAATGTGTGCTAATATCAAACAGCATAACTCAGTCCCACACTTAATGGAATATCTGAAGGGTGATAAAATTCTCTCTTTTTTTTTGATGTTATCAGAGCAGAAGAAGATGTTGGAAGCGATTTTTCATTCGTAAAGTGCCCAAATAGCCCCATCACTACAAATTTGTGTCAAACTCCTCTTAAAGAAGCAGATTTCTCCCTTTTGAGAGCTTGAATCCACTTGGCACAAGTGGATTTAATGTGGATTCCTGCCCTGTGGTCAGGACAGAGACCTTGGTCCTAGAGAAAATATCCCATGAAAAGGTGGGGAAAGAATTGGAAGGAAGTTGGAACAGCCCATTCTGGCCATTGGATTTCCTGTGCTTGGAACACAATCCAGTGGGACCTTGGATAAACCCTCTGCATTCTGAAAGCCAAGCTGAGAAGTGTGACAATTGATAAAAGATTGGTGTTAATCACAAAAGCATTGGGGTTTGTATAAACCAGAATACTGAGCTCTGAAATGAAGCATGGACACTAGAGAAAGGAAATTATATGATTAAATAATTCTGTTTAAAATCACCTTGTTATGTTATATTATGTTGTATTATGTTACATTATAATATGTTATGTTTTTCAAATAAGTTGTATCAGCTACCAGCTTGCAAAATCGGACTTCCCAAAAAGCCCTTCCTGCCTTTGTCTGATCAGTACTGCCTATCCCAAAAACCAGACTCCCAGAACTTCCCTGGTGGTTGTCTACAAGGCCCAGATGGCTATCTGTGACTGATTATCACCCAAAGGCTGTGAATTTATGAACAATGAGAACCCGCAGTATAAGAAGAGGCTGCAAACCAAGGTTGGGTGGAGCGTGGAGTGGGCGGTGACCCCTCACGTTCCTCAGCGCTGCTTGCTCTTTCTATATCAAATAAAGCAATTAAATTTTGCTGAATATCGAGACTTTTGTCTCTCATTTATAACAGAAGTTTGGGAGGTCAGCCATGAGACTCCTCCTAAAAAAAAAAAAAAAAAAACAAACCAAAAAAAAAACTGCCGGGAAGGTTTAGGTGTCCCCAGGGTTTTCCCGCAGCTCATTCCTGCCATCCCGCATCACTCGGCTCTCCTCCCGCGCAGGGTGCGCCGTGCGGGGCTAATCCGAGCAGACAGCATGCATAATCCAGCGGGATTTGGGGAGGGAAGGATGGCGAGGGGCAGGAGCCATCCCATGCCTGCGTGTGGCTCATTCCATTCATTCCATCCCATCTCCCATCCAACCGGGCGGCGCCCTTGGCTTTGCCTTAGGGATGCACAGGGAGAGCCCGGACAGGGATCCGGCCTCCATCGTGTCCGTGCTCCTCTCCACAGGCACAGAGAAGCAATTTGAACATTTTAATGTGTTAATTTTTTTTGTTGTGTTTTTTCTGGTTTTTTTGTTTTTTTTTTTTTTTTTTTGGCTGCTTTTGGAGTGATGCTCCGTGCCCCAAAATATCCCCAAGGAGGGATTCTCCAGGAATGGGGGTAGTATAAAATTTTTGCACGGTTTTGTTGTGGGTGTTCCACAAAAAAAAACCCAAAAACCATAACAGAGACAGAAAATATTCCAGGCAGTGGAGAAGCCCATGGGGACATTAAGACACTCTGGGGATTTTTTTTCCCCCTTTTCAAGTTAAGTTTTACAGAATAGTCCATAAAATGGTGACATTTTTAACCATTTTTGCTCATTGCTTTGAACTTCCCAGCCTTGTCTTCTCAGGCACCAAGGCCCAGAAGGGCCAGGAGATGTAGTTTAATGAGACAAGTTTTAAAGGTCACTCTGTGTAATAAATCTGTGCTTTTTAATATTTAAACTTGTAAGGCATTTAAACCTTTAGGCTCCTGGGATTTGCTCCACCAGATCCAACTAGATCCATCAAACTCAGCAAGCCTTTTGCCTTTGGGAATATTGGATTTCTTCTGCTTGAGATGAAGAGGGTCTCTTTATCCAAGTCCATTCATCTGTCATAACTCAGGTACCTTTAAATCCCTTAAATCTCCTGGGATGCTGGATAAGGTGTGGAGGAAACCTGACTAAGCTCAAGCTCATGGAGCTCCATTCCTCTCTTGCTGCAAGTCAAGAGGAATAAGAGAAATGTCGATAAGAGAAAGGTGGAACCTTCCAAAATGTGCTCCCAAATCCTCTTCCCTGACCTCGGCCAAGCTCCCTGGCTCAGGTTTAGAGGGAGATGCCGAGGAGGATCAGGGAAATAGCAGGATAGGAACTCAGGTCTTTGCTGGGAAAGGGATGGATTTAGTAAATCTGCCCATTTTTGACAGAAGCTGAGGAGCACAGGTTGAGATTCACCCTCAGGTCGGGGCATTTTGGTGCTAATTTGCTTAATCATCCCTAAATTACATCCCATAAACGCTGTGGATGTTCCCAGCTGAGCCTGCCCCACCCCTGGCCGAGGGCTGTGCTGTGCCGGGGTGTCAGAGCCGATGCTGTCACATCCCGATTGCTTTCCCATGGCCGGGCACCGGGGCTGCTCCCGCCCCGAGCTCGCACACCCGGAGCTGCTCCTCTGACTGGCAGATTCCCTTATTGATATTGCACTAGGAATTAGATATTATTAAACTGAATCATTGCCTCCTAATCAGACGGGGGCCAGAGGCACCGTGGATGGTCAGATGGTGAATTTTGGATGGGTTTGCAAATCAGGCTTCCAGGAACTCTTCATTTTTAAAGCCAGTCTAGGAAAAAAAAAAAAAGGCATTTTTCTTTACAAGATTACATTTTTCAGGGGTTCCCTAGTGCCCCAAACCCTCACCTGGAATAGCCATGTGGGATGAGGGAAGACAGATCCCAAGCCTTGAGGAGAGTCACCAAAAACTACCCAAAAATGGTGTTTGAGAAAAGAAAACACAACATCGTCCAGAGAGATGGACACGGGATATGGGGCAGCAATCCTGGCAGGAGAGGGATGAGCTGAAGAGCCCTGAAGGTGCAGAGGGTGGCAGGGAAGACTTTTGTTTTCCATCTTCTAAAAAGCTTCTGTTTATAGAAAGAAATTGGCCCCACTCCTGATGGTTCCATTGCAGGCCCATTATCCAAAGGCTCTGGATGCATTACAGAGCTTTGCATTAATGCCCTGCTGATGGATGCACTGTGCTGCGTGCAGGATCCTCTCCCCAAACCAACAGGAATTCCATTAGGAGGCCGGCTGGGAAATGAGCTCTTTCAAGATTTAAATCCTTAAATACTATTTTTTTAATTTGGGGCCAGCATTAAGCCATCTATTTGACTTCAGCACTGAGACCTGGCTGTGCTGCCAGGATAATCTTTGCAGTTATCTGTGTTTGAGGTAGAGCCTTATCACTGCTTGTTCATCTTCTCCTGCTCCTGCCTCCCAACTCAGAATTATTTCCCTGCTTCTGTAATTAAGGCAGCATCTGAGGTCGCTTGGAAACTGTGCTAAAATATTCTCCTGCTTACATTGAGGCAACCTTGAAATTCCTCCAGTTGCTGCCCATGGCACCAGTGGCACCAGAATCTGATCCAAGGGGTTGGTCCATCCCGGTCTGCAGGCAGGGACTGGGAGTTGGACTGACTTTGGGGTGGAAATTATCCTATGGGGCCAGGCTGGGAGAGCTGGGGGTGCTCACCTGGAGAGGAGAAGGATCCAGGGAGAGCTCAGAGCCCCTGGCAGGGCATAAAGGAGAGCTGGAGAGGGACTGGGGACAAGGGATGGAGGGACAGGACACAGGGAATGGCTCCCACTGCCAGAGGGCAGGGCTGGATGGGATATGGGGCAGGAATTGTTCCCTGTGAGGGTGGGCAGGCCCTGGCACAGGGTGCCCAGAGCAGCTGTGGCTGCCCCTGGATCCCTGGCAGTGCCCAAGGCCAGGCTGGACAGGGCTTGGAGCAGCCTGGGACAGTGGGAGGTGTCCCTGCCCATGGCAGGGGTGGCACTGGATGGGCTTTAGGGTCCCTTCCAACTCAAACCCTTCTGGGATTCTATATCCTTCTGGAATTCTATATTCTTCTGGAATTCTAAGCTTAAGGAGAACTTCTTGAAGTTTATTTCAGGAGAAAAAGAAACAGTTTTCAGTATTACCCCAATTTTGAGGAGAAAGGGAAAAAAACAAAGATGAGAATTGGCAGTTCTTTCCTTTGATGGAAGAAAGCACTTTTAAAGATTCCCCAGGTGGGATGAGCAGCATTTTGCAGTTGATGGATGCTCATCTGCACCTCAAGTTGGCTGGAATTGCTCCCCAACTGGGCTGGGAGGTGGCAAACCCTTGGTAAGGAAGAGGAAAAAAAAGAATTAACATCTCTGAGTGCTGCACTTGTGGTTTCCAAAGGCAGGGATTGAGACCCCACAAATCCAAAGGGAATTCAAGCCCAAATAATTGAAAAATGAAAGAAAGGGAAGGAGCCAAACAAAACAAAACAAACCCTTTGTTATGGGGTGAGGCAGGAAAGGTGGTTCCAATGTGGGGCAGGTGCTTTCCATTCATTCTTTGCTGCCCCAGGTTTGTGCTGCTGCAGCAGCCTGAGCAATGCTCGGTCCAGATGTGCCTCTGATGGGCAGGCAGTGAAAGAGGAAATGCTGCCAAAATCTAAAAAGTGAAAGCAAAACAGGCAGAGGAAGATTTCGAGGCTTATCATCCTCAGCCTATAGAATTGATCTGGATTTTGTTTTCAAAATCAACCAAAATACTGAAGGGAACAATGTGGGACAACACTCTTAGATTAGGATTGTTATTTAATTCCATTTTTTTGACCCTCCCGTGCCTGGTGGTGGCTCTTCAGCTGAGATGGTTTCCTGAGAGGGTTCCCAAGCAGAGGGATCCATCTGGCTGCAGGCTGGGGAATGGAAATGTGCTCCTGTGGAGAGCAGGGCTTGGTCCGTGAGGTCTGGGACTGTCTCAGAGGGATCCTGATGGCTGCTGAACTGATCTGGGAAGGTGTTCATGTGCTCCAGGGTTTCTTCCAAGCCTTGTTGGCACCAGAGAAATCTGGGAGAATACCCATCCCCTCAAATAAAGGGGCAGAGAACTGGTTTTGCCAAGTCATGATCCTAAATGAGCTGTGTTTGATCTCTGGAGCAGCAGCCACCCCAAAATCCCTGAATTTGCTCTTGATCTACTGTTCTTCCAGCTCAAATCCTTCTTGGATTACAGCTGGAGGCAACAAGGAATATTTTCTTCTCCACATTTTATTGAATGATCAATCTGGGCTTAAGCCTAAAGCCAAATAAAATCAAAACTTAGGCTGGTTTAGAATGGACAATTAACCCCAGCAGCAAGAGGGGAGAAATCCCTAAAGGTTTTTTTTTTTTCCCATGGAAATTCCTGAAATAAGCTGGAACTGTGCTGCCTTTCAGAACCAGGCACTCAGTTAAATGAAGATGGGCAAGACTAAGCTGCCTAACATGCAAACCCAGCATTAGCCCAATCCCTATTCACGAAGGCTTTATGTTGAATTAATGTTGTTACAGAATTAGGCTCCTAAGAGGCTTGGAGATGTCACTTCCTGGAAGTTGCCATTATTTGTAGCCCTCCTGGAATGGTGAATGAGCTCACAAGGACCAGCTCAGCTCTTCCCATCACTGGCTATCCTCCAGGAATCAGGAAACCCCTTGGGTTGGGTTTTCTTGAACTCTTTTTATTTAAATCTTTGAAAGGCAGGAAAACTCTTTTGCTCCAGAACCACTGGTGCCTTTCATCTCCATTTTACTCCCATTCCACTCTTGGAGGCATCCAAAGGCAATTTCCCAATTTAATCTGCTTTCCTCTCTGTCACTTGGAGTCCTTTCCCCACCGTGTTGGCAGCCAAGGGACACTGTGGATTTTATTCCAGCTGGAGGATGTTCACCATGGGATCCCCAGGGAGAGCCCAGTGTGGAGCTGGTGACAACCTCAATGGCTGAAAACAGCACTCAGATAAACAGGGGTGACAATGGGCAGGAGTATTGCAGTTGGGAGATGTAAAAGGGTTAACTGTATCACTTAATTTGGTTTTATTTTGGTTTTTGTTTCTGTTCAGAGTCAGGATTAAAAACACGAAGGAGATGAATTTTCTCATGTTCAGGCTTGGTTGTTTATTAAATCTTATCTAAAGTACAGAGAGTTCAGCAGCACTTCCAGCTACCAGCTAAAAGTGAGCAAAATGGAGGTGAATTTAGCTGGTTACAAGGTCTCTTAAAGCTAAACAGTCCAATAGAGAATTAACACCTTTATTATTTATACTTTTGACCCAATAACCAAACTCCTGTGACCCTCCGTGTGACACTGACTGTCCAACCAGAAACTACTGCCTGAAATCATGAAGGAGAAAGAAGAACACAGAAAGAGACAATACCCAAAACCTTCATCTTGTTTTATACCTATTGCTATATTCTAAAAATCCCAAATTCCAAACCCTTCACCATGTGAAATCACACACTTCTATTTCACTACACACCTGTGATTTTAACTCCATCACTCAGATTTGGAAGCTTCTCCAGGGCCTCAGGTCCAAAGCAGTGTTCTCCAGGGGTCAGTGCCTGATAGCACAGAAAGCTCAAAATCCCCAGGTTTCTGGGATCCAACAGGGAAAGACCTTCCATGACCATCAGTGGGGCAATTGCCCCTCTGCTCATCCCTATATTTCTCTAGAAAGGAATCCCTGGATTTCCCCAATCCTGCAGCCCCAGGGAAGGATTTTCCTGCCCTTTGGGAAGGATTTGGGGCAGCTCTCCAGGCTCACCCTGACTCTCCAGCCTCCCTGTCATGCCTTATTGCCTGACTCATTTAAAGGAAATTAAAAGCTCGAATAAAAGAGAAACTCAGGACTTAATTGAGTCTTATAATATTCCAAGTGCAAACG
The DNA here is from genome assembly GCF_052056855.1 of Sturnus vulgaris. NCBI lineage: Eukaryota > Metazoa > Chordata > Aves > Passeriformes > Sturnidae > Sturnus > Sturnus vulgaris. The sequence continues at coordinate 3,059,500 of NC_142265.1, read as the reverse complement.
ATTTTGACACACAGCTCTCCATCTCTTCCTGGCATGCTGGAACGCTCCTCCTCTGCTTGCTCATCCTGATGGGGGTGAATAGCCCAACCTAGAGATGCTGGAGAAGAAATCTGGGGCAGTCCAAACTTCATCCTGACAACCCCAGAAAGGTTTAGAAATCTGGGGGTGACCGCTCCCATCCAGTGCTAAAAATGCCTCCACGTGGGGCTTGAAGATGTTTTGGTTTCCATGTGGAGTGGGAAGGGAAAGGAAAAGGATAATTTCCTTTCAACTCAATGTTGCAAGTGATTAGTGCCCAATATACCCCGGGCAGCTTTAGTCTTTAGCATGGAGGTGATCGTGAGGATTTATGGGAGCTCCTGGACAATAACAGCTTTCCAGAGAGGCTTTGATTAAACATTATGGATCCACATTATGCAAATTTATTGCATGGTTAATCTGACTCCAAAAGAACACAGTGGCACTTTAAAAAGCATTTAAAAGGGGAAAAAAAATCAAAGGAACCAAAGACCAGGGTGTTTCTCAGCACTCCAGCATGGTTCAGGCTTGAAGGAGAAGTCACAGAGCTCTTGATGAGTGTGGGGGAAATAAGGAAACATGGAGAAAATCCAGGAGTTTAAACAATGAATTCCAACCTGGATATTTCACATTCAAATGGATGCTGGCATGAAATCACTTGCAAACCCCTCTTTTCCAGCAGTTGCTTTTTTGTTTGAATATGGGATAACGAGAATGGCAGGAGACAGAAACGTGATGCCTTTGCCAAATTGGGCTTTTCCCACAGGAATGGGGGGGGGGGGGGGGTCACTGTGTTTGTTCTCCTCCCTTCAGCACTTTTTGGTGTTGTTGTATCTTTTGCCACCATCCCCATGCAATAATTGGATCTCTGCCAGCAGCTGATTTCGAGGCCTTCATTAACTTCACAGATTTTCCTGCATTTCAAATTCTGATTATTGTCAAGCTCAGACTTTTTTTTTCTTCCAGAAATCAAGGTTAGGGTGAAGACAGAGCCCATCCACAGCTTCTTCTCCAGCAAACAGCAAAAGCACAAAGTAGCAGAAATCAGGGATGTGATGCCAACCAACCCTTCACTGCCTGATCCAGCTTTTAGTGGGGGGTTTTTGATGTAAAACCCCAAGGTTTTGGTCAGTGATTATGAACTGGGAGCTTCTGTAGGCAAAGGACCTGGAATTTTGAGAGGTTTCAGAGCATCACCTCTCTCCTGCTCCTGAGAGGTTGGAGAAACCTTCCCTGGTATAAATCAAAGCTTCTCCCAGGGAGCTGAGATCTTTCTGCTCCTCCCAGCTCCACCAAGCCTTCCCTGTTAAGCTCTGGGTAATTTCAAAGTCATAACACAGATAAAAATTGTTGTGTGTGTCCTATCCAACAATGGCTCTGTTCATTTCCCCAGAGGATATTTCTAGAGGAGGCTGCTGGAGAGAGTGAAATGGGCAATGCTCTGAAGTTTTAATAAAAACAGAAATAAGAAGGTGCAAAATAAGGGTCCTGTAGAGCACAGGGAAGATGGAGAATCGGTGCAGAGCCAGAGGGTGAAATCTTTGGGAATTTTTTGGGAAGGAATGGACAGCTCAGGGCTGTCCCTGTTTGGAACAGAAACCACATTCAGCCCCTAAATTGCTGGGTCACCTCATTTCTGCTTTCCCCTGGCCTAGGGATGACCCACAGGGTCACTTTGGGATAATTCTGGAATTTTTAACTCAGTCACTCACTCAGTTTTCCCACAAATTTTCAGGCAGGGGCTAATGAACTGTGTCCCAGTCAAAAACTAGGCCAGGCTTAAATAAAACTCCAGGTGCATTTTCAAAGCTGACTGCAAGGTGCAGTTATAGGGGTTAGAGGCCCAGGGGGATGAGGTGTCCCTGGACACCTTGGCAGCCCCTCTCCACCCCAGGGTGGCACATTCAGGAGCTGGGGGTGCTGGTGAAGGGCCCCACGAGCTCCCATGGGAGGTGAGGTTGGCTCAGTCTCATCCCTGGGGTTCTTTGTGAGGGAGGTTTCATGGGATGAACTCACTGGAGGCTGGATGAAATGGATTTCATGCCTTGTTAATTGTCTGGAGTTGTGTTTTCTTCTGGGTATAAATAAAATGAGGGCCTTAAGAGGGAACTCATTGGAGCAGGGCAGTGTTTTTGGGTTTTCCCCAGAAATCATCTCCAGAAGCTGGTGTTGAGTGTGCTGTTGGGAGAAAAAGGTGGGAATTATTTGTTCCCTTCCCTCTGTAGGCTTTGAATATTCAAGAAGGTTTTCTCTTCCTCTTCTTCTTTTTAGGAGCAGAAAAGGGGGAGCAGGAAGCTGGGAACTGCTCATTTTCCAATTTTGTCTCATTTCACTAAAAAAAAGATTAATTTTAGTAATAGTTTCAATTTCATCCAAGTTCAGGGGCTGAAGCATGAACCCAGCCCTCACCCTGCTGCCTGTTCCCAGCTGGAGCAGGATCCCAAACCATTCCCACAGGGCTCATCCCTCCCCACTGCTGCCTGGAAAGGCTGACCTGGAACTGAGACCAGATAGAACAAAAGCAATAAAATCAGTATTTATTGAAAGGATCCACCTTGGGCAGTGCAAGAAGCTGGATGGGGCTACACCCAAATCAAATCCAAAATGGATCCTGATCACGAGTTTTAACACTTTTATAAGTTTTGGTTCATATTGGGGTCAATTATCCAAGCACAGCCCAGGCTATGAAGTCTCAGCCCCTGCCTTGTCCCCTTTCCCTTGCTGTTGTTTCTGCTTTTTGGGTAACTGGTGTCTGATTCTCTGACTGGGAAGGAATTGTTTTGTCACTCCCCTGTGAGGAGAACTCACTAACACCTAATATGAAGTTTCAGAGTCACACACTGAGCAGCAGAGAATCTGAAAAATAGAAAAGCTCCAACCCAAGGCATCAGCACCAGGTGCATTCCCGAGGGAAGGGTGACACACCTGCCCTGTCCCCATGCACGGGGTGATTCCTGTCCTGCATCCAAACCCTCCATCCTGGGGATCTCAACCTGCCCTGGGCTGGCTGCACATCCCACCAGGTCCCTGGGATGTGGTGCCAGGGGCTTTTCCTGCTGGATGTTGTTCTGTTTCCCTTGTAACACCTTTCACTTCTGTAGCAGCTTTTATCCAGTAATCTCTGAAGCACTTTACAAGTAATAATTAATTGAGCTTCATAGACTCTTTGTTCAATTCCAGATTATTAATAAATTACCCTTTATTATTTATAAATACATGGCACATCATTTTTCTCCTCTCTGTTCCTCTGAACAGTCACTTAGCCCACATTAGCACAGTTTAATGCCAATTTGGCAATGGTGCTCTTTAACCCTTTGAAGGCTGCTTGGTTTTAGGGAGGGTTGAAGAGATGTAAGGACAAGAGGGGGATGTCTGTCCTGCCCAGCTCCTGGCTTATGGATTATCCATAATTTCACATAATTTCAAAAGGAGTGTTATTAATGCCCTTATCCCCACCCAGCCAGAATTAGGAGCATTATTCCCCCCTTGCCTCCACCCTTTGCTATCTCCTCTCTAATTCCAAGCCCAGGAGCTTGGGCCTGTTTCATTTTCCCTGCTCTAAGACTCTCCAAAGCTGCTTATCCAAACGGAGAGCCCAGCCTTCCTGCTCCATCCCGAAATCCTCCTGACCTCAGAGCCACCAACTTCAGCTCCAAGCACCCAAACCCCCCAGATTTTCCTCCCTGGATGCAGAGCAGGATTTCATTCCCCAGCCGTCCTCATGGACAGAGGAGAAGCAAAAACAAGTTAAGAGAAATAAGCCATGAGATGGCTTATTTCCAGGCCTCTGGGTTCCAACAGGGAAAGACCTTCCATGACCATCAGTGGGGCAATGAGATGGTTTTTCCAAAGCTCCTTTTGTGGGAGAAAAGTCAGCAAGGAATGTTCTTAATGGCATTGAAAAGGGAGAAGGGAGATGAGACTCATCCTGCTCGTGCAGCAAAGAGACAGGGAAGGACATCATTCCAGGGCTCTAATCTCTGGGAAGACATGCTGGGAAAACAGGAGAGGAGGGAAAGGCAGCCTGGAGAGGCTTAGGAGGAAATGACAGCCTAGAGGCCAGTTGTATCCTTGTTTTTACCCTTTTTTTGGGGTGGGATGGAGGAGTTAAGGACAATTAACCAGCCCATTCCCACTTCTTTCACTGTTTTTGGCTGGTGGTGCTCCCTGTCTCCTGCTAGGATCCTGGATGGGCATAGGAAGGGCATCCATCTGCTCCTTGTGCATCCATGAAACCCTAAAATCCTGTTGGGGGTTGAATGCTTCGCTTTTCTTTCTGTGGAATTTCTCCCATTGTTATGCTAATTAATTGTGGCTACACCTTAAAACGACAGATAATGTTCTCTCGTAGGGGGGTGGCTGGAGGGGGAGGGGGGGGGAACCGGAAAAGGAAAGGTGGGATAGGGGGGTCTGGAGCGGGGGACGATCTCTCGCTTGGCTCCTGGAGTGGGAAGACAACCTGGGCTCTGCTCTGGCATCTTCCCCTGTCATCCCAGCGCTGAGATCCACGCTCCCTGCCTTTGGACATCGCTCTGCTGCTCTCCCAGCTCACCCTACTACCTCCGGACACTCTGCTGAGCACCACGACCGACACCGTGAGGGGGGAGTAACTTTCCCCATCCTCTCTCTCCCCTGGGCCGCGGCCGCCATCACCCAGCCCTCTTCAACTGCGCGGGACCTGCCCTGCGCCCACAGCACCGGTAACAGCACAGGGAGACGGCCTGCGGCCAGAAGGGACTGGAGCGGAGCTAGACTGTTTCTGTTGCCAATTTTTATAGCTGTTGTTGTTTTTTTCTGCTTTTGTTAAATACCAGTAAAGAACTGTTATTCTCATCCCCATATCTCCTGCCTGAAGGTGTCTGAATTGGACCTAAAATAATTAAAAGGGAGGGGGATTGCACTCTGCATTGCAGAAAAGGGGCTCCTGCCTTTCCTTAGACCATACCTGTCTTTCAAACCTAGACAGATTTTGGCGCCCGGAACGTGGGGCATTGCCTGAGGGCATTGAGAGAGGGGTAGAAAAGGGGATAACAGTTCTTAAATTACCCAAGCTTGTGGTAGGTGACACCATGCTGTCCAGCTTACCCTGGATTGGCCTCCATGTGGTCACTGCTATATCTCTCCCATTTGCAAGCCCTTTTTTAAACATGAGTTTCATAACCAAGGTTACTGTGGCTATTATCCAGTTTATTATGTGGGTTGATCAGTTGAGGAATTCATGGATTTTTAATTTTCTCTGGAAGATGGCCACATGGATTCAGAGCTATCACACTCTAAGTGTGTGTTTCTGGGGCTACTTCAATAATGGTACTTACTGTGAGGAAGTAGCAGCAGGTGAAATTTTTTCTCAACCCATCACAGGGTTTTTGAAGTTCACCCCACCAGTCTTCAAGGGGTTCCAATCCACTTTAAATGCTAATGACATTATATTGTGGCTAGTGTTGCTTATATCCCTGTTAAACCTGTTCTATCTAACATTCAGAGATAAGGGGAGATTGACTTGGATAACAACCCTGATACCTACCCGAGGAAATAGTGATGTTACCCCAGAGCCTGATCTTGTCCCAGAGACTAGGGAGGTTACCCCAGAGCCTGATCCTATCCCAGAGACTAGGGATATTACCCCAGAGTTTGACCCTGCTCCACAGCCCACCTCGGAAAGGAACCACCCAGAATGGGTGGGGGTGCTAGCAAAGGAGATACGTGAGATGGGCCAGATGCTGAAGGAGTACCTCTCTCCAGCTGGTGAGAAACCCTCCCCCTGCCTTGAAGAGGGAGACTCTGATGGTGCAGCAGTGGGACCCACAGATGTTACATCTGTCCAGGTTCCAGCTGAACTGCAAGGGCACTCACAGCCAGCAGCAGTTGCCCCTGTGGAAACTAGGAAGTCTAAGATGAAAACAAGGCACCTAGATAATAAGGGTCAGGAAGGGGGCCCCTCACAACCAGCAGGGGAGCCAGAAGTTGAGATCATCACCGAGTCCCTGTCATACGAGAGTCTCCGTAACCTGCGAAAAGACATTGTACGACGGGGCCGTGAGCCTTTTACAACCTGGTTACTGCGGGTCTGGGACCTTATGGGTACAGGTGTGCAACTGGATGGTACTGAGGCAAGGAATTTGGGAGCCTTGACCCAGGACTCAGGTGTGGACCAGGTATTTGTAAGGGAGACAGGTCTCCTTTCCCTCTGGGAGCGACTTTTAATGAGTGTGAGAGAGAGATTTGTCCACAGGGAAAGAATGCAGGAGTACCACCAGAGAACACGTTGGAATACCCTTGAGGAAGGGATCCAAAAGCTGAGAGAAGTGGCAGTACTGGAGGTGCTCTTTGGGAGGGATGGACAGCATGACAATGACCCTGACAAGGTCAGGTGCACAGGGCAGATGTTGTGGAATCTGGCAAACCTGGGCCCATCTCAATATACCCCCTTTATTGCAATGATTGATGCTGATACCAACCAAGTGACAGTGGGTTCTGTTGCCAACAGGCTCAGGAATTATCAGAGTATGATGGCTGGCCCAGTGCAGGCTCATGTCTCTGCTGTGGCTAAGGACCTCAGAGAGGAGTTTAAGGAGGAGATGAAGGAGATAAGGGAAGAGGTGAGGAAGATCAGTGCAGCACCAGTGAGAGTCATGGACCCCAAAAGTAGAGCCCAACGCCCCCCAGCTAGGGAGAGAGGGTACACCCCACGTGCTGACCTGTGGTTTTTTCTACGTGACCACGGGGAAGACATGAGAAGGTGGGATGGGAAACCCACTTCTGTCCTGGCAGCACAGGTGCGCCAAATCAGGGAGGGGAACACCAACAGAGGGAACTCCACTAAAGTGAGGGTAGCCTCAGCCTCCCATGGAGGTGCAGGGTATTACAGAAGGGAAGATGATCTGTCAGATCCCCTTGAAGGAACCTCCAGTATGTATGCCCAGGAGAGAAATAATAACCAGGGCTAGAGGGGCCCTGCCTCTAGCCAGGGAGAGGCACGGGAAAACCGGATCTTTTGGACGGTGTGGATCTGATGGCCTGGCACATCAGAGCCACAGGAACACAGAGGATTGGTTGACACTGGTTCACAATGTACATTAATACCATCAGGACATGTCGGAAAGGAACCTGTTTCAATTGCTGGGGTTACAGGGGGATCTCAGGAATTGACTCTGCTGGAGGCTGAGGTGAGCCTGACTGGGAAAGAGTGGCAGAAACATCCAATTGTGACTGGCCCAGAGGCACCATGTATCCTAGGCATAGACTTCCTCAGGAATGGCTATTACAAAGACCCAAAGGGACTCAGGTGGGCTTTTGGAATAGCTGCTGTGGCAGCAGAGGGCATTAAGCAGTTGAACACCCTGCCTGGGCTATCAGAAAACCCATCTGCAGTGGGACTCCTCAGGGTGAAAGAGCAACAGGTGCCAATTGCTACCTCGACAGTGCACCGCCGGCAGTACCGGACGAATCGAGATGCCGTGATCCCCATCCACAAGATGATCCGTGAGCTGGAGAGCCAAGGGGTGGTCAGCAAAACCCACTCACCCTTCAACAGCCCCATCTGGCCTGTGCGTAAATCGGAAGGAGAATGGAGATTGACAGTGGACTATCGTGCACTGAATGAGGTGACTCCACCGCTGAGCGCTGCCGTGCCGGACATGCTGGAACTGCAGTACAAGCTGGAGTCCAAGGCAGCAAAGTGGTACGCCACCATTGACATCGCCAATGCATTCTTCTCCATTCCTCTGGCAGCAGAGTGCAGGCCTCAGTTCGCTTTCACCTGGAGGGGTGTGCAATACATGTGGAACCGACTGCCCCAGGGGTGGAAACACAGCCCCACCATCTGTCATGGGCTGATCCAGGCTACACTGGAGAAGGGTGGAGCTCCAGAACATCTGCAGTACATTGATGACATCATTGTGTGGGGGGATACGGCAATGGAAGTATTTCAGAAAGGAGAAAAGATCATTGAGATTCTGCTGGGAGCCGGCTTCGCCATTAAAAAGAGCAAAGTCAAAGGGCCTGCCCAAGAGATCCAGTTCCTGGGAGTAAAGTGGCAAGATGGACGGCGCCAGATCCCCAGTGAGGTCATCAATAAGATCACTGCAATGTCTCCACCAACCAGCAAGAAGGAAACACAAGCCTTCCTAGGTGCCATAGGCTTTTGGAGAATGCACATTCCTGAGTACAGCCAGATTGTGAGCCCTCTTTACCTGGTCACCCGCAAGAAGAACGATTTCCACTGGGGCCCTGAGCAGCAGCAAGCCTTTGCCCAGATCAAGCAGGAGATTGCTCATGCAGTAGCCCTTGGCCCAGTCAGGACAGGACCAGATGTGAAGAACATGCTCTACTCTGCAGCCGGGAGCCATGGTCTGTCCTGGAGCCTGTGGCAGAAGGTGCCTGGTGAGATGCGAGGCCGACCACTGGGGTTCTGGAGCCGAAGCTACAGAGGGTCCGAGGCCAACTACACTCCAACGGAGAGGGAGATCTTGGCCGCCTATGAAGGGGTCCAAGCAGCCTCAGAGGTGGTTGGCACAGAAACACAACTCCTCCTGGCACCCCGACTGCCAGTGCTGAGCTGGATGTTTAAAGGAAAGGTTCCCTCAACCCACCATGCCACTGACGCCACATGGAGTAAATGGATTGCCCTCATCACACAACGTGCCCGTATTGGAAACCCGAATCGCCCTGGGATTTTGGAGATTATTACCAACTGGCCAGAAGGGGAAGACTTTGGCCTTGCCGACGAAGAGGAACAGGAACAGGTGACCCGGGCCGAAGAAGCCCCACCGTATAACCAACTGCCAGCAGATGAAACATGCTATGCTCTTTTCACTGATGGTTCCTGCCGCATCGTGGGGATGAACCGGAAGTGGAAAGCAGCCGTATGGAGCCCCACACGACAGGTTGCACAAGCTACCGAAGGAGAAGGTGGATCGAGTCAACTTGCTGAACTCAAAGCTGTTCAGCTGGCCCTGGACATTGCTGAAAGAGAGAAGTGGCCAAAACTCTACCTTTACACTGATTCATGGATGGTAGCCAATGCTCTGTGGGGATGGCTGGAAAGGTGGAAAAAGGCTAACTGGCAACGTAGGGGAAAACCAATCTGGGCTGCCAATGAATGGAAAGACATTGCCACCCGGGTAGAGAAGTTGCCTGTGAAAGTCCGTCACGTAGATGCCCATGTCCCCAAGAGTCGGGCTAATGAGGAACACCGACACAATGAGCAGGTAGATCAGGCTGCACAGATAGAGGTGTCGCAGATAGATTTAGACTGGCAGCACAAGGGAGAGTTGTTCCTGGCTCGATGGGCCCATGATGCCTCAGGTCATCAGGGCAGAGATGCCACATATAAGTGGGCACGAGACCGAGGGGTGGATCTAACCATGGACAGTATTTCTCAAGTTATCCATGACTGTGAGACATGCGCTGCCATCAAGCAAGCCAAGCGGGTGAAGCCCCTCTGGTATGGGGGGCGATGGTCCAAATATAAGTATGGAGAGGCCTGGCAGATTGACTACATCGCACTGCCTCAAACCCGCCAGGGCAAGCGCTATGTACTGACCATGGTGGAAGCCACCACTGGATGGTTGGAGACCTACCCTGTGCCTCATGCCACTGCTCGGAACACCATCCTGGGCCTGGAAAAACAAGTTCTTTGGAGGCATGGTACCCCTGAGAGAATTGAGTCAGACAATGGGACTCATTTCAAGAACAGCCTTATAAACACCTGGGCTAGAGAACACGGCATTGAGTGGGTGTACCATATCCCCTACCACGCACCAGCTGCAGGGAAAGTTGAACGGTGCAATGGCCTGCTTAAAACCACCTTGAAGGCACTGGGTGGGGGAACTTTCAAGAACTGGGAGATTAATCTACCAAAGGCCACCTGGTTAGTGAACACCCGAGGTTCCACTAACCGAGCAGGCCCTGCCCAATCTGAGCCCTTGGGAATATCGAATGGAGATAAGGTTCCAGTGGTACACATGAGAGGTATGCCAGGAAAAACTGTTTGGGTGAATCCTGCCTCCAGCAAAGACAATCCCATCCATGGAGTTGTATTCGCTCAAGGACCAGGTTGCACCTGGTGGGTGATGCAAAAGAATGGAGAGACCAGATGCATACCCCAAGGAGACCTTGTTTTAGGGTGAAATACCTATAGTACTGTGCCTATGTCTCTAACTGCATGTATGTATATATAATGTAACAGTTTAATTTGATATAGCATATTAGTATGGGAGAAATTCAGGGGTGGATAATGTTGGGGGTTGAATGCTTCGCTTTTCTTTCTGTGGAATTTCTCCCATTGTTATGCTAATTAATTGTGGCTACACCTTAAAACGACAGATAATGTTCTCTCGTAGGGGGGTGGCTGGAGGGGGAGGGGGGGGGGAACCGGAAAAGGAAAGGTGGGATAGGGGGGTCTGGAGCTGGGCTCTCTCTCTCGCTTGGCTCCTGGAGTGGGAAGACAACCTGGGCTCTGCTCTGGCATCTTCCCCTGTCATCCCAGCGCTGAGATCCACGCTCCCTGCCTTTGGACATCGCTCCGCGGCTCTCCCAGCTCACCCTACTACCTCCGGACACTCTGCTGAGCACCACGACCGACACCGTGAGGGGGGAGTCACTTTCCCCATCCTCTCTCTCCCCTGGGCCGCGGCCGCCATCACCCAGCCCCTCTTCAACTGCGCGGGACCTGCCCTGCCCCCACAGCACCGGTAACAGCACAGGGAGACGGCCTGCGGCCAGAAGGGACTGGAGTGGAGCTAGACTGTTTCTGTTGCCAATTTTTATAGCTGTTGTTGTTTTTTTCTGCTTTGTTAAATACCAGTAAAGAACTGTTATTCTCATCCCCATATCTCCTGCCTGAAGGTGTCTGAATTGGACCTAAAATAATTAAAAGGGAGGGGGATTGCACTCTGCATTGCAGAAAAGGGGCTCCTGCCTTTCCTTAGACCATACCTGTCTTTCAAACCGAGACAAATCCTCTTCTAGACACTAATTTGGGCTGCAGGGCAGCAGAATGAGCCCAGAGCTGCTGCACATTCCAGGTAGGGTTAGAATCCAGTTTTGCTTAAAACTCATCCTGATAGGAGTGAATTTACTTAAAACCCATCCCAAGTGAAGGTGCAGAACATCCTTTCCCTACCTTTGGCATCAGGCAAAGCAAGGAAAATGTCCAAGGGGGAGCCACAGCCCCAAATGTTTGCTGTTATTTGCAAGCCTGAATGTTTCAGTGACCATGAGCACTTTGCTTGTCCTGTGCTTTGCTCCTCAAGTGTTTGGAGGCAGCTCCAGGCAGGAAAAAGGGATGTGCAGGCCCATCCAGGCTGGAAAAAGGGATGCTGCCTCTCCTCTCCTCTCCTCTCCTCTCCTCTCCTCTCCTCTCCTCTCCTCTCCTCTCCTCTCCTCTCCTCTCCTCTCCTCTCCTCTCCTCTCCTCTCCTCTCCTCTCCTCTCCTCTCCTCTCCTCTCCTCTCCTCTCCTCTCCTCTCCTCTCCTCTCCTCTCCTCTCCTCTCCTCTCCTCTCCTCTCCTCTCCTCTCCTCATTCCAAGGTTCCTGGAGCAAATCCATCCATCCAAGCCTGTGTTCCAGGAGGAAAGTGCTCACTTTGCTCTTTCCCCAGGAATGAGGTAGGTGAAAAAACCTAGATGAGTTAATCCATGAAGAGGGAGAGCTGCAAAGTGGGAAATGCCCCATTGGAGCATCAAGGGCTGTGTTACTGATACCCCCACCCTGTGCCACATTTTGGGGTAACGTGGTTGGACAGGCCATGAGGGTGTGAACCTCCACAGATCCCAGCAGCCACCAAGTCCCAAACTCCTGGAAAAATGGATATCCTTTACCCCTGTTCAGTTTAGCAACAAAAAGGAGGAAAATCCACCTTTAAATCCTCATAGTCTCATTATTCCTGAGTCATTATCAGGGGATAAAGGGAGAACAGAGTTTAAAAAAAAAAATAATAATAATTGCTTCTCTTTTCTAAAGCAAATTCAGTGTCCTCTGGACCACGGTCCAGTCAGGGGCATTCCAGACACAACAATTCCTTTGATATTATTTTGATCAATATTTTGAGAAGCTTAAGATGCATCCCAGGAATGTGATGGCACTGCATCCCTTGGGAAACTGAGGCATGGGGAACAAGGGGGCATGCTGCTTTGGTAACCCCCTTGGATGGGCTCCCTATTGCAATGGGAATATCCAAGGAATGGGAATTCCAAACAATGGGAATCTCACAGCAATGGGAATCTCAAAGAAATAGAAATTTCAGAGGAATGGGAATCTCAAAGCAATGTGAATTCCAAAGCAATAAAAATTTCAGAGGAATGGGAATCTCAAAGCAATGGGAATCTCAGAGCAATGTGAATTCCAAAGCAATGGGGATTACAGAGGAATGAGAATCTCAAAGCAATCGAAATTTCAGAGGAATGGGAATCTCAAACCAAAGGGAATCTCAAAGAAACAGAAATCTCAGATTTGGAATCTCACAGCAATGGAAATCTCAAAGAAATGGGAATCTCACAGGTTTGGAATCTCAAAGAAATGGGAATCTCACAGAATTGGAATCTCACAGCAATGGGAATTTCAAGCCCTGAGCTCCCCATCAAGGCTTTGTGCTTGTATTTGTCAATGTTTTTGTTGATCCAAACCCGAATCCCAGCTCCTGCCTGGGAGGAGAAAAATGTCCCTGGGAAAACCCTGCAGCCATTTTCCCTGGGGATAAAAGGAAGATGATGCCATTGATCCTCGGCCAAGCTCCTGGAGCTCCCTCCAAGGGCAGGGAAGAATTCCTTCTCTCCCCAAAGTAAACCTGCAGCCCCCAGGGCTGCCCAGAAGATGTTCCTGAGGCTGCTTTTTCCAGAACAGGGGGTTGGGAAGGATGCAGAGAGGGAAGCCAAGGATTGGTTGTCATTTCTCCCCGCATTGATTCCCTTTTTTTCCTTTGTTTTATTTGGGGATAATTAACAGCTTTGCCTAATACAGAATTAATTCTTTGTGTCGTTGCATTAATTAGCATTAAAGAGATCCTTATATCACTGTCTGGAGCTGGAAGGAGACCGGATCCAGCAGCAAAGTCAGCAAAACTTTTCCATATTCCCCATCGGAATGCGGCACAAAGGAGGAGGAAAAACATCCGGATGAGGCTTTTCCCCAAAAAAAACCCCAATTTCCCAGCAGCACCGCAGCAATGCAGCATCCCAGCGGATACTGAGATGGAAAATATCTCCAGGAGAAGGTTGATTTTCTCCCTGTCAACATTTTTCTTCCCTGGAAGCTTTAAAGCCCTGATGTTGTTATCTCGATGCTATCTAAACCCACCAAATCCACTTAAGACTCTGCAGAACTTCCCCAGGGGCTGGAGCACAGTCGGATCTTTAGGAAGATCAGCCTTTTTTGGGGGATTTTTGGGCAGCAGAACGTTGTCCCAAGGATTTCTTTCCCAGGGGATGCTCTGGAAGGAGCCTGGGGTGGGTTTTTAGTCAGGGTTTCCTGGCAGGTTGTCCCCAGAATGGGTTGGGAAAAGGCTGAACTGGGGGGTTTGGAGAGAGCAGCAATTCCTGGGTGGTTTCCAGGCTCCAGGGAATTGCTGGGAATTGCTGCTGATGGGAAGGAGAGGGAAAAGCCTCTCTCAGCCCCACAGGGACATCTCCAGTGGTCAGGAGAACATTAATCTCCAATTTTCCATAAAAATAACCCTGATCTGAAGGGGAAGGAGCCCATCCCCATCCTGGAGCAGTCGTTGAAGGTTTTTGGGAAACTTTGGAGCTGCAGGATCCAACATCCCTCACCCCAGGAGATGCTGAGCCCAGGCTCACAGCTTTGGGATGAAACTTTTGGGACAAAACTTTCCCATCACTAAAACTCCTCCAGCCCTGCTTCCTCTCCCCATTTAGAGCCACAAAATAAATAAATTGGGAATTATTTTAATACAAACCCCAGAACTGACACAGGGAGCTGAAGCACAACAAAATCAATGTGGGCTGAGGCGTCTCTCAGCTCTATTGACAGCCCTGCCCGACGCTTTTTTTCCCCTTGAAGTGGCAGAAGAAAAACCAAAAGCTGCATTCGTTTTTTTAATTAACACTCCGGCATTATCAGGCTTTACAAGGCAGAGCCAATGCACAGATGAATTCCCATTTAATTAAGCTTTCCAAGAAACTTTTGAAGACTGCAGATTAAATGCGGGCTCGGATTTCTTGCAGGGTTTGTTGTTCGGGGTTTTTTTTTTTTGTTTTTATCATTATTATTTGGGAGAAGTTTTAATTGTTTTCTGAGCTTGATAAAGAAAAATAAGAATAGAAATCATTATCTGCAAGATAGACCTTGATGAGTTTCCATTTGTGGAGCAGCCTGGATGGATCTTTCGCTCTACAACATATATATTTATAAAAATATATATAGTGTGTGAATTTATATTGAAAACTAAGCTGTATTTGTGCCCCAAATATCTCCTTGATATATTTATTACATGCATTTACTATCTTTATTAGATATATTTATTTTATGTATTACATTCATTCATTATATCAATTTATTATCTTTTATTGTGTATTTATATTTATTTTATATGTATTATATGTATTTACGATATTAAGTCATTATATGAATTTATTATATCTCATTGTGTATTCGTATATATGTATTATATGTATTTATATTAATTCATTATATGAATTTATTATCTATTATTATTTCAAATTTTATATTATTTTATATGTATTATTTGTATTTATTATATAGATATTATAGTAAGTTATTATCTATTATTATGTATTTAGTATATACATTTGTTATATGCATTTATTATCTGTATTCTATGAATTATATATATTTATAATATGTGTTATTATGTACTTGTTATAGTTTTTTATTATATGTGCTATTAAGTATTTATTACATTCATTTGTTTAATATATTTATTGTATGTATTTATGCCCCAGATGGAAAAGGCAGCCTGGAAGAATTATACTCATTTAATATCTGTTATTATGTATTTAGTATACACATTTATTATATGCATTTATTATCTGTATTCTATGTATTCTATGTATTTATTATATGTGTTATTAAGTATTTGTTATATGTATTTATTTTATGTATTTCTTATACTGTCATTATATGAATTTCTTTTCTATTATTATTTTTTCTTCATATTTATTTTATGTGTATTATATGTATTATATAGGTATTATAATAATTTATTATCGCTTATTATGCGTTTAGTATATACATTTAATACATGCATTTATTATCTGTATTATATGTTATATGTATTTATTATATCTGTTACTAAGTATTTGTCATAAGTATTTGTTATATGTATTTATTTTATATATTTATTATATGTGTTATTATGTCTTTATCACATGTATTTATTATATGCATTTAATATATTTATCCTGTGTATTTATGACCCCGATGGAACAGACAGCTGGAAAAATTATATTAATTTATTATCTATTATTATGTCTTTATTTCATGTATTTATTATATGCATTTATTATCTGTATTATATGTATTATATGTGTTATTAGGCATTTATTACAGATATTTATGACACGCATTTGTTACATGTATTTATTATTTGTGTTATTAAGTATTTGTTATAAGTATTATATGTATCTATTTTATGTATTTATTATGTGTGTTATTATATATTTATTGCATGCATTTATTATATGCATTTGTTTAATATATTTACATTCATTATATGTTATTAGGTATTTATTAGATGTATTTATTATATAAATTTGTTTAATATATTCATCCTGTGTATTTATGCTCCAGATGGAGCGGGCAGCCAGGAAAAATTCGAGGAGTCAAACACAGGGATGAAGGGAGGATTTGGGGAAGGAAGAAATGTTTGCATTTCATGTCTCGGTTTCAGTTTCCGGATGCAGAGGGCACAGAGGGGGGGGCCTGGACACAATTCCAGAATTTTCCCTTGGCAATGGCAGTGAGTGGATGTGGAGCTGCTGAGGTTCTGTCCCTGGGGGTTCCTGCTGGCCTTGTCCAGGGAATCCCATGGCAGTGTGGGAGTTTCCCTGCCAATATTGGGGTTTTTCCCCATTATTTGTTTAGTTCCAGTGGGAAAGTGTTCATTAATCCCATTCCTGCTCCCGTGCCTGTGTCTGCAGGAATGCACAGCAGGGAATGGGAGGGATCCCAGGCTTTGGGGGAGGCTTTTCCACAGGGATCCAGGGGCTCCTGAACCCCGGGGACATCCTGTCCTTGATCCCAAAGGCAGATCCCTGATCCCTGAGAACCTTGGGATCAGCCATGGGGAGCTGATGGAACCTGGAAATGTGAGCTGGGGTGGGACTGAGGCCTCGGTAAATTTAATATTCCAGGGTGTCAGATCTCTTCCCAAGAGTCCCTGTGGTGGAATTTGAGGGAAACAACCCCATGGATGTAGGGTGGGAGGCTCTGGAAGCAGAGCAGCTGTGGCTGCCCCTGGATCCCTGGGAGTGTCCAAGGCCAGGCTGGACAGGGCTTGGAGCAGCCTGGGGGGCTGGAAGGTGTCCCTGTTATGGGACAGGAAGAGCTTTGAGGTTCCTTCCAATTGTGGACACACACATTTATAGAGCTGGGGAATTACAGCTTGGAAATTCTTTCCAGGCCTGGATTTCTCCTGACTCTCAGCTCCATTCCCAGGCTGACAAGCTGACTGCAGCTTCAGTTAGGGAGGAGTCTCCCAGGGTGAGAACATGGTGACAAACAGAGTGGAATTCATCACCAACATTAACCCCTGGTGTCTTTCCCGTGGGACACATCCTGAGGTGCTGTCCCAAGGATGTTTTTCCCAATTGTCCAATGAGCTCCTGTCCTGTCCTGGCTGCACTGACACACTTTAAATCCGGGCTGGCTGTACAATAAATTGGCCTTTTTTCCCCAAAGAGCTCCGTGTGTGTTGCTGTCCTTTCTCTCTCTTTGCAGCACAGTGACCACATCCAATCAATTCTGGGATTTGATGCCATGGGAAGCACCTGTGGAGCACAGCCAAAGGGACAGTGCCACGACAGGGGGACACCTGTGTCACCCCTCCATGGCCTTGGCACCTTTGGAAGGACAGGAGGGCGTTAAATGAACTTTGGGGAAGGTTATGGGGGATTTTTAAGAATCTGCAAGTCCTGAATTTACAAAGAGGTGTCTGTGCTGACCTGCCCATTCCTACAAATCTGTGCTCACCTGACATTTGGTGAGATGATCCAACCTCTCCGTGTCCAAGGATTTGCTCCAGGGCAGGGTCTGAATATTGTAGGTGACCCCAAAGCCACCCTGAGGGACAGGATGGTCACACCACAACCTGTAGGGTCACGGCACCATCTCACCTCCTGCCTCAGCGACCAAGTCCAGAAGCTCAGGAGGTTCCAAGGTGCCAGCAGGGCTGGGCATCATTTTGGGACATCCATGGGATGCCAGCTGTGTCCAGAGCAGGAGGCTGGGGAGTGGAATCAGGCAGGAATAAATGTTTGGAAGAGAGAGGCCCTGGATGGAGTGAGAGGCACTAATATGGGCATTAATTAATTAATTAACTACAGTCCAGCCCAATCCCCTCACCAGCCCCTGCCCTGTGCACTCAGCCCCTTTTTGGGGCAGTTTGGGGGTTTCTGGCTCAGCCTGGCCAGGAATAAACCAAGTGTGCAAAGATTCCCTGGCAGCTCTGTGCTGCTGCATTCCCCACACCTCACCTCCAGGGATTTCCAACATCCTCTGCCTTCAGGAGCTGCTCCTCGCCTCACTTGGGTTCCCAGGAAGAGGAGAAACCCCAGCCCTGTGTCAGATATTGGAGCATTGGAAATTTTCGAGACCAAATCCCTAAAGTGGATTTTTTTCCCGGCACCAAGGCTGCGGCTCCAGTGCCATCTCATGGGTATCCCGGGATGCTGCAGCCCTGGCGGTGCCTGCACGACCCGAAGCTTTTGGGGCCACATCCAGACCCTTGTGGAGCAGAGTTGACCATCTGGAGCAGATATGGGAAGGTGATACCGGGGGACACCTGGATGTGAAGGTGGTGGCACCAGAGAAAGAACACACAGCCACCCCCGGGACCCTCTGCATGCAGAAAAGAAATTATATATATATATATATATATCAGAAAAAAATTGCCATTTCGCTATAAATGGATGCTTTTCCCTATGATTTGGGGGATGCAGAAAGGGCTGGGGGCAGCCTGATGGAGCATCCCTGCATCCCAGCACCTCTGTGAGCACCCTGTGCTGGAACAAAATGCCCAGGCTGGAGATTTGCCCAGTGATAAATCCTTAGATGATAAAGCAGGTGAGGGGGATTTTAAATTAAATTATTGTTAAAATATTGTTCAACAAAAATATTTGACTGCTTTTCCTGGCATTAAAATCCAGCCAGCACAGCTGGATAATTCCATAGTGCTGGGGATGAGGATGGAGCTGGGGCTGTGCAGGCAGACCTGGAGATGGCAGTGCAGCCCTTCAGATGGAAACCTCGTCCCAAATCCCCCTCCTTGGAAATGTCAGGAGCGAGCCTCAAGAGCCAAACCCTTGTTTTCCTCCTTTTTTTCCCATCTCTTGCTGCTCTGGAGATGGAAATTGGGTTGTAGGCTTTTATTATATGGGGTTTAGGATGAGCTGAATCCAGGGGAACGAGCTGCTCTGTGATCCTAAAAACTTTTGCTACCAGAAATGAGGCCATCCCAAAGGAAATAAAATATCCATCCAAATTCCTGGGACAAAACCCTGACAGCCAAGCCCCACATTTGGGATCTGGGACAACACAGCCACACTCAGCAAATTATTTCATATCATAATTATTATTTTTTTTTATCCTGGGCACTGACTTGGCCAAGTTTTTGCCTGTTTATTTGGAGATTTTTAATGGATTCCAGCTCTTTTTCATTGCCCTGTGGCACAGGGAATTTTCTGGGTTCCCTCTTGGACAAATCCTGAAGTGAAGGGAATCAAACCACCCAAGACTTTCCCTCAATCCCACGTCATGTTTGTGCATCCCTGTTCTAAACAGACTCATTTCAAACTCATCAAATAATTCCCATCAAATCCCTCTATTCCAAGGCAGGTATTTCAAGGCAGGTGTTCCAAAGCAAATATTCCTAGGTGGGTATTCCAAGGTGGATATTCCAAAGCAGATATTCCAAAGCAGGTGTTCCAAGGCAGATATTCCAAGGGAGATATTCCAAGATGGGTATTCCAAAGCAAATATTCCAATGCAGATATTCCAAAGCAGATTTTTCAATGCAGATATTCCAATGCAGATATTCCAAAGCAGGTGTTCCATCTCACCCTTGTCCCAGCACAGGATGGGTTAGCTTGGCTATTTTTCGGGGCATCATTTTTTTGATTTTATTTCCTTTCTGAGTCGAAAATGAAGATTTTGCAGCATTCTCATGAGCAGGTGGGAGCTGTTTGCTCCCAGAAAAGCATTCCCAAAGCCCCAGGATGGTGCAGTCTGTGGGATGCTGGTGCTGAGACCTGTGCTGGCTCTCCCAGGACAGCTGGGATGAGGGAATGGGATCATTTACCATCCATATTAAATTCCTAAATTAATGCACATCCTCATCAGGAAAACCCAGCAAGCCCCATCTGAGGCTCTGTATTGACCTGGAAATAGCTCATGGTCGGTGCCTCAGTTTCTCCATCTGGAAAATAAAGTTTGGGAATGGCAGGTAATGGGATGAATGGAAAATATCTGGAATTAGAAATCCATTAGAAAATAAACCCCATTTAGGGCTGCCTCAGACAGGGCTGAGCTCTCACTGCTCTGGGGCTGGAAGGCTCCAGGCTTGCCCAGGGCACTAATGCATCTCTTTTATTTTTCCAAGGTAAAAAAGCAAAAGGGAAGAGGGTTAAGGAAATATAAGAAGTTGTTTTTTTCCCTGCTGGGCTCAGCTGAGAGGTTTGGGGTTATTTCCTGCTGTGAGAAACCCAGTCCTGGTGCTCCCAGCCAGGGCTGTCTGCAGCTCCCACACTTCTCCTTCCCAAGGTGAAAATACAACAAAATGGGAATATTCAGCCACGTTTTTCTCCAGGAATGGAGAAAAAATGGGATTTTGAGGTGTTTACAAGAGGACTCTCTTAACCTCTGGCTGAAGGAGTGATGACCCCAAAGATGAGGCTCATCAAGGGCACATTGTTGTCTCCTTGGCTCATTTTTGGGCCCTGGATACTGAGGTCCCCTGGGGTGACCTCAAGCTCCCAGAATCCCTGGGTGTGCTCCAAAGTCTCCTGTGCTGGGGAAATCCCACAGGGAGGGTGGGATGGGCTCCTCTTGTTGACTTAGGCTCAGCTCCAGCTGGAGCTGCCCAGGGAAACAAATCCCTAAAAACCCTGCAGGATGGCCTGACCCAGCTCCTGCCCAGCAGTGCATTATTTAACCCCATTACTTATCCCCCATGGTGCTTCCCACAATGGATGGAGGGGCTGAAAAACGTCCCTGCACCGAGGTCAGCTCCACAAGGACAACATTTCATGGCCAAGCCTCCAGATCCCCTCAATTTCTGCCCCTCTGCCCCAGCCTGTCCATGAGAGCCTGAGATATTTGGAATTTCCAAGGTAACTTTGCTCCCTATTGAAAAAAAAACCCTGAGGAAGCCACCACCAGCTTTAGACTCCGCCAAGAAAATTGATCTGGAGAAGAAATGCAGCAGAGTGAAGTGAGGGAACATGAAATGAATTTTTCCCAGTCTCTGGCTGGGTTTATTCCTAGAGCTGGAACTGGAAGCACAAAGCAGCAGTGAGTGGAGCATTGAGGAGGGAAAAGGGGAATCCTGCTGGCTCTGAAAGCTCTACAGACCCACCAGGTGAGCCCCAGGGTCAGGTAAGGCCAAGCCATCCATCACGAAGGTGTTGTTGCTTTTGGACCAGCTGGATGCCTTCTGCCACTCCAGGGAACTGGATTTCCAGCAGCTCCTGGATGGAGAAAAATCCCTGCAGAGGAGGAGGCAGCCCTGGGGCTGCAGCCTGGCACACACAGGGTGTCCCTGGAGCCAAAATCTCCTGGTGGAACTTCAGGGTCAGCGAACTTCTGCAGCCCCTCAGCTCTGTGAGGATGATGATGGCAGGGTTTGCTTTATTCAGCTGCTGTGGAAATGCAGGCAGAGCTGGCTGGGAATAACCAGGATGCAGAAGCAGGACAAGAGGGCACAGAGCTGGCTCCAGCACCTGGGACATGGAATGAAGCTCCATGGAAGAGTTCAAGGCCAGGCTGGGTGGGATTTGGAGACATCTGGTCTAGTGGAAAGTGTCCCTGCCCACGGCAGAGTGTGGAATGGGATGGCCTTTAATGTCCCTCCCAACCCAAACTCTTCCATGTATGATAAACCAGCTGCTGGGGGTGAGGCAGATCCTGGGAGGTTTGGGATGAGGCAGCTCCTGGCAGGTTTGGGATGAGGCAGATCCTGGCAGGTTTGGGATGAGGCAGCTCCTGGGAGAATATTTGGGATGAGGCAGCTCCTGGGAGGTTTGGGATGGGGCAGATCCTGGCAGGTTTGGGATGAGGCAGCTCCTGGGAGGTTTGGGATGAGGCAGGTGAATCAGCAGCACCCAGAACAGGACACTGCTGGAAATGGAGGCTCAGGCCTTGCAGCCCCTGGTCCCAATCTCCTGTGCCAAGGCTTCCCTGGAAAGGGATCTGGAGCCCATGTGAGGGACCAGGAGAGCCCAAACAATCCCAGTTTCTGTGTCTGTCCTGCAAGCAGAGGGTTCTGCCTTTCCCTGCACACCCCCCTGGGCAGCCAGGCTCACAATCAGCCCCAATTTCCCCATTCCCTGCTCTGGATGTCATTGTGTCACATGGCAATCTGGAAATCTCTTGGATTTAGAGCCACAAGCAAAATCTGGGAAGGCAGAGTGCCTGTCTCTGCTGGAAAGGACACGCATGGATTTTTTTCCTGGCAAAACCATTAAAGAAAATGCAATTAAAAACAAAAACCTTCTTTGACTTGCAAAATCAGCCTTGTGCTTGGCAAACCAGAGATGTTTAATGAATTCCCTCTCTGCTGAGCTGGATTGGTCGGGGTAAACTTCCTCCTGGCTAGTTAAGAAGTCCAACTAATTCCTGCAATGCAGCCTTTGATGGTTAGGCTGACAGATAAGCCTGGCCTAACCAAGGGCAGCTCTCCTCAGCCTCCAGTGAGGAGGAGGAGGAGCTGGATGATGCAGCTGGTCCCAATCCACTCTTGGATCAGAGAGGGAAGAGCAGCTCTGGGTTCAGGTGATTCCTTCCCTTGGGTCAAATCAAGGCTCCTCTAGAGAAAAGAATTCACTCGTGTGTTTTCCCCCATTAAAATGTCAGTGTTTTGCACAGTGATGAGGACACAGATACATACAAATGTAGTCACATGAATATATAATTTATATATAACTTATATATAATGAATACACATAAATAAAGAGTTACCTATGGAGACTGAGCCACCCTCGGGGACAGAACTGCAGCTCAAAGTGACACAGGCACAGGTGGGTGAAAAACCAGCCCTGGGGCCAAATACATTTCATGATTTGCTTTTGGTTTATACTAAACCATGACAAATTCCCTGCCTCAATTCTCAAATGCCTTCTGTTCTTCCTAGCCCAGCTTTGCCCTCCAAAAATCAGCATTTCCATAGGGTACACAGTCCCCCTCTCACCCAGGGAAAAGCACTTTGACACAACAAAGGCTCAGAATTAATTCATTCATCCAGGTTTTGTGTGGTTTAAGATCAATCAATCCCGTTTTGAAAGTGACCTTTATCTGATACTTGGTTTATTTTTGGCACTGTGAGTGAGATCTGTGACTTTCTTCATCTGTAAAATCTCTTCTGAGGTGAGCATGTGACTTTCTGGAAGTAAACTGAGTGTGTTGTTTTGTGGATTTCCTTAAAGCAGTTTTTCCCTATTTTTTCATCAGTTGCTGTGATTTTGATGTGATTTTGTTTTGCCTTTTGTGTTTCTTTATTTCCAGTCCTCAAATGCAGATATTGGTGATTCCAGCATCCCCTGGCATCTCCTCCCAGCAGCCAAATGCTTTTTAGCTGTCCTGGCTCTGCTTGGAGGGGGTGGAGATCAGAGCCAGCCCAGTCCCCAGTGCAGCCTGGCCTGAGCTGAACTCATCCCATCCTCTGGGTTTTTGTTACCAGCACTGGGGTTAATCGTGTCCCAGACAGAGGAGCTGCACCTCAGCCTGCCCAGAATCAGGGATTTAGCCCTAATTAAGGGGTGATGCACAGCCAAAGCCCCAGCAGCCCGGGGTTCTTCATTAGCCTGATTAATTTGGCTGCTTTGGGGCTCTTTTGGAAATCCCTGAGCTCTGGCTGTAAAAAGCCCTGGCTGGAAACCCGAGATCCCTCACCCAGCACCTCCTGCTTTATTTCAAGGCTCTGCTCTGCCCTCATCAGACCCCTCCAGATGCCTTAACGAGACCCTGTTTGCCTTAAAAAACTTTTCTTTTTTCTTGTTTGCAACGTGATATCCCCATTTTCCAGCTGGGCTGTGCAGGGATTTCCCAGGAGCGACCCCCAGCTCAGAGTTACCTCCAGCTCTGTGGGGGAAAGCTGCAAGGACCAGCACAGCTTTGCTCTCCTGCATTCCCAGGAGAGAAAAAAAACCTTCAAAAAGGCTCTTTTTGTGGAATTTTCATTTATATCCTGCTGTTTGAAAAGACTGAAAAGTGGAATCAAGGCTCTGCTGGGACACACAGGGCAGGGTGTGGGAAAGCCTGGATGCAGAATTGTCTCTTTGGTGGGGTTTGCGTTGATGTTCAGGTGCCTTTAGGGTGCCAAGGTTCAGCCTGAGATGTCCAAGTTTGATTTCCCAGGGGTTTTACTCAGATCTGATGCCACACTGAATCAGATTTGGATGTTGAGAGGGGAAATACCAGTGCCTGGCATCCTATTCCTGCCCATACATACGGGAATTGTGGCTTTGGAGATACCTTTGTGGATTAGAAATGGCTACAAACCCTCCAGGGATCTGCCTTTCTCTTTCTCCACACGATCCACAAGCTTTCCTGCCCCCAAGTCCTTCTTTTCCCTCTCACTGGGGTGGTTTTTCCCTGTTTCCAGTTGCCTGGGTACAGGCAGGACTCCTGGAGGCAGGAACAGCCCAGCTGGAGCTGCAGAGGCAGATGAAGAGCATGGAATGACCGTGGGGGGAAAAGAGAAAACTTTGAGGGAAAACTGAGCTGGGAGGCACCAAAAGGAGCTAAAGAGAGAATCTGCCTAAGGGATGGGGCTGGGCAGGAGGGTGGCACTTCAGTCCATGGATCTGTGGGGGGAAAACTCCTGAATTTATCCCCCTCAATGCTGCTCAGGTGAGACCTCACCTGCAGAGCTGCCTGCAGCCCTGAGGAACAGAAGGACCTGGAGCTGCTGGAGCAAATCCAGAGGGGAACATGGAGATACTCCAGGGCTGGAGCCCCTCTGCTCTGGAGCCAGGCTGGGAGAGCTGGGGGTGCTCACCTGGAGAGGAGAAGGATCCAGGGAGAGCTCAGAGCCCCTGGCAGGGCATAAAGGAGAGCTGGAGAGGGACTGGGGACAAGGGATGGAGGGACAGGACACAGGGAATGGCTCCCACTGCCAGAGGGCAGGGCTGGATGGGATATTGGGCAGGAATTGTTCCCTGGCAGGGTGGGCAGGCCCTGGCACAGGGTGCCCAGAGCAGCTGTGGCTGCCCCTGGATCCCTGGCAGTGCCCAAGGCCAGGCTGGACATTGGGGTTGGAGCAGCCTGGGACAGTGGGAGGTGTCCCTGAAGTTAGGTTGGAACAAGATGGTTTATGATGTTCCTTCCAACCCAAACCATTCAAGGATTCTATGGAATTTTCTGTATTTCCCTTGGCTTAGAGTTGAGAGCAGCCCCTTTCCCTGTGAGAACAATTCCATGCCAAAGCCCACCCGTGAATGGGCATCAACCCTGGCTCAAATAAACTAGTAATTAAATAATATCAGGAATTATTAGGAAATAAACTCATTTCTCTCCTAAATTTTTTTTTTAAAACATCGAACATGGCAGGACAAACAATGGAGGGACAGGGATAAATAAAGAAATAAAGGGGAAGGATTCATATGGAAGCAATTAGCAGGAACCTCAGTCAGGAAAACCTGAAGGTGCTTGTAGCATTAGGGCTCAAGTGATCCGTGCTGAGGGACCATAACTCACCCACACTCCTGGCATTTTCCCTGCAGATGTGTGTTTTATGCAGGAATATCAGCTTTCCCCTTGGAAAAATTAACCTGGGGAGGGCTGTCCAGTCCTGGAAGTGCTCCAGGGAGTATTGGATGTTGGGATTTACCCACGGGCTGGGGGAGAGGTGGGGCCATTGGGAATTGGGGTTAATGTGGCAGCCAGAGGGGGAGGTTGGATGCTTTGTCTTGTGAGAAAGGGAATTTCCTTTCTCTGGTTGTAGAATTCCCAGCGATTTGGACAGGCACTGGAGAAGTACCTGTCTAAAACAGATACTTTTTACAAAAACGTTTCCATTTTTGTGAAGAAGGGCAGGAGAATTTGGAATTCTTGAGGAAGATGCTCTCCATACCCTGCACACAGCAGAGCAGCCCTAAAGATCAACTCCAGCAGAAGCAGTTTGGTGATTCCAAAGGAAAAAGTGATCCTTTGTTTCACAAAAATCAGCTTTTTGGATCTTTTCCCCTGTCCCCAGTGCAAGGCTACAACAAATGCTGGGCTTTCCCATGGGGCTGGAATTGTAATTCCCAGTTGTGTTTATACACGGAGCCCCTTGGAAGAGCAATGCCTCCAGGTTTTACTGTGAGGGGTTTTGGGACATAAATGATTCCCTGAGCTGGGGATGTTCCAAATGCCCCGTGGAGATCAGCAGAGCCCATGGAGGGCTCTCAGCTGAGGAATTTGGGATTCTGCCCAAAGAGAGGGGCAGGATGGGGCTGGAGAGGATTTGGTGTCCCTCAGGAGGATGGTGAGGGGGGAACAGAGAAGAGAAGAGAAGAGAAGAGAAGAGAAGAGAAGAGAAGAGAAGAGAAGAGAAGAGAAGAGAAGAGAAGAGAAGAGAAGAGAAGAGAAGAGAAGAGAAGAGAAGAGAAGAGAAGAGAAGAGAAGAGAGAAGAGGTTTTGGCTCATCAGCTCAAGGAGAACATAACAGGGATCCATTTTTCCATCTTAATTTAAATTATCCAAGCTAAAGCTGCTCCCACTGCCATCTGTGGGGAGATGCAGGGATTTTGGAGAGGGATTTGGGGAGGAATGGCAGGGCCAGCCCTGATCCCGTCGCCTGGGGACACCCAGAGCCATCAGCACCAGGGACAGACCCTTGGCACTGCAGACCCTTGGGTTGTTGTTTTATTTTAAAAGGGTTGAGCAGTTATTGGTTGTTCTAAAGTTGTTTTTTGTAAAACATATTAGTATTGAAAGAGTTGCAAGTGTTAAAGTCCATGTCAAAAGCTTCCAGTACAGAGTTTTAAATAGAAGTAAAATTCAAACTAGAAGTTGCTTCTGCTGAGGTCTCAGGAAGGCTGATGTTGCTGTTGCAGTTTTTATTTATTTATTTTCTTTTTTTGGGTGAGGATGATAACAGTGAGGGGAGAGAAAAAAGAGAGAGCAAGAGCAAGTAAGAGCAAGCTTTTTTCTAATGTATAGATTTTTATTCACAAGTTACTTAACAATTTAAAAATACAAACTCAAACCATTTTCTCTTATTAGAATTTTCGTTTCTTGGTACACTGGGTTACATATAAACTACTTTTATGGTTTATTTTGCTCTATCTAAAAATGTAAGCAATGTTTTTACTATGGCTTTATTATGTTTAAAACTATGTTTTTGGAGGTTTTACAGAAACTTATTTTTAATACTACTATCTAACACCAGGTTTTTCAACTTTTACTAGAACTTGCACTTTTACATTGCTATTTAAGACCTTTATTTTTTAAAGCACTTAAAACTGATTTATATTTACTTCCTTGTTTGCTAATTCTAAAACTTAAACTTACACTTTCACTTTATGTGTGAGTGGTTTAATATACATTAATCTATCTAAAGGTTTGGAT
The DNA here is from genome assembly GCF_052056855.1 of Sturnus vulgaris. Lineage (NCBI taxonomy): Eukaryota > Metazoa > Chordata > Aves > Passeriformes > Sturnidae > Sturnus > Sturnus vulgaris. Next base: position 3,032,521 of record NC_142265.1, on the reverse strand, counting down.
TTCATCTCTGCACTCTGATTTCTCTCTGAAGAATTCAGAGATACCTTTGATTTACATTCTCCAGCAGCAGACCCTCAGCACTGGGATATTTTTGTGTTCCCCATCCCAGCTCCAGGCTCTGGGAATGAAAATTTTTCAGCACCACTCCCTGCCTGCACAGAGGGTGGAGTTGTGAAATTTAAATTTAAAATGAATTCTGGGAGTCCAGGGGTGAGACAGTTTTGAATTTGGGGTTTGTTTTCTGTCATGTCTTGAGGGAAATTCTATTTCTCTGGATTGTGGTGTTGAACAGGGGATCCATCTCGAGAGGAGCAGGGAAAACAACCTTCACCTGCCTCCTGTTTTTAGGGTGAAAATTGATTTTTTTTTATTAAATTTCTGTATCTCTGGAAATGCCATTCCATCACCCTACCCAACGCCAATGAGAAATAATCTTATAAAAAACTCATCCTCCTGCCTGTGTGACCCCAAAGCCTTGGAAAACAAAACTCAGTTTCCCCATGCCAGGGATATTAACCCAGAGGGAGTTCTCAGCCCTTTAGGGAGGTGTTTTCCAGAGGAAAATCCTGATGGATGTAAAATCCCCTCTCCAAATCACCATAAACCTGCAGCACCATCCCCATCAAAGGGCTCTGCAGGGCAAAGGGCTCCCAGGGGGCCTGTGAAAGGTGGGATCACTTTTTATAGGGGAAAAATAGAGGGGGGGAAAGAGAGAGAGGGGGGAAAAAAAACCAAGGGGATTAAAAAAAAAAAAAAGATAACAAAGAAAAAAAAGGAAATTAAAAAAATAGGAAAAAAAATAGATGGAAATTAAAATATTGGAAGGGAAGAACAGAAAGGAAAAATTGGAATAGAAAATAATGAAAGCATTAAAGAAAAAAGAAAAAGGAAAGGTAGAAAAAAGAGGAAAAGGAAAAGTAGAAAGGAAAAATAGAAAAAAATAGGAATCAAAGTGGACAGAATAATATTAAAAAATAGAAAAAATAAATAGAAGAGTGGAAAGAAAATTGAAAGAAAAAATGATAATAAGAGAAATATAAATAGAAATAGAAAAAAAGGTAGGAAAATATGGAAGAAAAGAAAAAATAGAAAAAAATTAGAAAAGTTAGCAAATCCCACACCATGGGATTCGCTTTTCCAGTTCAACGCCAGGGTTGTCAGGAATCTTTTTTTCTTTGGTTTTTCTTTCTTACTTTTTGTCTTTTTTTTTTTTTCTCCTCATTTTTCCTCAATCTTTTTTCTGTTTTTTTTTTTTTTTTTTCTGCTATTCCTTTCTAGTTTCTCTAATTTTTGTAAATTTTTTCTTTCTATTTTTCTTCCTATTTTTTATTTTCCTCCATATTTTCCTACTGTTTTCCTATTTTTATTTATTTTTCTCTTCCCATTCCTCTCCACCTTGAAACTCCACCTATTCCCACCAAAACCTGTGCTGGGCCATCCCAACTGGAAAAGGCATCAGCTGCTCCCCTGCCCTTCTGCTGCTGTTAATTTGGAATTTGGGATTGGTGGTTGACCAAAGTAGAGAGGAAAAAAGTTTGGTTTTTCAATGTTCCTCTATGCCAGAGGACAGAAAAATCCTTGTCATGGATAAATCTTTTCCATGGGTAAATCCTTGCCATGGATAAATCTCTGCCATGAAAAATCCTTGCCATGGTCAAATCCCTGCCATGGATAAATTCTTGACATGGATAAATCCTTACCATAGATAAATCCTTGCCATGGATAAATCCTTGACATGGATAAATCCCTGACATGGATAAATTTTTGCCATGGATAAATCCCTGCCATGAAAAATCCTTACCATGGGTGAATCCCTGTACTGGATAAAAAATTGAAACGGACAAATCCTTGTATGGATAATTCCCTACCATGGATAAATCTCTGCCATGGGTAAATCCTTGCCATGGGTAAATCCTTGCCATGGGTAAATCCTTGCCATGAAAAATCCTTACCATGGATAAATCCTTTCTAATGATAAATCTTTGTCATGGATAAATCCCTGTCATGGGTAAATCCTTGCCATGCATAAATTCTTGCCATGGATAAATTTTTGCCATGGATAAATCTCTACCATGAAAAATCCTTACCATGGGTAAATCACTGTACTGGACAAAAAATTGAAATGGACAAATCCCTGCCATGGATAAATCCTTTCTATGGATAAATCTCTGCCATGGATAAATCTCTGCCATGGATACATCCTTGCCATGGATAAAATACTGACATGGACAAATCTTGCCATGAAAAATCCCTACCATGGATGAATCCTTGCCATGGATAAATCCCTGCCATGGTTAAATCTGTGCCCTGTTTTCCACAGCCAACAGATCACCATTGGTTTTTCCTGGCAGCCTTAGGAAAGACATTAAAGCACTGTTGGACAATGCCAAAGTGGAGCTTTTTTCCTGGAATGTTCCTTTCCTGCCTGGAAAGGGAACAGAAAATGGGATTTTGAGTCAGCAACATCTTCACTCTGTAGCTGGTTGTGCTCAGATGCTGAATAATTGGTGGGACTGATATCCAAGAAGATTATTCCATGGTTTTCTCCCCCTCCATTCTTAACTTCCCCCAGCAAGGAGCAGGAACCTCTTGTAAAAGTCACCACAGAGGGCTGAAAATAGTGAAGGAAAATCCTTCATGAAAAATCCAGGGAAGCTCCTGGGCTGGGGACACAACCCCAGCATCCCTCAGTCCTATTGCCAAGGTAAAGCCCTTGGCCTGTGAATATTGTAATACTTGGGATTAATTCAGCTTTTACCTCCAAAAGAAAGTGACATTTTCATATTTCCAAGCTCACTTCTGCATTAGCACTGAATAAATCCTGGGCTCTGCTTTGCCACTGACTCTCCTCTCCTGGGGCCACATTTTCCTGCTGTTTAACAAGGAGCTGCTGTCACCTTCAATAGGAAGAGCTTTGGAAATCAGATTTTGCATCTCCCAGGCCCCTTTTAAAGAGCTCCTCACAACATTCTTGGCGATATCTTTTAATTACATTGCAAGACATCTCATCGGTGGCTGATCCCAGATCAGCCTTTCCTCATGAATATTTAACCTGCATTTTTATGGCACGTGTCGGGAATCTCAGGAAGAAATGAAAGACAAGTGGTGAAAGACTTGGGGAAAAAGACATTTGTGGATAATGAAAAGGGAAACAACGCCAGGAAGGCTCCTGGGGCACAGGGGAGCAAGGAAGGAGTAGCACAGAGTTAAATGTGATCACAGAGAGGAATAAAAGCCCGGGACTTGGGGGGATTTGGGAATTGCTGGCAGCAGTTCAGGCCCCAGGGAAGGCTGGTGGGACAGGTGTGGGGTCTAAGTGAGTGCTGGGGGGACAAAAATGGTCAAAAACCAATGTGATGCTCATGGGCCACTTTAGGCACTGGTGTTTCAAGAATCCTGGTCTTCCCAAGACATCCTGGCACTGGACATCATTCCCAAATCATTTTCTCACTTATTTAAGCTTGGCAAGTAACACTTCAACCTCAGCTGTGCCTGATTCAGAGCAAGGAGGGATTTGTTCCTCCCTTATTTCCAAGGCTGAGCTGCTGAGCTTTGCAGGGAAAACAATTTCCCTGCCTCTCCTGGTGAAGCTTTTCTGTTCTGCATCCAATGAATATTCATTGGACAGGAGAGTGAGAAAGGCTGGGGCTGCAGCGGGCAAAGAGCTTTGAACTTCTGCTCCACTCTCAACTCCTGGTCAAATCAAGATAATAGAGAGGCTGTCTGCTCCCTATAGCTTGGAGAATCCCTGTGAAAAGTGTCACTGGTGGGGGTTTTTGGGGTTCCTTTGGGAGCCCTCAGTGACGGAGCAAATTCCCCAGCCTTGCCCAGATGGAATTGTGGCTCGTGGGGAGCTCTCAGACCAGCGGGGTGAAGAGACCAGGATATGCAGAGAGGCACAAATCCATGGTTTATTCTATGAAGGCATCCTATCTACATATACCCACGGCTATTGTTTTACAGGGGTTTTTATATCTTTTGAGGGTTTTACAATTTGCACCAATTACCAAAGGAATTCTACGTTCTAACCAATCCCTGAGGGGTTTTACATTCAAAGCTGGCCTATGGATACTAAAAGAGAATGAACCACTAATATTGGAGATAGAGAAGAGGGTCTTCCAAGGGGGGGAAACTAAATTCCTTTTGAATTCGTCATTTCTTATCTCTAAGCTATGATTTTCCAAGGAACTTGTTCTGAGGATGCAGGGAAACTTTCTTCTGTGTTTTCTGCTCCCTCCACAGAAATGCTCCATTCCCATGTGGATAAAGCTCTGCTTTCCTCTGGATCCTCCAAGGCTAAAATAACTCCTGTCCCTCGGCTTGGAGAGATTTGGGCTTTGCAATCTCCTCAATCCCTTTCTCCCCACCTCACTCCTGAGCTTTTGGGAGCCTCCCTTCTTCCAAGGTGCTGATCTGCAGGCAGCATTCCAGGCTGGAAGTGCAGGGATAAAATGCACAAAGTGTCAGCCCTACCGAAGCCCCGTTGATCCGGGCCCAGCCGAAATGTGTTGCAGGTGCTTGGTGAGGAGCAGAGGACAGCAAATGAATAAAACATGTGGGGGCTGCAGCCCGCAGCGAGTGTGACAGGCTGGGAGCTCCGGGCTGGGGGGAAGCAGATGAAATATGAGTTGGAGCTCATCTGAGGAGCTCCTAACTAATCCAAGATGTTGCTCTGTGCAGCCTCGTGCTGCGGGGAACGCAGCGAGCCAGGTTTGTGTGGATCCAGGGAAACGGAGTCATCCTCCAGAAGACAGCAGGATGTGACCTCTGGCCACTGCTGAGATAATTCTGTGCACTGAAGTGAGGGCTGTCTGCTTCCCTCTGCTCCAAGACTGCTCTGACCCTGTTCTGTCTGAGCCCAGAGGAGAAGCCAAGAGGGAGAAAAGCCATGGGAGATGCCAAAGCTGATTACATGGGAATGCACGGGCTGGAAACCTCCAGAGTCCTGCAGGATTATCTGTGCTCTGAGGTCAGCTCAGTGAGGGGCAGCCAGCAAATCAAGAATTGTTTTAGGATCAGCGATTCTCCAGGATTTATTCCTGCATGGATCCCACAGCACTCTGCCAATGCACCCAACGTGTGCTGATGAATTGTCCAAGACTGGGCTTTCCCCCCTTTTGGAGCCAGGATTTTCTATAGGGAGGTCATTTTTGTGCTACTAGAGCTCACTGGAGAGTCTGAGGACAGGAGGTTGAACTGAATCCTCATGGAAAAATGGCCTGGAATGTGACCAGTGCAGTGACATCAGCACTGGAGGTGCACTGGGACCGTCTGCTCCCTGCCCAGCTCACCCCACAGTTATCCTGGCTTCCTTCCAGCCCAGGGAGGAACTAAAATAGCATCAAGCTTGTGCTGTGAACACCCCTATTAATGAATTAATTCTTTTCTGATCCATTTTCACTCTGCCTGCACTTCCTTTCACATCATTACTCTTAATTAGGGATCCAAATATTCCCCCAAATCCACCTACACGGGGTCTAAATTAGGCAGAGGAAGGGTGAGCTACGTGCTCCAGGTCAGTGCTGAGCTCAGCTCCTGCAGCTCCTCTGCTCTTCAAGGGGCTTTTTCCTTCCAGAATTTCTTTCTCTCGCTTTTTGGATCTCATCCCATCCATTCATGTTGTCTTTGTGACCAGGAAAAAACAAAAGGCTTGATTTGTGCCATCACAAAATAAAAATAGCCTGAAGTACAGGCTGGGGGAAAGTGCTGAAGCCAGGCTGTGTCTGCAGTTGGTTCCAGGCAGCTCAGACATTTATCTTCCAACTAATTCAATTTTTTTCTTTTTTTTTTTGTTTTTTTTTTTGTGCTATATACTGTATTGAGGAGGATTCTTGGGAGCTGCACAGCTGAGATCCTGAGGATCCCAGCACCCCTGATCTCAGCTAACCACGAGCTGCTGGCCAGAGAACGTTCCTGGGCTCAGGTCTTGAGCTCCAGGGCAAGATGACACAAAATCCTCAAAAAATGTGGTGTTACCCAATCCCATCTTGCAAAATCTTGCAGGTTTGGGAATCTAAAATAAACCACACTGCTTTAGGAGTATCCTCAGATGAACCCTCGCTTTTTTCCTTTTAACCCAGGCTTTATTCCTGGTGGGATGTTCCCTCACTTCCCAGCTCTCTCCAACCTGTTGATTATTTTCTGTTCTTCGTGGATGACTTTGAGGTCTCCTTGGAGCTGCAGGATCTCAGCCTGTCCTCAGGTGTTGCTTTACCCCAGCCCAGCTCCCTGCTCTGAACCCTTTTCCCTCCATTTCTGTCTGCAGCCTTCTGGATCCCTTAACCCAGGTGGCTTCTCCCTGTCAAAAACATTCCCTGTTGTAACTCCAAAAGCAGCTGCTCAAGAGCTCAGGCTTGGACCTGTTCCTCTTTCCACGAGGAAAGAATGAAGGAGAACACAGGCTTCCAAATCCACCCTGAGTTGCCAAAAATCCTTTCACACCAAACATGTGTTTTGCACAGGAGTTCACTCTCTGCCAGAGAATCATTTTGGCAAGGATTTTTCATAGAAAAAGAGCTAAAATCCCTGGAGAGCTGTAATTCTTTGTATTCCAGAGCCTGCTGATTCCTATCTGGAGGTCAGATGTGGATTAGTGATGCTTGTAAAGTCATAACCTCCCTTTGAAATCCAGAGGCACCTGGAGAACACCAGGACAGGGAGAGCTCAGGGTGCTCTGTGAGGCTGCTCCATGGAGCAAGGCAGGAATTGCCCCACATGGGTGGATTTTCCACACCAGGGCACTCGTTCAGGGTCTCAGGGGCAGCTTTGATCCCCAATCTCAAGGGATCTTCCCTTGCTTTCCTGCTGCACCATCCCAGAGGTTCCTGCATCCCTCCCTGTGTCTCCTTTTCCTTATCTGGGGAGAGCTGAACTATTTTTGAGGGTGGTGATGAGCAGGATCTCTCCTCAGGTGCAGTTCCAGAACCAGGAATTATACACACAGATATGATGTAGATATATATACACACATATCTTCATATATTAATTATTAATATGCATCATTAAGACACATTAAATTACATTACATATATTAATATACATTATTAATGAATTCCTGGTGTGCACACACGTGGGGGTGTTTATGGTTCATTTCTCAGCCCAAAGAGGAAACTCTAAGCTCCCAAAACCCCCAACCCAGCAGGTATTTTTGGGAATTGACTCATCCCAGTCCCAGTTTTGAGAGTTCCAACTTTTCCAAGCAGGCCATGGAGCAGCTGGAGCTTTGCACAGACTGAGGGAGTCACAGCTCCCCTTGGGAAGGTGAAACTGCTGAAGGCTCAGCTCCTGATCCCAAAGCCTTTTCCCCACATCCCTCCACAAGCTCTGAGAGATCCCAAAGTCTGGCTGGAAGTTCATTTGGTGGCAGATTGGAGAAGCTGCAGAGCCACGAGCCAGCAGCCTTCTCCTTCCCTTCCTTGGGCATCCTCAAGGAAATGCCAACACCTCCAGTTCTGCTGAAATGAATCCCATCCTTAAGATCCCACCAGGGAACTGTGGCAGAAGAGAGTTTCTCCTTTGTTCTTTTGTTGTTATTTCCTGTGAATTTTATTTATTTGGTTGTTTTGCCAAGGCTCCAGGTGAGGCTGAGTGGCTGGAAGAACTGATCCCAAAGTGGACATCAGTGAGCACAGCCTGGATTTCCAGAGGCTCTCCCTGGATTTAGTTATTTCTCTGCCATGAAAACCAAACTGGAGCACCCCGAGTTCAGAAAAGCATTTCCAAGAGTCACAGCTGAAAGAGCTGGAAAATGCTTTAATTGACTTCTGGAATTGCCATTAAATTGCCATCGAGGGATCCTCCAAGGTGTCCTTCCCACCAGCCAAATCCATTAGAAAATTCACCTCTGGACCCCCACCAGCCTTCCCTCCTTTTGCTCAGTCCTCAAAACTGGAAAAGAAAAACGCAGAAGACAGGAATGAAGGAAGGGAAAAGGGTAAGGAAGAAAAGAAGTCTCCAAACAGACAGGAGTGGCTCAAAATCTGAGGAATGGCTCCGTTCCCAAAACCATCTTCAGGATTTCATGGATCTCTGAGCTCTTGCTGGTTTCTCTTGCTGTAGGACTGGATTCCATGGATGGAAAAGACACTTTTCCCTGTCAGCTGTGGCCCACACACCTGGACAGGCTTTTTAGGGATAACACTTGGGGGTAAAGTGAGGAGTTTCCCTGTTTCAGCACAGCTTGACAGGTTTGTTCCATGATTTTGCTTCCCAGTTATTTTCCTCCATATTTTCACATCCCTCAGTGACTTTTGCATCCTTCTTCCATATCTGGCCATCGCTGCAGTCCAACATCTTCGAGCACCTCTTTTATTTCCAAAAATTTGCAGGCATCTCAATTTTTATTCCTTTCCAGTGTCTACAGGGAGCCAAGAGTCTTCCTCTCCCAAATCCCATAGGAGTCCCCGGAGGATGCAGAGGGAGCATCCCCAGGTGGGCAGGGGAAGTTCACAAGCTCACAAATTCAATGGCAGCAAGAGATCCAGCCCGGGTGTCTTTTGGGCTCTCTTCACCTGAGGGATTTTGCTCAGTTTTCCCAGGAAAACAGCTCTGCCCGTATCCCAGCCTCTCTGTGCCAAGACCTTCCTGGTTTCCTACAGCAGCCCAGCCTCAGCTTTCACTGGGTATTTACCTTCAAAGAAACAAGCAAAACCCCATAAATTTTCTTTTTTTTTTTTTTTTTTTTTTTTTTTTTTTTTTTTTTCTTTTTTTTCTTTTTTTTTTTTTTGCCAAAATCTCCACGTGGTGGTGTCGTGGAGATGACAAGGAGAATAAATATTTTTGGAAGCGACTATTCTTTCATAATGTTGTGGAATCGAGAGAGAACAGACTGTTTAGGGAAAAAATTCCCTTTCTCCCTGACATGCCAGGTCCTACAGCAGCTGCTGGGGATGGGGGAGAAGGTGGTCAAGGGGAGGAATTAGGCAGCGACTCCAAATGGATCGGGAAGGTGCTGAGAGATACCAATAAAGGCGGAGCAAGTTGGGAGCGGTCAAGGCAGCGGGAATTTCTGCCGGTAACAAATGTGTCTGGCTGCTCCCCCGATGAGCTCATGGGGCTGACAGGATCCTCCCTTAATGCTTTGCAGACATCAGGTATTGTTATCCTAGCCCGAGGCTGAACCCGCCGGGAGAACGCACGGAGGAGGGAGGTGGAAAGGGAGCACCCGTGCCGTGGGAGGATCCCCCAGCAGTGGGATTGGGATGTCAGTGGTGCTGGGATTGGGATGGCTGTGGTGCTGAGATTGGGATGCTCTTGGTGGAGGGATGGAGACACAGCAGGACTGGGATGCCCCCAAAAGTGGGATTGGGATGTCTGTGGGGTTGGGATTGGGATGTCGGTGGTGCTGGGATTGTGATGCTCATGGTGGAGGGATGGAGACACAGCAGGACTGGGATGCCCCCAGCAGTGGGGTTGGGATGTCGGTGGTGCTGGGATTGGGATGTGTGTGGGGTTGGGATTGGGATATCTGTGAGGTTGGGATTGGGATGTCGGGGGTGCTGGGATTGGGGTGGCTGTGGGGTTGGGATTGGGATGTCGGGGGTGCTGGGATTGGGATGCTCTTGGTGGAGGGATGGACACATGGAAGGACTGGGATGGACACATGGAAGGACAGGGATGGACACATGGAAGGACTGGGATGGACACATGGAAGGACTGGGATGCCCAAGGCAGTGGGAGGGAAATCCTGAGGTGGTGGGATAGAGGTGACCACTGTGGTGGGATGCAGATGCCAGGGTGGTGGGATGGAAATGCTCATGGTGGTGAGATTGGGATGCTCATGGAAGCAGGACGGAGATGCCCATGAACGTTGGGGCATCCTGTGGTGTTGGGATGGAAATCTCCAAGACTGTGAGATGAAGATGTCCATGGTGTTGGGATGGAGATGCCCAGGGCTCTGGGATGGAAATGCTAAGGCAGGGGGATGGAGATGCCCAGGGCAGGGGGATGGAGATGCCCGGGGGTTGGGATGGGGATGCCCAGGGCTCTGGGATGGAGATGCCCAGGGTTCTGGGATGGAGATGCCCAGGGAGGTGGGATGGAGATGCCCAGGGGGTGGGATGGAGATGCCCAGGGCAGGGGGATGCCCAGGGCTCTGGGATGGAGATGTCCAGGGAATGGGGATGGGGATGCCAGGGCTCTGGGATGGAGATGCCCAGGGTTGGGATGGAGATGCCCAGGGCTCTGGGATAGAGATGCCCAGGGCTGGGATGGAGATGCCCAGGGCTCTAGGATGGAGATGCCCAGGGCTCTGGGATGGAGATGCCCAGGGCTCTAGGATGGAGATGCCCAGGGTTGGGATGGAGATGCCCAGGGCTCTGGGATAGAAATGCCCAGGGCTCTGGATGGAGATGCCCAGGGCTCTGGGATAATGACATCCCGAGAGGTGGCGCTGGCAGACTGCCGTGCACACAGCCGCGTTATCAGCTCCTGCAGCAGAGAGCAGACCCAAGGCAGGCGCGTTTTTATCTCTTATCTCGGTGCACTCCGAGTGGATGACGCTTTCTCAGCTGCTAATCTTGTGTCTGTGCCGAGTCCCTGAGGAGCCGGGGGAGCCGCTGGGCTTGGGAGCACTCCCAGCATGGAACCCTCAACTTCCAGGTCTGAAAGCCACGGTCAAAGGCAGCTCTAATTCAATTAAATGAGAGGAATGATTTCTCGGGGTAAAGAAAACACGATTGCTTTGTGGAACAGGAGGCCTGAGGGGCAAGTAGAAGGTGAAAAGTGCTGGCTGTGCCCAGCAGAAAATGCAGATTATTTTCTGGCCCATTTTGACCCAGTTTTTTGCTCCTTTGGGGTGTGCAGGATGCAGAGGTTCATGGAGGGGCAAACCTCCGAGTTCTGGGACGTCAGGAGTTACTTGTGGCTGGGTGTGTTGCACAGCACCTGGGGCTTTCACAGCCACGTCCGTGGTGAGCTTGATGAAAACCTTTCTTTTTAAAACCTCTTTTTTTTTCTTTTTTTTCAGAGAAAAACCAAAAAACTCTACCCTGGCTGCCAGGCCTGTGTGATAAACAGGTGGCTGCAGGTAAAACCCAGCCCTGCACACTCAGGCTGCCCTTTCCTCAACATCTTCAGCGTTTCTGACACAGATGAGTCACTGGAAATCCCCTGTCTGGAGACATTTTTGCTCATCCTCTGGGGCTCTTCTCTCAAGCACCGTTTGATTCCACTTTGAGAGTCACACCACAGAGTCCTTGCTTAGATTTTCCTGCACCATAATGCTCGAAAGTTTGGGGGGTAAGAGGAAGAAAGGTAAAGAGGGATTTATTTCAGGCAGGGCAGGTTTGAAGAGAGCCCATCTTCCAGAAAATGTCATTCACACCTTCCTGGTTTGGATATGAATTTCCCAAGCTGTGTTTGCAGTTAGGAGTTGCTGATATCTTTCCTCAGGAGCCAGCTTGGGAGAAAGTGGTAGATGTGTTTCAGGTTAAAATCCCTGTGGTTCCCAAAAGTTTGGAAGAGATCAGAAGCTGAGCTGGAAGCAGGAGGCTCACAGAGCACTGTGCAGCAATAACAGGATGGAAAGGGAAAAGCCTGGAGTCTTCTGGGTTGGGAATGCCGTGGAAAAACACAGCTCTTTGAAAAGGTGCATTTCCACCAAAAAGTGCCTCTTCTCTGCTGTGATCAACAGGGTCCAGCAGTTTACATCCATCCATGAAAAATCCATTCTGGATTTGAGTCTGAATTCTCACTGTTGATGGATAGAAGTTAAGGTATCAGAGGTGCATTTTGGACAACGGGCAAAATTGTGGATCAACATTTCTGGAAATGTGCTGGAAATAGCTGGAAATGAGTTCATGAGTGCTCCTGTGCTTCAAAGATCTTGGGGGATGTTCAAGTTGGAAGAGGTTTAAAGACAGCAGCATCACATTTAGAGGGTGTGCAGAGCAGAAAACCCAAATGCTGCTGGTACCATGCACAGAAACCCCTTGAACACAAGGAAAACACAGCCCCCAACATCGAGAAAGACATAGGGAGGAAAATTCCAATGGCAGAGTCAGGTTTTAGCTCTGGGGGTTGATTTGCACCCCTTGCACTGTTTTTTCGACCCAGCAGCATTGGTTTCTGTGAACAGAGACCCAACTCCAAGAGATTCCTGCTAAAAACCCCTGAAGTTCCTGCTGGAGAACCCAGGAGGGCTGGACTGGACCCTGGGATGTGTCTGGGATGGCAGAGGAGGGCAATTCCCAACCACAGAGTTTGGATCATCATTTTAGGGCTGGCACTGGATAAACTTTTCCATCCCCCTGTGGTGCTTGAGGATCCTGGATGGGCATCTTTAAAGGGTACAGGAGAAGGTGGAGGAATCCTGAGGAGCCCTTGGGGTGGGGAGAAGCAAAGGGATTAAACTTTGAGAAGAAAAAGAGTCCAAAATGTTGTTCTGGAATGATAAAGTCGGCTTCAGGACAGATGTTAGCAGGAACTGTGGACTCTCCTTCCCCAACATCAGCCTAATGGGTACAAATCTGCCAATTAGGGACAAATCTGCCAATTAAGGACCAATTAAGGTTCATCTTTAAATCCGTTCTCCCTGCTCAGCAAAGCCCTGGCAAGCATTTAACGACCAGCAATAGGTCAAGGTCCTTGTCCCTTTCATCTGAGGATCTCGCAGCCCTTGATGAGGCTCGGCTGCCTTTCACTGTGGTAGGTAAAGGCTGTAATGTTATTTTAATATCATGAGCCTCATTTATAAGGATAAATTACAGTGGGAGATAAAGAGCACATGGACCCATGTGGATAAAAATAAAAACCCATATTGCCCCATTATCTGGCATTGGTTAAGCTTCTGCTTGTCGAAGTTTTTTTGGCTAATTTCTCTCCTTTATTTTTTTTTAAATGAAAAGCTATTTATTTATAGCTAAACGCCAACTTTGAAGCCCGAGCCAAGCATTTGGGAGCTGCTCCGATAGGGCCCTTGAAAAGGAGAATTATGTGCGTTTCAGATGTTTCCAGAAGTTATTGTTTCAAGGCAGCGAGGACTGTGACATTTCTCCCAAGGAGCTCTCCCTCCCCTCGGCGTTTGCAGAGGACACGGGCAGAGCAGATGTGTCTGAGCTGGGAGAGGGGTGGTGACAAGTGTGTGTGGGGGAAAGGCACGGGGAGGGGAGCAGATGAAAGGAGAATTTAGGCAGGAAAAGGCTTGAAGGTCCAGGGTTGGAGGAAAGTGCTTGGTGATGCCCCACACGAGCCTCAGCCTCACCAGGGTATGGGACATGAACTTGGGAGACCAGCACTGAATCCTGGAATGCTTTGGGGTGGAAGGTGCAGCCGTGGAGAAGGGTATTAACCCTTTAGATGTGGTGGAAATAAGGCACAGCTACATGGTCATCCCTCAGGATAGGAAGGAGACAAGGTTTATTCAGAAACACTTAAATAGAATGACTCACAACTCCAAGGGCAGAATAAAGGTGATTGGTGCAGAGAGAAGACACCTCTTTCCCAGGCCTGGTCACACACCACCACAGGGGTTCTGTCTTTGTTATTAATTCCTCTCTATTTTGACCAAATTATCATCCTGGGAGAAATTCTCCCTGGCCTGGGAGCAGAGCTGAGAATCTCTGGCCTGGAATATTTTCCAGGCTGGCTCTCTTAAGTGAATGTCCACAGGAAGGGACCTTAGAGACCTCCCCATTCCACGGGCAGGGTCACCTTCCACTATCCCAGGTTGCTCCAAGCCCTGTCCAACCTGGCCAGGGATGGGGCAGCCCCGGCTCCTGTGGGAAATGGGGTCAAGGATCTGAGCAGCTCCTTCAGCACCGACACCATTGAGGGCTTCCAGCTCAAGAGCTTCCTGCCAGGGAGTTCTCACCAGGACAAGGCACAGGAGGGTCCTCACAGCCTCTGGCACCACTGCCTGGCCTGTGCTGGGTTTCCAGAGGTCTTTTTGAGGGATCTGGACACTTCCCTTTGCAATGGAAACGTTTCCTACACTTCTCCCAGGGGAACACTCATAGCTTCAAGCAAAATCCTGTTGGCTGCAAGGGGTAGGATTAGAAAACCTTTAAAGGTCCCTTCCAACCCAACCTGTTCCATGACTCTGATAACCCCAAACTGATCCCAGCACACGCCACTCCAGGGAAACCCAGAGCTTCACTGGAGCTGTTTCCCACCCCAGTGCATGGGATTGTCCCATCTCAGTGCCCTTCGTGCTTCCAGGCACCAACAGAGAGGCTGTTCCTGGCCACTTCTCCAGCACTGAGACCCCTTGAATGGCCATGGGACATGGGAACATGGGACATGGGACATGGGAACATGGGAAATGTTTTGCAGGGAACAGACAGATGGATTTCCACAGAGACACAAGAGGATTATGGAAACATGTGACTTTCCTGTGGCTCTGCTTTGGTGTCCTCATCCCCTCCCGAGTGGCAGCAAGACAGAGAGGCTTTGATGGGCTGGAGGGGACCCTGGCCCAGTGCCCAGGATGATGGTGAGGGGCACCCTCAGTGCTGCAATTCCTGTGGGATGATATCACTGACACAGCCCGGGGCTCCATCCTGGAGAACAGTGGCTGTGTGAGCGAGGGGAGAGGGGAAGAGCAGCAGGATCATCCCCCAGCGATGTGTGTGGAGCAGCTTGGACAATCCCCTGGGAAATGAGGAAATTTGCTGCCTCTTGATGGATTCTCCACCTCTAACTTGTTCTGTGCTGCCCCTGCAAGTATGAAATCAAATCCCATGGCAGGTTTTCCCCAAAAGCTTTAGAGAAGAGCAACCCTTTGGACAACTGAGTCCTTCAGAGACAAATAAAAGGTTGGATTTTGGGGAATGGTTCTTCCCCCAGAGGGTGCTGGCACTTCCCAGGCTCCCCAGGAAATGGGCACAGCCCCGAGGCTGCCAGAGCTCCAGGAGAGTTTGGACACCAGGGATGCTCAGGGTGGGATTTGGGGGTGTCTGTGCAGGGCCAGGGGCTGGATGTGGTGATCCCTGTGGATCCAACTCAGGATATTCTGTTTCTGTGATTCTGTATTTGCACCATTGTCCTCCAGCTCCACTGCTCTGGGATCACTTGGGAGCCTGGGCCTGGAGCTCAGCAGCTCAGGCTCTCTGATCCACCAAGACTGGAGGGAGGCACTGTCCCAGAGCTGCCATTTCCTTGGGATTGCTGCAGGATCACATCAGCCTTGGGCCAAAGCTGGTGCAGAGTTTCTGTAGCACTACACCTGATACCATCCTATTCCCTGTGTCATTGTCCCATAAATGATCTCTGCTTATTCAGGGTAAGGACACCACATCAGTGCTCCATCCCTGGAGCACCTTTCCCCAGCCTGCTGTTGGCACAGAAATCTTTTGGGATTTGCCATGAGCTTTAGAACTCAGCCCAGGACACACAGGAAGTGCCTTGGAGTTGATTTAAGGTGTTCCAGGAATCCACTCCAGGAGCCCACCTGGCTCTGCAACAGCTGATTTCCAGAATGGGGGGGGGAAGGTGGAGTTCTTCCATGACAGGTCCTTCTCCAGCCCCCCTTTTGGGGCAGGAGAGATGCCTGAGCTCAGCAGCCTGTCCTGGCTCTGTTCCCATCCTCGGGCAGGGTCAGACTCCTTCAGGTCTTACCTGAGAACCCCCCTGGACATCTCAGAGCAGCATCAGCCTCGCTGTTAGCTGCAGCACCCAAATTCCACTTCCCTGCCCATGAAAATTAGAGCAGAGTCCCTGACAAGCAAGAAACTCTCTCCTAAATAATGGAACACCCTCCTGGAAGCACTTCTCCTCCCAAGCCTTCCTTACAGAGGGAAAGGGCATTTTCTGCCTTATACTGGAGCCCCTCTGCTCTGGAGCCAGGCTGGGAGAGCTGGGGGTGCTCACCTGGAGAGGAGAAGGATCCAGGGAGAGCTCAGAGCCCCTGGCAGGGCGTAAAGGAGAGCTGGAGAGGGACTGGGGACAAGGGATGGAGGGACAGGACACAGGGAATGGCTCCCACTGCCAGAGGGCAGGGCTGGATGGGATATTGGGCAGGAATTGTTCCCTGGCAGGGTGGGCAGGCCCTGGCACAGGGTGCCCAGAGCAGCTGTGGCTGCCCCTGGATCCCTGGCAGTGCCCAAGGCCAGGCTGGACAGGGCTTGGAGCAGCCTGGGACAGGGGGAGGTGTCCCTACCTATGGGAGGGGGTGGAATGAGAGGAGTTTTAAGGTGCCTTCCTATCATGTTTTATCTCCTTTTTTTTCTGCCAGAGTTGGGATTACATGCTCAAGAGATGGAATTTCTTGTTTGGACTTGGTTGTTTATTAATCTTTATTACAGCGAGTTCTACAGCAGTTCTAGCTAACAAGCTAAAAGTGGAGAGGTATCTCTCTAGAAGGCCTTTTAAGGACCAATCTATTCAATTAAGAAAGGACATCTGAATTATTTTTACTTTTAACCCAATAACCAACCACCTGTGACCTGTGGAATTTTCTATCCAATTACATAAAATCACCCAAACCCATGAAGAAAAAGGTGAAGAAGAAACCTCCGTCCTAAAACCTCCCTCTTACTTTCCATATATCACTCTATTCCAAACCCCCAAATTCCAGATTTTCCACCATGTGATATTACACACTTCTATTCCAATTACACACCAGTGATCTCAGCTCTATCACTCAATTTTGGAAGCCTTGTCCATGGCCTCATGTCAAAAGCAGTGCCCTCCTGGGGGTCAGAGTCTGTCAGCACAGAAAGCCCAAAACCCTCAGTTTCAAGGGTTCCAACACCTTCCAACCCAAACCTTTCCATGATTCTGCATAGACCCAAACCACCCATTGCCAGCCCCTGCAGAGGTGGTGCTCAGCATCCTTCTCAGGGGAATAGAAGTACTGATGGATACAGGGATACAGGGATACAGGGATGCTTTTCATTTTTGCAACACCACAAGGGAAAGGTTTCCAAAGTTGAGTTGCAGTTTGGAAATAGCTGAGTCAACAAAACACACCAAAATCTCAGCTTTTCATCCCAGAGCCGTGATGCCACCATGGGCAAGGGGAGGAATAGAGGAGTCCAGGCCTGTTTGAAGTGCAACTCCCAGCTCCCCCTTCATTTTGGAGCCACCAGCAATGTGTCCATGAGCCAGAGATCTCCCATTGCCCCCCTGGAAATCTGAAAGCCATCAGCACGCTCGGGAAAGGGAGGAAAAGAAAAATGTGTTTGCCAGTTGCAGCAGATGTGAGGGCAGTGTCCTGGACAGCTTTTATAATTCTATAAATATCGGGGGCAGGAGGTTGTTATTAACCACCAGTAATTAATACAACATGCACTGTCCAATTAACAGCGTCCTGCCCTCCTGTGCATGTGGGGAATTCCCAGATGTGGCACAAAGGAGGCAGAAATCGGGATCAGGCAGGAGTAGCCCTGAATCCAGTCCCCCTGAGCGTGGAGGATGAGCTGATCAGAAACCAGATGATGGCAAACGCTGCAGACATCAAAGCCTGCAGCAGCACATCCCTGCACATCTTCCAGGCACACACAGGGAGCGCCGGGTGCCAGCATGGAAAGGTGGCAAAGGGAACAAATCCCAGAGCTGCAGCTGCTCCCTGCATGTTAATGAGCACAGAGAGAGCTGCAGGACATCTGCATGTCCAAGGACACTCCCTGGCTCTGAGGAAACCCTGCCCTGCACAGCACAAGGTGTGGAAATGTCCGGTTAACTCCTCTGGGTGCTGCCGGAAAAGCCTGGAGAGCATTTCATTAATGGATGCTCTTGCTGCTCTTCCAGAACTATCTGAGGCTGGATGCTTTCAACAGTGCTCTGGCAAATCGGGACTGATGGATTTCCAAAGCAAGTCAAGGAGATATTTGGGGTGCTGTCTTGGTTTGAAAGACAGGTGTCTGCTAAGAAAGGCAGGAGCCTCTCTTGGAATGGAGAATGTAAACCCCCCCCCTCCAAATTATTATAATTTTGAAATTAAGGGACTCTCAGGCAAAGTTATGGGAATAGGAATAACAGTTCTTTACTAGGAAAAATTAAAATAGAAATACAGGAATAAAAAAATAAAAATAAATAAAAATAAAATAATAATTAAAAAAAACAAAAACAAAAACAAAACAACAAAAACAAACAAACAAACAAAAAAAACAAACCAAAAAAAACAAAACCCAAAACAAACCCAGAACACTGCCAGAGTGAGAATCCAAGGTGCCCCCGTCAGTCAGTCAGGGTTGGTGCAGTCCCATTCCATGGTGGCTGCATCCTCCTGCAGTGACAGATGTGGTTCTGCTGGAGCAGGGCTCCTGCACAAGGTGCAGTTTTCCTCCAAAGCTGCAGGGATGATGTGCAAGGCTCTGGTTTTCCTCTGGGATCCAGTGGGAAAAGGCTGCTCTGCTGTTCCAAATCTCCCCTTTGATCTGGGTAGGAAATGCTCGGCTCCTGCCCTGGCTGGAGCATCTCCCAATGGGATGATGGAATTTGATCAGCCCTGCCCTGGGACTGCATGGCCATGAACAGGAGAGATCTCCTGGAGGGAGGATGGGCTGTGGGCAAGATAAAGAACACTGCCCCAGCTGGGTTAACAGATGGGGATAGAATACACAGCCCTGGGCACATCCTGCTTTGGAACCCAAGACAGATGCAAAGGTGGACAGGTCATGCTGAGCCCCTGTGAGCTGGGTTAGTGCAGGGGGGCAGGGACCTTCTGATGTGTGAAGGGAAGAAGCTCAAATGTGCTGTGGTGGAAAAATGGGAGGGTGTGTGGTACTGAGATGGGAGATCAGGAGCTTTCAGAATCGGCTGTGTGGACCAGGATCAGTTTTAACCATGTTGGGTTTGCCCACAGCAGCAAGGATGGCTCTCAGCCCTGTCTGGTTGTAACTGGGAGCTGTCAGGACCAAAGAAATTATTTTAGGAAAGCTGAAATTTCAGTGAGTCGCGTTGCACTGCAGGGCACCAAGCCCTGGGAGCCCTGGCAGCACTGCCAGAGCCCATGAGGAATTTGCTCCTCTGCTCATTGATGGAAGTCCCTAAGAACATCCCCTGAGGTGACCTGTCACTGGTGACCCTCAGTTTAACTCCTGAGCTGGGTTTGTGAGCCCAAATCCTTCCCCAAGGGACAGCAGGACAGGCTGCAAGGTGGGAGCACTCAGAGCAAGCAAACAGCAAAAACCTGCTCTGGCTGCTGCTTTCCAACCCAATGGGAGCCAATCAATGGGATCCAAACTGACTTTGGGAAGCTCTGCTTAGCTCTGTTCCCTCAATGTCTCTGTCCTGACCCTCCTGGGTGTTCCTGGGTGGAGGGGGACCCCTGAGCAGCAGGAGCACTTGGAAACTTCTCCCCTCATCAGCACTGACGAGCCCAGGGTTTGTAACTCTGGAAAGGCTCTTGTTTGGATTCCCACCAGCAAATTTTGGCCAAGTACTTTGAGATGGCTCCCTGAGGGACACTCATGGTGGGAGGGAGAAGCCAGGCCTGGGTATGTGCCTGGTATTATCCTCTTTAGGCTTGGCCTGAAGTGCAAATGCATCCCTTGAAGCTGGTGGCTTGGAATTGAGTCTTGAGGATGTTGTCCAATCTTCTTTCCTGAGCGACCTCCCCATGCAACGTCACCTTTGCCTTCCCCAGACCCTCATGCTCAGCTCAGGGTGATTTAGCATGAATTAAGAGAAAGGGGGTTGTAGCAAAGGGGTTATAAAGCCCCTCCCTTGGAGGCACAAATCCCATTCACAGCCTGTGGCTGAGCTTGCCACAGCCACGGGATTTTGGCTGCAGGCTCCTGGTGCTGAGGTGTGAGGGAGAATGAGTTGCACTGCGAGTATCAGTGATTTATTTTATTGCCTGTGTGCAAAAGAGTCTTGGCACAGCAAGGGGAGGTCGCTGCCAGCTCCAGGCCAGCCGGGCTATCCCTGGTGGAAAATGAAATGAATGAATGGGAATATTTTTCCATAAGAGCAGAGTGAGGGAAGGAAATGATCCTCCTTGAACATCCATCTCTAATTCCCTGACCTTGGAGCAGTCTGGCAGCAGGGCCCTGGGATGAGAAGAGCTGAAAAAACCCTCACCAAGCTCCATCTGGGCTATCCAGCAGGGAGGACTTGCATCCCCCTCAAAGGGCCATTTCCAAGCCATTCTGTCTTGGTTTGAAAGACAGGTGTCTGCTAAGAAAGGCAGGAACCTCTCTTAAAATGGACAATGTAAACCTCCTCCTCCAAATTATTATAATTTTGAAATTAAGGGACTCTCAGGCAAAGATATGGGAATAGGAATAACAGTTCTTTACTAGGAAAAATTAAAATAGAAATCCAGTATTACAGAGAACAAACCCAGAGCAGTGGCAGAGTGAGAATCCAAGCTGCCCCCGTCAGTCAGTCAGGGTTGGTGCAGTCCCATTCCATGGTGGCTGCATCCTCCTGCAGTGACAGATGTGGTTCTGCTGGAGCAGGGCTCCTGCACAAGGTGCAGTTTTCCTCCAAAGCTCCAGGGATGATGTGGAAGGCTCTGGTTTTCCTCTGGGATCCAGTGGGAAAAGGCTGCTCTGCTGTTCCAAATCTCAGCTTTGATCTGGGTAGGAAATGCTCGGCTCCTGCCCTGGCTGGAGCATCTCCCAATGGGATGATGGAATTTGATCAGCCCTGCCCTGGGACTGCATGGCCATGAACAGGAGAGATCTCCTGGAGGGAGGATGGGCTGTGGGCAAGATAAAGAACACTGCAACAGCTGGGTTAACACATGGGGATAGAATACACAGCCCTGGGCACATCCTGCTTTGGAACCCAAGACTCATTCCCATGTCCTGCACTGAGGTGATTCCTGTGGCACAGCACCAAGGCAGAGCCACCACCTCAACTGCCTGGGCTGGGAGGAGGATGAAGCCCCTGGAATGTTCCATGTGCTGAAGAGTTCCTGGCATCTTTCCTGCCTCTCTGGGCACTCAACTCAACCCAACCCCACTCAACCCAACCCAGCTCAACCCAACTCAGTTCAACTCAACTCAAAGTTTTGGGTCTCCTGAAGGCTTTAACGCTGAACCTAAAACTCATAAAGGCTTCCAATCTCGTAAGATCTGTCAGAAAACACCACCTGGCTCACCCAGGAGTGGCAGATGAGCATGCAAACCCAGGGGAAAATATCCACCAGGAAATATCCATGTGCGAGGAGGGAAATATCCATGGCAGGTCTTTGCCACAAAAATCTGAGGTATCAACCCTGCCTGGGCTGTTCTTCCCATGGGGATCCTCCAATGCCTCAGATGCTTTCAGAAAATCCTGGTTCTTCTCCTCTTGGTTAGATATTCCAGGCTATTACCGTGTCCTCAGGTACTCCCTGCACTGACAAACTGAGGGATGGAGAGGCAAAAGGCTGCTGGAAATTGGGATTAATCCATCTCAGAGAAACAGAAGGGTTTCCAAGGCTTTGGGGTAATTGTGTAGCTTCTTGTTCCTGTTTGCCCAGAGTTTCTGGTGATAAGTCCAGACCTGACATGCTGGGCTGAGAGATAATTAATAGAAAATTAATAGAGAATTAATATTTTCTTTGTTATTCAGCCTCATCTCGTGTCCCTGAGCCCACCAAAGGACCATTTTTGCCCCTGCAAAGCAGAGTGGGGCACTGCTGTGAGCCCTTCCCTGTCTCTCCTCTATCTCAGATGGCATTTCCTCAAGGATAGGGGGACAAATCCTGTGAATTCCATACAGGAGGATCCAGTCCTCAGTGTCAAGAACCAGCACAGAGACAGCTCCAGGATGGCATTCCCAGCTCTCACCAACCTGCTGCTCCCAGCCTGGAGTCCTCCTGTCATCCACTGCACCCCAGGACTCTGACATGGGGCTCTCCAGGGAGAGTTTCCCCTTCTTGTCTCCTGGCAGGGCTGCTCCGTGTCCATGGCCAGAGCTGGGAGCAGCAGAAGAATCCAGGAGCAGGCCTGGGGGGAGGATGGAGCTGGGATGTGCTGGGGTTATCTCTTTAACAGGTTTCTCCTGTCCCTGAACATATGTGCAGGAACACATCCCTGGAAAAATATGTGAGTGGGTGAGCTTGGCCCCGGCTCCCTCGCAGATGGGACATTCCAGAGCCCACATCACAAAGCCATCAGCCGGGCTTTGACAGAGCTGCCAGCACCTCCAGCCTCTATCAGAACCCAAAAATGTCCATATGATCCCTGCTCCCCCCAAAAACTCCTTCTTGCTCTCATTTGCAAGCAGGAAATGTTGGCAAAAGGAGAAAAGTATGGGGGGAAACAAAAGTAGTGGGGGAAAAAAAAGGAATGAGAGGGAAGAACAAAGCTTCCAGAGGGAAATATGGAAGAGGTGAAATATGAGGTGCAATATTGCTGAGCCCAATGCACAGAGCTGGCACCCCAAGGGGCACAGACACCAAAGTTCATCCCCAGGGTGCCCAAACTCAGCTGGTGTGGGTCCATTTTCCAGCAAACCCTGCAGGGTTGTTCCACAGCATTCCCTGGAATGGCAGGAGGGGACCAGGAGATGCTCCCAGGCTGCTCAGTCCTTACAAGTCGTAGCAGCACGTCTCCCACAGAGGGGACTTTTGGCTTTAAGCAGCACCAACCCCACAGTTTCAGGGCTGGTGCTGAGCATGGAGCACTCCCGGGCTGATCCCGTCTCCATCTGCAGAGAAGGGAGGTTTTGCTGAGGCCAGGGTGACGTCCCCCAGCTGGGATGCATTTCAGCAGCTCCAGAGCTTGTTCCAGGCTCAAGAGCTGTTTCCCTGCACACAGCCGAGTGTAATTCCCAGGAAAACCAGCTGAGCCCTTGGCCTGAGCTCAAAACACATTAGGAAATCAAAAGCATTTATTTTATCCAATTTTTCTCCTGAGCTTTGCTCAATACTCCCTGAACAAGGAGCTTTAATAGACTTTGGTTTGTGACTGCAGACACCTTCCATAGCTTGGCTCTTTCATCACGTGGGAACTTGGATATCCATCATCTGGAATCTGCTTAGTGCTGTGCTCTCCTTCCCTGCTCCTGCATTTGCATTTTGTCCACTGGTGCCTAATGAATTTAGAGTGTCAGGGCTTATAAATCATGAAATCCAGCAACTCTTTGCGTCCCATTTTCTACCAAGAATCCCCAAGAGCCACAAAGGCATTTAAAACTTCTCAGGGCTTGTGCTGTAGGGATAATCTCCAATCCGAATGTTTGCTGTGCTCAAGATTGCTAAAATATGGCAGATTTGAAGGAGGTGCAAGAAGGAAATTGTTCACCAGCTCAGATTGAACCTAAAATTTTGAACAAATTTGACAAAAAATGTCCAGACAAACCTTACTCCTTCTTGTGATTGCCCAGAAGAATGTTTGGTGTAGGGTTTTAAAATTTTTTTACTTATATTTTAGTCTTAAAAGCAGCCAGCACAGCAGGGTTTACTCCTCACCCAAAAAACTCCTCTTGAATGTCAAAAGAACCATTTGCTTCTTCCTAAAATAAATAATTTGGCACAAAAATGCCTTTGCTTTGACCTGGCCTGAACTTCCCTTGGCTCCTTGCTGCTGCTTTCACTCCTGTGCCTTGGCCCAAACTCCAGGGATGGCTGCAAACACCTCGGGCTCAGCTGCCTTGGGATCACATCCCTGACATCCAGGCTTGGAATGGGAGCTGGGAGCACCCAGATTTGAAGTGGGTGGAAAATGTTGGCAGTGATCCAAAGGCACCCCGGGGCAGGAGCATTCCAGACATGCTTCCAGGAAGAAAAGCAGCTTGGACAGAGCCACGTTCAGTCCCTCAAAACCTGCTCCTTCCTATTTCCTCAAAATCAATATTCCATTACTTTCCAAGGATAAAGCAGGCTCCCACTGCTCACCAGGATCTGCAGCGAGTAGATGATTTATTATTGGATTTTCCCCACATAAACCTGGATCCCTGAAGTATCAATGATCAACCACACAGGTGACCCAACCGTGCTGGAATTTTTTTTTTCCCATATTTTGAACCACCAAACACTTGGTTGCTTCCCAAAGCCAGCAGTTCTGTTTCAACACCCATAAACCCAAACCCTCAGGCTTGGAATCAGAACTGGGCTCACCCAGATCCTTGAAGCAAACTTTGGGTTGGGGTGGGGTAGTGGGGTTGTTTTTTTTCACCCATTCTTTCTCAAAATCTTTATTCTTTAACAAACTTGTTGCCAGCCAAAAGACAAATTTTCTTTGAATGTCAAAACAGGATGTTTTTGACAATCTCAGGACATTCAAAGAGCATTTTTTTGTTTTCTTTTTGAAACAGGAAACTCGTCTGAGAGCCCTTTCCTGAAAATGGTTTCAGTTGTGACAAAACTGCCGCTTTCTGACACAGCTTGGGGTATTTTTTAATACAAAAAGATGCCACACGTAAAAATGCTTGAAAAACCCATCCAGCTTACTCAGTCCTGAAGGTGGGTGTGGATTTCTCTCCTTAAAAGCTCATTAAAGGGGGATATGTGGAGATCGAGCTGTGGAGAAGCAGATGTTTGTCATGGATTTTTGGAGATCTTTAATCCTGGATTAAAGTGGCTCTATCCATGGCATTGCAATCCAGGTGTCTCTGCTGCATCCCCAGATCCCCATGGCACCTCTTTGGGCACAAGGAGATGGAGGATGCTGGAGAAACATCAGTGAGACAGCGCTGCTGAGATGCTCAGTTCTCAACAAGGAACTGAAACGAGATTTGCAAGTCAAACTCTCTCCCCTTCTTTGCACCAACAGGGAAAAGGGGATCCAGCAGCTCCAGGGGGCTGAAAAGAGGGTGGGGGGCTCATGGTGGGTGACAGGGGAGGAGCTGGTGGGGTCTGGGTGATGGAAAATGCTCTGGAAAATCCTGGGTGTTTCCTGATGTCAGTGTCTGGATCCTGCACAGAACCTCAGAGCTGCTCCTGCCCTTCCCAGGTGTTGAATCTGAGCTGTGGAGGGGATTGCAGCAGGAGGAAACCCAAGACCTCACCTCTGAAAATGGACCTGGATTCCTGGATCTCATCACGAGAACCTGGATGCATTAATGAAGCCACTCCAGGAGCTCTCCCCTTCTCTTAGCCTGGCTTTGACAACCTCTAATACAGGAAAAACAATCTGCTTTACTCTCAGGCACAGATATTCCCAGACTTTTGTTTACTATTTGCTTAGAGATGGAATCAACTCGTCCCAGCCTGGCTTCACCTCTCTGTGGGATCAGCTCATCCCAGCCTGGCTTCATCTCCTTCTGAGATCAATTCATCCCAGCCTGGCTTCACATTATCAGCACTTTGTGGGATCAGCTCATCCCAGCCTGGCTTCACATCATCACCTCCTTGGCTGGGCTCATCTGGTCCTTGGCAAGACAAGCACCCCATGCTCCAAATGGCACAAGAGCAGCTGCTGGGTTGAGATGGCTCCTCCAGAGGCTCCTGAACATGCCCTGGGCATTGCCTGGCAAAGCTCTGCGATGTCTCCATGAGATCCCAGCTCTGTCAAAGCTCAGGGAGCACCCATGAGCCTGGTGGGGCTCACCAGGCCCCCAAAGAGAGTGGGAAGGGTGAATTCACCATTGAGTCCCATCTGGTTTCTGTATTGTTGGGTGGTCTGGAAGTTCTGGGATTAATGGGATCCATCCACTGTTCTTTGCATTCCCCCTCTCTGTTTTGGCCAGGCTTCTGTGGGGACTTGCAGGAGAAGTCAGAATATCAATATCAGAAGGAATGTAAGGAAATATTCATTCCTTCTGTCAAGGAGATCCAGAGAAAGGCAGGAGGAATTTACCAAATGTGAGATGAAGACAGGAAGATGTGTCCTGCTGGTTCCATTTGTATTTCTGTCACCCAGAGCAGGGAGAGGAGGGATTTGGCTCCTCATCATTGTGCTGGATACAAACAAAGAGCAACAGCAGCATGAGGGCTCTGACAGGACAGACCAAAATCTTCTGCTTGAACTGCAAGGACGAGAAGAGCAGCTTTACCAGGATTTCAGCAAAGAAAGAACATTGCAGTGAGAAATGCCTTGGTTTTTTCCTTGTGCAGCCCAGATTAACCAGACTGTGGTGCTGGAACTGATGCTCTCCTCCCTCAGACCATGCAGTGTCCAGTGGACACTGCTGGGATGGATCAGTATTCCAGCACTGCCCATTAGAAATGTCCCACAGGAGAGCAAAGCACCAATAAAATTGTTCCCCAGATGGGATTTTCAGACTCATCTTTCATCTGATTGGATTAACTTGGCTCATTTCCTGCTCTCCCTGTGATGCCACTGATGAGATGTGCAATCCCAGGTTTATGGTGTCCTCACTGGGATCACTCAGTGCCAGGGGGGAGCTTTGCAGGCACAACAACCCCAGCCTGGCTCCGTGGGTTCTGCATCCTCTGAGTCCCCCAAGCTCCATCTCTGCACCTAAGTGTCAGGAGATCACGGAATCCCAGAATTCCAGGATGGTTTGGATTGGAAGGGACCTTAAAGCTGAGCCAGTGCCACTCCTGTCATGGACTGGGACAACTTCCACTATCCCAGGTTGCTCCAGGCCCTGTCTAACCCAGCCTTGGACACTTCCAGGGGCAGCCACAGCTGCTGGGGGAATTCCATCCCAGCCCTTCCCCCCCCCTCACAGGGAAGAATTCCTCCCCAAAATCCCATCTATCCCTGCCCTCTGTCCATGGGCACCCATTCCCTTTCCTGTCCCCACCACTTTATGAGGTGGCCCAAGGAACCACGAGCAGGCTGGGGGCTCCTGAGCCACTCCAGAGCATCCCAGGGCCTTGGAGCTGCAGGTTCTGGGCAGTGCCAGACCTGCTGTGCTTGTTCACAGGAATGTCCTGGAGTGATCCCAGATTTCCTCCTGTTGCCTTTTGGGGGTCCCAGCTTTGCCCTGTTCCCGATGTGAGGGGATGGGAGGCAGGGCTGTGTGCTCTCAGCCCCTTTATCTGCTCTTTAAACAATGCTAAGCCTCCAAAAATAAATCCTCTGGAAGAGTTTGGTTTTGTTCAGCTCCTCGCCTGGCAGTGTTCCTAAAACATCCAGAAGATTTCATGGAGCTCTTTAGGATAATATTTAGGATTTCCATCACTCCTTTCATCCTGAAGTGCTTTTCCAACCTGAGACCACCACTGTAGTCAAACTGTTTATGGAGTAGTGGGGTTCGGGTTTTCCCTAAAAACCAAATCCTACATCATCCTGTGCATCCTCTATCCCTGTGGAATCAGGGAGGACTCAGCACACTGCTCATCCATGAGGGGATTGTTGGGATGATGCCACTGCAAAGAGAGCACTGGGGAGTGGTCCTGCTTTGGGATAAAGTGGTGGTCTTCAAAAAAAACCCAACAAAACAAAAACAATAGGTACAGAATGTAGAGGATACTGAATCTGGCTCTAATCCTCTGCTGGAGCATCTGCTGGACACCCAAAGCAGGACAAGCCCCTTCCAGAGTGGATCCCTACACGTCTGCCTTCAGAACTGCTTTGGATCCAGACAGAGTGATGCTTCCCCGGTTTGGGAACAGCTTTAAGGGTGAAGGAGCCCTCAGTGTGCAGCAGCACTCGATGCAGGGGCAGGCTGAGGGCAGCACCTCACTCACCACCTCCAGAGGACACATTTACCCGGGACTGGGATTTTCTACCTATCTGCCCTTGGCCAGACCCCAAACACTGCAACCCCTCTTCCTGCCCCGCTGTGGGGGAGATGGAGATGCCCACCCCATTCTAACAGGGTCAACTCTCCCTGTTTATTGATAAACCAATATCAAACACCTGGGATAAAACCCAGCCCTGACCCCACAGCTAAACCCAGCACTGGACAAAGCCCAGGGAGAAAATCCCAGGACAGTTTTGGGTCACAGCAGCCACACAAAGAGGGTTCAGTGCCAAAGGCCCTGTTCAGATGTTGTCCTTGGACCTGATCCTTCCAGGCAGGAATTCAACATGTTGTTTTCCTTAAAATTGCCAAAAATATGTGATTGGTCCCCAAGTCCTTATTCTTCTCAGTGTTGGAGCCCAGGAAGATTTTGGGGTGAGAGGTGGGAGAAGATGCTTTTGGCTTCAGCAGACCAGGAGTTTGTGCTGCTATGGAGGATGCTCTGGAGCATCAGTTTCCAGGAAGGCTCCAGAGGAGCATCCATGCAAATTGAGGCAGGATTGCCCGGAAAAACGAAGCAAATTTGGGAAAACTTAGCACGGAACTTCTTGCAGGAGCTCTCCTCCCTCTTCCAGACATTTGGTGTTGCCTGGCCCTGGAAAACGAGAGTGTGGCAGTGGGGTGTGGCTGATATTAAACAGGACAGGAGCTGTGGGTTTGATTGGGAAAATGCAAATGGATCGAAATGGAGATGAGTGTGTGTGGCTGGGGGGAGCAGGAGGTGGGGAGGCCCTGGCACAGGTTTTCCAGGGAAACTATGGCTGCCTCATCCCTGCAAATGTTCAAGGCCAGGTTGGATGGGGCTTGGAACAACCTGGGACAGTAGAAGGTGTCCCTGCCCATGGCAGGGGGTGGAAGGAGAGGAGCTTCAAGGATCCTTTCAATTCAAGCCATTCTGGGATTCCATGGCACTATTCCCACCATTACTGAGACCAGCAACCCCTCTTCTCCCCAGAATCTGCCCCTGCCTCAGCAGGTCAGGTGCTGGAAGAGGGAGCAGGGTCTTGGCAGGGTGGCCAGAGCTAGAAAGATGATGGAAAATGGGATGAGGGAGAAGAATGGAAAGATGGAGAAGGATGGGATGATGGAGAAGGGTGGAGTGATGGAGAAAGGTGGAATGATGGAGAAGGATAGGATGATGAAGGATGGGATGATGAAGGATGGGATGTTGGAGAAGGATGGGATGATGGAGCAGGATGGGATGATGAAGGATGGGATGATGAAGGATGGGATGATGGAGCAGGATGGGATGATGAAGGATGGGATGATGAAGGATGGGATGATGAAGGATGGGATGATGAAGGATGGGATGATGGAGCAGGATGGGATGATGAAGGCTGGGATGATGAAGGCTGGGATGATGAAGGATGGGATGATGGAGAAGGATGGGATGATGAAGGATGGGATGATGGAGGATGGGATGATGGAGGATGGGATGATGAAGGCTGGGATGATGAAGGATGGGATGATGAAGGATGGGATGTTGGAGAAGGATGGGATGATGAAGGCTGGGATGGTGAAGGATGGGATGATGAAGGATGGGATGATGAAGGATGGGATGATGGAGGATGGGATGATGGAGCAGGATGACATCTCCCTGCTAATGAGGCTGGCAGCGGGAATGTGCAGTGCCTGGAGCTGCCTGGGCCGGAGTTAGAGGGGCAGTAATTACCTAATTACTGCCTAATGAAGGACAATTGAAATGGATGCGCCGCGCTTGGAAAAACCCAAGGAGTTTCTAGGGAGACCGAACCATCGAGATCTCAGCTGGAGCGGGGAAAGGGAGGCTGCAGGTCCCTGCCGAGCCAGGCTGGGGAGGACGAGCCCATTCCTGGCTCACGATCCCCAAATCTGACCCATCCCGGAGCCATCCCACGGGATGAGCTCATCCCACAAAGGCAGCGAAAGCGAAGCAGCGGCTCGGCAAAGAGAGAAGACAAATGGCGTTTGCTGCCCCAGCCCCCGGTGATGATTCCTCTCCCCCCGGCACGGGGCGTTTCCAGCCGCCGCTTCCATCACGTCTGGCAGTGCCTGGGCAGAGCTGGAAATGATGTTTAATGTGTCTGCCTGGGAAGGAGGTGATTAATTAGTCTGGGGGCATGGAAGCGCTGGTCGTGTTTGTGGCCATGGAGCTGCTTTCATTCAGGGAGGCGCAGGACAGGCTGTGGACACCCAGGAGTTGGGACAGCTATTTATTTGCTTTATTGAATAAATACATTTAATCCTTAAGCTTTGGCTGACCTCCTGCACGAATGGGTGCCCTGTTGGGAAAAAAAACCATCCCACCCAGAGCAGGGCAGCTGCCGTGGTGGCTGCGGGTGGGAACGCCGTGCCAAGGGGAAGGGCAGGGCCCCGGGCTCTTGGCACAACAAGAAACGCCGCGATGGAGGAAGGCCTGAGGAGATTAATCCTCCCAGCAAAAGCTGGGTTATTTCTGCTGCCGCCAGATAAAAGGCTGGAGGTTTATGTGGAAGTTTATCCAGGCCGGGTGCAGCAGGGAGATGTTTCCTGCAGGCAGGTGAAGCGCTCGGCACGGCGCTGAAGCCCGGGCAGACGGTGTTTGGGTATCCCCATCCCCGCTGCAGCCCCGCGCTCCCCCGGCACGGCTCAGACGGGAGGGGTCGCGCCGGGCCGATAACAGCCCCGGAAAGGCATCGGAGACACCCGGGCAGCCTCTGCCTCTCGTCACAGCTCCCTGCCAAGGAGGCTCCTGCACCTTGTCAGCCTCTGTAATGGGAACCAGCTGCCTGGGGGGGATGGAGCGGCGGGGGAAGGGACCAGCCGTAATTCCTGCTCCTTGTCCAGCCATCATTCCTGCTCCTTGTCCAGCCATCATTCCTGATCCTTGTACAAAGCTCCGGCGGCAGGGAGGGAGGGGGATGGGGATGAGGTTCCCGAAGAACCTGGAAGTGGGGATGTGAGGATGCTGAGGATGCCGGGGTTACTGAGGAGTCTGAGGATGCTGAGGAGTCTGAGGATGCTGATGATGCTGAGGATGCCCAGGGTGCCCAGACCCCCAGACCCCCAGATGCCCAGAGCCAGTCGGGACCTGCTCACCTGTGGGTGCAGCAGACACTTTGCTGAGCTGCTTTTCAAGCTCAGTGGGGTTTCCCATTCCCCAGGGTGGGTGTGATGTTCCTGCCTGCCTTCCCCTGTCCCAGAGGAAAGATTTGTACAGAGGGAATTTCATACCTCAGAGCTGAGTTCAAGGCTAAAGCTTATGCCCAAGAGACAAGGCGAAATTTTATCCCAAAATATCCATTTCACCTCTCAAACTGTGGAAGAGCTCAGATCACTGCTCTGCACAGAGAACAGATCTCCCAGGAGATGAGTGGTGTGGATTGTTCATGGTATGTGACAGCATCCTCCTTCCCTGTGCTCCTGCTCTGCAAAGTCATGAAACACCCCAAAGTCTCCTCTTCCCTTTCAGAATTTTCACCCTCTGCAAGGTGGGGATAGAAGCAGAGTGAGGATTTACACCCGTGGCCAGGCTGGGCTTCTGGGAAGAGCAGCATCTCCAAGGACCTGGCTCCATAATTGGGTTAGCCACGCTCATTTTCAGGAACAGGTTGCTGTTAACAAGTTTTAATTAAAACCATCTTCACGGTGTCAGCAAGTTGAAACCAAGGGCAGTGTTTCATATCCACAGTAATTTTCCCAGCTGGATCACAGGCAGGGTGTCTGCAGCATTCTAATTTTGGGTAAAAAAAGTCAAATTTGTCAACCCAAGTGGCTCAAGCCCTGCTTGGACCCTGCACACAAAGCCCAAGGGCAGCTCGGCCTCTTCCAGCAGCGTGGATACTTCTCCCTCCTCCATCTCCAAAACTTCCTCTAGGCTAATTTTAGCAATCAGTCCCTCCAGAAGTTTTCTCCAGAGCTTAATCCCACTTGTGGAGGGGGGAAGGAAGAGTCTTCCTGCAGTGGAATTACTCTCAGCTCTTTTCTTGCCATGAAATTCAGGTTTTGGCCCTTTGCAACCTCTGGAACAGATTTTCCCCTGCTTTTTCCCAGCCCTGGCTCTGCCCAGAGATTTCACAGCTCGTTGCAGCCACACTTTGAGTCCATCTTGAGTTCTATAAAGGCTCTTCTGTGCTGCCTCCAGCTTTCAGTGCTCGAGGGAGATGGGATCAGGAAGGGACACAGGATCGTGGCTCTTTTGGATGTGCTGCCGCTGGAATGAGGTGGGATCTGGGCCGGGTTTGGGCTCCTGAAATCCCAGGGTGCAGGAGAGGACCCAGGAGTGCAACCCTGGCACAGCTGCCTGCCTTTGGCAGCTCTGCCTGCTGGATCAGATTCCTGGGCTGCTTAGAAAAAAGATTTAATTCACCAAGAGACAAAATTCCACTTGAATCCATTAAGTGGAAAATGAACATTGAATTCCAGGGGCTGTTTGGGTCCATTTTCCTACTCAACCCCCAACACATGAAGAGCTAAAACCTTGCACTTCTCATCAGAGAAGTGCAATATTTTCCCTTTATTCCCTCCCAAACCAGGTCTCCAGCTCAAATCTGTGGCTGCTGTTGGCTTTTTGTCTCCCTCTTGTGCCAGGCCTGGAAAAGATTTCCAGGGAGGGAGGAGGTGAGATGGGTCTCAGCTCCACGCTGAGGATGGGGTGAGCTCAAAGGGTTGTTGGGACATTAGGCAGGAATTAAAGGTGTGCTTCTAATGTGAGATTAAAGGGAATTCCAAAGGCACAAATCCTGCACGGGCACGAGCATCACTCACCACAAAGCCCAAGGACCAGGGCTGGAGAAATCTGGATTTTTTGGGAATCTCAACTCTGCCTTTCTTACCTGGACAAAAAAGGCTTGGTTTGCTGTTAAATGAAGGGAAACTGCCGTTGCAGCGGGAGTTTCGAGCCTGGCTGTCCCAAGGCAGGGTTTTGTCTGCAATCCCAGCGCTGGCAGATGCAGCAGCCACGGGAAGCAGATGCTGGAGGGGCAGGAGAGCAGCGGGGCCGATCCCGGCCGCACCTCGGGGCTCCCGGAGCATCCCGGCACACGGGATCCTAACCCAAAGCAGATGGGAAGGGAGAGAGGCTTTTTCCAGGGACCTGGGGAGATAAAGTGATTAAAACCGATCATGTGCAGAAAGAGAGCAGAGATGCCCCAGGGTCGGGGATAAAATTCGAGATTAAGCCTCCAGCGGGGTGGGGTTTGCTGCATCTCCCTGAGGGGCTGCCCAAAAACGTGTCTGGGAAGCAGAGTTAATCCATCCCCTTCCCAAATCCCATCTCGTGGCAGGTTTTACAGATCCCAGGGCTGCTTTGCCCTCTTCTCCCCATCCCTCACTCGGATCCTGCAGCAAGACATGGACACAGCATCCTCCTCCTGCCTCGGGTTCCACATGGAAAAAATACAAGGAGAAGTCCTGGATCCCTCAGTCAGGGGAAAATTTGGGGATTTCTTTGGTTGGGATGAGAAGCAGTGCTCATGTGATCCCCACACCTCTGTTTGGACCCACCGGAAAGGATTTTGGGGTTGGTTTTGGGACTTCGTTGGGAATGCCAAGTCTCCATCTCTCTGATTCCTACAGACCCCCCCCTTGCCATCCCATAAAGCACAGCAAAATTCCCTCTTTTTCCATCTGAGCTCAGAAAAAGCAGAGGAAATAGGGTGGATGTGGCATTGCAATAGGTGATCCCTGCCCACAGCAAAGATTTCGTGGGCATTTGTGGAAAAAGCTGCTGGGGTTTTTTGGGGGGGGTTGGGGGTTGAAAGGGTGGCAGCACAAAGCCAAATCTGACCTGCAGTGAAAACCCAGGGAAAAAAATACCTTATCCAGAGGTTTTTTTTGCCAACATTCTCCCTGCAGAGTGTCCTGAGCAGAAAAAAAGACCAACCCCAAAGCCCTTTTCTTCTGCCTTTGTGAGACTGGGACTCTGCACTCCCAAATTCCTGCTGTTCCCTTTCCAGCCTGGCCTTGGAGAAGAATAACCCCATTGAATGGGCCAAGTTAATCAGGTGAGCTCCTGACGCACCTCATTTATCTTCCCTGAGCCCGGGAGACCCCAAAAATGGGATTAAGAGCAGTGATAAACAAAAGATCCCAGACGGCCAAGAGATTTGTGGATTTTCCCCTGATCTGAACTCTGGGCCCAACATTTGGTTTTTATTTGGGAATAATAGGAAGTGACAGAATTGGGCTTTTTCTGCCTCACTTTGTGACCAATGAAAATATCCTGGAGGAGGTGGGAGGAAGGTCTGGAAGGGGATGGGCAGTGGGATCCACTGATCTATTTTTGGGAATTTATGGAGGTTTTTCTCCACCTCCCCTCCCCTGGTGCTTCCCTGGATCTCCCTGCCCAGAGGGGGAACAGGAGCTCATTCCTGACTTATGGAGAATGCAGGCCTTGGGATGAAAACACTCCCAAAACATTCCCAGCCTCCAGGGCCACCTCCATCCATCAGCCTGCATCCTGCCCCAAACATCCATCACCCCCAGGAGCCCTCTGTGCATCCCTGTGATGCCTTGCAGACTCACAGCAAATCCCCTTCCTCCCCTGCAATCCCTCAGCCAGCCCTGCTCCCCCTCAGATCCAACAGAAATCCCATTTTCCGTGT
Organism: Sturnus vulgaris; assembly: GCF_052056855.1. Taxonomy (NCBI): domain Eukaryota; kingdom Metazoa; phylum Chordata; class Aves; order Passeriformes; family Sturnidae; genus Sturnus; species Sturnus vulgaris. Next base: position 2,998,481 of record NC_142265.1, on the reverse strand, counting down.
AAAAAACTCCTTTCCTTGCAAACATTCCCCCCTCCCAGCTCTGTCTTCACCAGGGAATTTTGGGTGTTATGGAGCTGCTGCTTCCACCAGGCATCAGAGGCTCCATGGATGTGCCAGCACATGGAAATGCATCCCTAGACATGTTTGGGGAATAAATGGAAATCCTTTCCTAGGATTTATAGGAAACAGGGACATGGGGAGTCCAAAGCTTTGGAAATTAAAATTTTCCAGCAGTTTTCTCCTTTCACAGTTACCCTTTCTGCCCTGGATGAATTATGTTCCTACGTTTGGAATTTCCAGAGAGGAGCACAGAAATCCATCACCAGGGTCTGAAAAATCAGCAGTGATCTCTTCAGTTCTGAATTTCAGGGTTTGGGCTTTTTTTTTCTGAAATATTGTAAAGGTTTCATTTAAAAAGAAAAGAAATGCAAAAAGCATCTTTTTATGTACCCTCTTCTAAGAGCTTTGTTCCTTATTCCTGGGGCTCCTAAATCAGGAGCATTGGCAAACTCTGTCTCTAAGGGATGCATCTTTACAGGAAGGTGGTTGGATTGTTTTAATTTAATAGAAAACAATCCTGGAAGGAAAAAATCCAGCACAGAATGGTGGAAATGTCCCCTTTTTTGCTCTTTAAAACAAAAGAGCAGTGAGGGCTGGGCTGTGCAGGTGTTTAAGAGGGAATGCTCTGATCTGGACATAAAATTCCAGGGAAAACTCAGCCACCCACGATTTTAAGGAGTTATCCAAGTGGGAATTTCATTTCTTACAAAACGTGTCTACAGGTTGGTGGAGGTGGACAGGAACAAAAGAGGTGCTTCCCAAAAATCAGTGTTCCACACTGGATTCCAGGTGCACGGGGGTTTAACTTCTTGGGTCACCTGTGAGCCAGGAGAGCCAGAGCTGGCCCCTCCCTAAGGCTCCTCATCTTTTGGGGTTTGGATTTCCCACTTTCAGCATCCCAAATCTTCCCGAAGGAGGGAAGCCAGGCTGGAGGAACAGGAGGAGGGGCCCTGACCCCAATCCCAAAGGAAGAAGAAGCCCTGACCCCAATCCCAAAGGAAGAAGCAGCTCTGTCCCTATTGCCAGTGGATGGTGGCAGCAGAGGGAGTGTGGGAGGAGCAGGATGGGAATCTGGGGGTATCCATGACCCCAAACCCCTGGGGATGGGGGTGGGGGGCACCACTGAAGGTATTTCACCCCCCTGCACATTTGGGGTGTGGAAGGGCTGGATTTGGGAAGCACCTCTTGGTTGGGATTAAAATCTAAGCAAATCCCCTCTGGCTTCGTTCCAGTCAATGCTGGAAGTTGAGATGAGCTATAAAAGCTGAATTTTGGAATTTTCTCCATATTTGTCATCCTGCTGGATGTTGCCACCCATGGCAGGTCCCCTGAGCTCTTCCTGTGTTTCCCACTCCTCCCATTTCTCCCCAAAACCTCAAATCCCGTTAGTACAGATCAACTTTTTTCCTTTTAATTGAGGAGGTTTCCATTCCAAACACTTCACCTTGGGCACCTCAGGGGCTCAGAAAATCCCTGCCCATCCCCACAGGATGCAAAAAGAGAGTCAGGAACTCTGAGATCCTCTCCAAACAGGAGCAGGGAAAAATAGGGTGGGATGAGCTGGACTCGGTGCACATGGAAAGGCTCCAGTTTTACACCAGAGCAGGAAAAGTAGGAAAAGTGCAGAAAAACCATCCAGGGTGTTGTGCTTTCCATGGTTCAGCACCTCCTGTGCAATATTTCAGATGAGGAATCATGTCAGGCAGATGATGGGATCCACACGTGGGGATTTCCTGGGGAAACCGAGGCCTGGAGGGCTTGGCTGGACTGGGAATCTGCACTGGGTGTAAATGGGATGAGAACCTTGGGTCCAGGTTTCCATCCTGGCAGTGAGGGAATACTGCCTGAGCTGTGGGATGTCCCAGGACTTGCTGCAGTCATAACCAGCGGGATCCATGGCATGGGGACGTGTTCCAGCCCTTTCCATCCCTCTCCTTTCCCTCTGGCATCCCCAGGGTTTGCTTTCTCCACCTGGATTCCTCAGGCCTGGAGCAGGGATGCAAACCCAGCACTGAGTTGGGTTTTCCATGTGCAGCATTCCCATAGTTTGGTTGTTTCTTCTCATTTTATCCCTCCTTTATCCTGCAATCCATAGAGAGAGAACAGCAACGTGTTTGGAGATTAAAACTCACCCAAACCAAGCCAAGGGAAACCCTCTGGGAAGCTCCTTTTTGTCACTGATGGTTTGATGTGGCTCAGCACGGAGCCACCCCCCATCACCCTCCCATCCCCGGTGTCCAGGAGCTTCCTCTCTTTTAAAATTCAATAAAAAAGGAAAACTGTGGAAGAATCCCTTTTTTTTTTTTGCAGTGTCCATCCCGGGAAGCAGCTGTGCCGTGTGGGAGCCGGGTCCTGCCTGTCCCGCTGTGTTATTGTGAGTGTCACGTTACAAATCCCCTTTCCATGCCCAGATCCCTGCGGGGAAATAAACGGGGCAAGGTCAGGACCCTGCCAATAAACAGGAGCCCAGCCCTGGTGGGGCCTCCAGCAGTGGCTGCAGTGGGGCTGGAGGGATTTACCAGCCTGCTCCTGCACATCCTGGCTCTGAGGTGCTCATTGTCCATCCCCATCCTGCCAGGACACACAAATCCCTGTGGAAAAGCAGCGCTGGGAGGGGCTGGTGTTGCTCACAACACCCTGCAGGTCCATCCATCATTACAGAGATAAAGGGGAATTGTTGGATTTCCCCCAGAAATTATGGCCAACACCCTTCATTTCCCAGGGAATACTCCTTGGTGAGTATTTGTAGGTACAGACCACACTCAGAGGGGTGAAAATTCCTTCCATCAGAATAAAGCATGGAAGGAAATTAAAGGTTGGAGCTGTGGATCCATTCCTGGCAAAGGGTTTTTGGCATCTGCTGAGGCAAAGGGAATTTTGAGAGCATCCCAGGGGGAGGCAGTAGCAAGGAAAGGGTTAATATGGATATTCCCACAGGAGAAGATGCCATCCCATCCCTTTGGAGTCACAGGAGGGAATTATCAGGAGCAGTGTCACCTTCAAGCTCCTCTTCTCCCCACCTTCCCCTGGATGCCCCTCCCGAGGATTTTTCTCCCTAATTAAGGATGTTCCCTAAGAATTTATGGATTTGTTTTGCTGTGCAGGGTGGGAAAAGGCCAGAGAAGCAAAAATCCCCCCAGAGGGCACCAAAACTCAAGCTCTCCTGTTTCCATGTCCCTTTCCCACAGCTCCCTCCAGCACCTTCTGCCCTTCCATGGTTTGGAATGAGGGCCCTGGGTAAATATTTGCAGCAAAGGGGAGAATAAACAAAAAGGAATTTGTTCACCAGAAGGATAGAAATAAAATAACTGAACACAGATATTAGAAAGAAAATATGGTCAAAGCATTGGGGTATCCATGGGATGAGGAGGGTGAGGCCCTGGAACGGGCTGGAGGGACCCCTGGAAATGTCCCAGGTCAAGCTGGGTGGGGCTGGAACAACCTGGAATTTTGGAATTTTGGAGGATATCCAAATTTTGGATGGATATTTGGTGGAATTTTGCCCTGCCATTGGCAGGGGTGGAACGGGATGAGCTTTGAGGTCCCTTTCCAGTTTCAAGCACTCTGGGATGCCATAATTCCATGATTCCAGGTGATTTCAGAGCTTCACCCTCACTCAGGTGCAGCTCCCACCACGGGAGGGGGGCAGGGGTAGAGGGGAGGGTTCAGTGCCCAGGTCCAGGAGATTTTGGGTGGTGCCCCTGAAACCCCCACACCCAAAGAACCTCTGGGACTGAAATCAGGACCTGCCACGCCTGAGCTCTGCCACCCCAAAGGCACCTGGAGGGGGTTGGTAACAGGGAAAAATGAGAGAAAGAGAGAAAAAGAGGGGAAAAAGGGAAAGGAAAGGTTCAGCAGCATAAAACTGCTCAGGTCAAGGAGCATCTGGAGCTGGTTTTAGGTCCAGATTGGAGCAAACTTCTAACAGACAAAGTCTGGCTAAACCCAGATTTGCATCACTGCAAACTGAAACTGTGCTACATCTTCAGCAGCCAATAAAGGACACAAATTTCAAATCATGTTTAGATCATATTTTGCATCTTCAGGAGTCAATAAAGGACCCACATTTTGTGTTATATCATATCTCATATCTTCAGGAGCCAATAAAAGACACAAATTTCAAATCGTGTTTATATCATATTTTCTATCTTCAGGAGTCAATAAAGGACCCATATATTTATATCATAGTCATATCATATTTTGTGTCTTCAAGAGCCAACAAAGGCCTCACATTTATATCATATTTGTATCATATTTTGTATTCTCAGGAGTCAATAAAGGACCCACATTTTTTATCATATTTTCTATCTTCAAAAGTCAATAAAGGACCCATATATTTATATCATATTTGTATCATATTTTGCATCTTCAGGAGTCAGTCAGGCCCCTCATTTTGAATCATATTTTGTATCTTCAGGAGCCAATAAAGGACCAACGTTTTGTGCCATATTTGTATCATATTTCACATCTTCAGGAGCCAACAAAGCCCCACATTTTGGGCCATATTTGGCTTCATTTTCAGAGGAGGGAGGTTTTGGGTGACACGTGAGCAGCTCCAAACCTCCCTGTGTTGCAGCTCTCCAAAAGCAAACTCTGCAGATGCACAGAGAGATTTCTGTGGGTCCTGAGCTGAGCTCTGAGTGCTGCCAGGGGCACCCAAAACCCCGAGCACACAGCCCAGTTTGGGCTGGACGTGACAAGAACTCCTCTCTCACTTCTGCCTGCAGGTCAGCTCGGTCACAGCTCCTGCTTTATGGGTTTTTTTTTTGTTTTGGTTTTTTGGGAGTTTTTTTTGAGTTTTTTGGGGTTTGGTTTGCAGCTGCTTTGCCCAGGAGCTGAGTGAAACTCTCGAGATCAAGATAAAAGTTGTGTGGCAACCGAGCAGCCTGTGATGGGTGAAATGTGACACAAATACCATCTGAAATGTGGGGCCTCAACTGGCTCCTGAAGAAACAAAATATGATCTGAAATGTGGGTCATTATTGACTCCTGCTGAGATGAGATATGATATGAATATAACACAAAATATGGATCATTATTGACTCCTGAAGATGCAAAATTTGATATTAATACAATTTGAAATTTGTGTCTTTCATTGGCTCCTGCAGATATGTGATATGAATGTAGCACTAAATGTGGGTCATTATTGACTCCTGATGATATATGACATGAATCTAACATGAAATGTGGTCCTTTATTGACTCCTGAAGATGCAAAATATGATCTAAACATGATTTGAAATTTGTGTCTCTCATTGGCTGCTGAAGATGTAGCACAGTTTCAGTTTGCAGTGATGCAAATCTGGGTTTAGCCAGACTTTGTCTGTTAGAAGTTTGCTCCAATCTGGACCTAAAACCAGCTCCAGATGCTCCTTGACCTGAGCAGCTTCATGCTCCCTCTTTTCCCTCTTTTTCTCTCTCATTCTGGGAGCTGGGACACAGAAACTGGAACCCCAGGAGCCAGCACAGGGGCAGGGGTTGGGCTGGGACTCCTGCCCCAGCTCCTGAGGGTGGGGAAACCTCTGGGATGATGCAGCTGATTTATGAATGATTTATGATTTATTTCAAGTGATTCATGATTTATTTCAAGTGATTCATGATTTATTTCAAGTGATTTATGAGCTCCAAGAGTCCTTCCTCCAGATTTCCTCCTTGATGAATCCTAATGGTTGCACTTGAAGGTCTTGGAGGCTTTTTCCAACCTGAAGGATTCTGTGATTCCATGATAAAAATTCTCAAATCGCTTCAAATCCACTGGAAGGGCTGGAGACAAAAACCAAAATTCCTGCCCAGAGGCTCAAATAAACTTTATTTTGAAGGATTTTAATCTGTTTGTGAATCAAAGCCTGAATTGCATCATTTCTTCAGAGGAGGGTGGCAGAGAAAATCCCTGTTTGGAAAAATAGGGAAACTGCAGCACAGCACAGGACTTGAAAAATCCTGGCCAGCTGAAATATTCCACATTTATTGGAGCATTTTTGGAGCACATTTCTTGATGGAATAAACCAGGGGCTGGTGATAAAGCAGTAAGAAAATAATTCTGTGTCCAGGAAAGCTTGGACTGCTGGAGTGAGGGGAGAGAATTGTGCTGGAAAGGGCAAATTCAGCTCCAAAAATCAAGGCCTTGTTTGGACAGATTCCTCCTTTTTGGAGGCAAAGGAGATTTTCCCATGGAAAGTTGTGTTTTGCTCATTAAGAGGAGAAGCTGCTCTGCCTTTTCAAATATCCTGATAAATGCTGGGTAAATAAATCCTCAAGGATCTGTTTAATAAATGATATTTTTAGGCATCCTCAGCAGGTCTCTTCTGCCTCTCAGTGAAATTCAGGGAGCAGCAGGAATTGCAGAGCAAAATAAATTCTCCTCTTCCTCCCCACCCCCTTTCCCTCCCAATCCAGGTGCTCCTTTAGGAAGCTCCAGAATCAGAAATATTGACATTTTCCAGCTTTCTTTTTATGGGAAAGCTGGGAAGGAACATCCACCCCCAGTGACAATTTGCATTTTGTAAAATCCCGATTTTCCATGCATCTGTTCATTTTTATAGCAATCGGCCACATTGCCACGAGGAAATGTTTTAATGGTCTTGGAAGGAGATTTTTTGAACTTAAATAGCAACAAAAAAAAGCCAAGAGCCCCCACTTTTCTCTCCGGTTTTCCAAGCAGGGAGGGGCTGGAGCGTCCCGAGGGCTTTACCTGGATCCCCTCTTTGCCCATTTCCACAGGGCAAAGTGATTTATTAATGAAGCCTGGTGGAATTAAATCCCCTCCTCGCGCTGCTGTAAAAGCCCACAGGCTCCAAAAGGCTGGAATTGCTGTGTTTGATCCCCAATTTCCCTCTCACTCCATCCCCCTGCTCCAAATTTCCTCCTCCCCACCTCATAAAAGGATTTTCTCCCCGAGAAATGCTGTTCCTGGGGTCAGGACCTTTCTTTTTTTGGGTTTTTTTTTGTTGGTTTTTTTTTTTTTTCCCTTTTTAATCCATTTTATGGCCCCCAGACAGGGAGGTTTTGCAGCTGGGAGCTGTGAAATGCAATCCAAAAATATCAGCAGGGCTGATCCCTGCCCGTGCCCCCCGAGCCCCGGGCCAGGGGGCAGAGATGGGGAAACCCCGCCCAAATCCCAATTTCTACAAAGATATTCTGTGTGTCATCCACAATATCCATTCTATGGAGGGGGTATAGGAAATACTCAGAGATATTTAATATATTTTATATACTAATATATTATATAATTACATAATTTCACTATTATTTTATTATATTATTATATAATTATACTATTATATTATAATATTACAATATTATGATATCATTTTATTACCATATTATAATATTATTAATATTATGTTATATATAATGGATACAACACATGTCAATTATATGTACTGTATATACTAAATACTTGCAAATATTTACTATATTTTTATATATTTATATATATTAATATATATAATAGATGCAATATATATCCATAATATGTACTGTACATATTACATATTTGTAAATATTTAATATATTTATATATATTAATATATATAATGTATAAACCACATATCCATAATATGCATTGCATCTGTTAAAGACTTGTAAATATTTCATATCTCTTCTATGTCAATATATTCTATAATTACATAATTACATAAGTGTATAGTATAATTATTATATTATTTTATTATCATATTACTATATTATAATATTATTATGAGAATAGTATTATATATAATGGATACAATGCATATCAATTATATGTATTGCATATACTAAATAATTGCAAATATTTAATCTATTTTTAGATATTTATATATAATATATATTAGATGCAATATATCCATTATATGTATTGTACATATTATATATTTGTAAAGATTTAATATATTTATATATATTTATATATATATATAAATATATATAAAATGGATATAATGCATATTCATTATATGTATTTTATGCATTAAATACTTGCAAATATTTAATATATTTTTCTATATTAATATATATAATGTATAAAACACATATCCATAATATGCATTGTACCTATTAAATACTTGTAAATATTTAATATTTATTATATGTTAATATATAATATAATTACATAATTATATTATTATATTACCATATTATAATATAATAATAGCAACAATATTATATATAATGGATACAATACGTATCCATTATATGTATTGTATATACTAAATACTTGTAAGTATTTACTATTTATACATTTATAAATATATATTAATATAATATATAATATATTAATGTATATAATGGATACAATACATATCCGTTATATGTATTTTATATATTAAACACTTGTGAATAATATATAATATCATACATAAATATTATAAAAGAATATTAAAAAATTGCAAATTTTCTTTAACATAGATATCTTCTTATATGTAAATATCTACTGAAAAAATACATATTTTAAAAATAAAAAATACAAAAATATTAATAAGGAATAATGAATATATATTTATATTTGTATTTGTATTTATATTTATATTTATATTTATATTTATATTTATATTTTTGTATTTTTTATATTTTTATATATATTATATATTTTTATATATTTTTATATATTTTTTTCTTTTTATATATATAAATATATTTATCTATATATTTTTCTATATAAATTTTTCTCCCAAGGATCCCATTCCTGGGGGTCTCCTCCTTAAAGAAACTCTTGAAGAATTTTGAAAAAATTTGGGTTTTTTTTTAAAAACTCTTTTAGAATTTAGAAAATTTAGAATTTAGAGACTGGGAGGGTCTGTGCCCCCAGAGATCCTGGCAGCCTCTGCATTTGGGTTCTTTTCCCCAAAGCCTCTGCTGCAGTGGAGATGCTGCCCCAGAGGCCCAGCTGGGCTGAGCTGCATTTCCTTGCAAAAATGGGGGGGAAAAAAGGAAAAAAACCCCAATATTTTCATGTCAACCTCTGTCCCACTGCCCAGCTGTGTCCAGCTGTGTGCACACCTGAAAATGAAAAAAAAACCATCAATTTTTTCATTTTTTACCAAACTTCCGAGTTTCTCGCTGTGTCTCCTATCCCAGCAGGAATCCCGGGCTCCCTGCAGGAATTAAATCCCCCCGGACCCCTCTGAAATCCCCAGAGGGGGGAGCAGGTCCAGGAGTGAGGCTCCAGCTCCCACCCAGCCCTGCAATTCTGCCTCAGCCCCCAGTCCCAGGCAGCAGCAAGCAGGAATGTTTTACCCCCCAAAAATGGGGATTTTGGCAATCCCTGCTCCAAATCCTGATTCCCTGCATCCACCTTCCCCATCTTCAACTTCTCCTCCAGAAAAGGGAAAAGCCATAAAAATCTGGGTGTCCTTTGGTGCATCCCCAGCTCCTGCCATCCTGGGAACTCCCCTGCAAATGGAGAATCATCACCCACCCTGCAGAATCCTGGGAACACAGGATTCACACATGAAACCTGTCAATGTGGTAACTGCACCACTGAATGAGTGCCTTGTCTTCATTTTCTTCTGTCTTCACTCAGAGTCAGGATTAAAAACACGAAGGAGATGAATTTTCTCGTGTTCAGGCTTGGTTGTTTATTAAATCTTATCTAAAGTACAGAGAGTTCAGCAGCACTTCCAGCTACCAGCTAAAAGTGAGCAAAATGGAGGTGAATTTAGCTGGTTACAAGGTCTATTAAAACTAAACAGTCCAATAGAGAATTAACACCTATATTATTTATACTTTTGACCCAATAACCAAACTCCTGTGACCCTCAGTGTGACACTGACTGTCCAACCAAAAACTACTGCCTGAAACCATGAAGGAGAAGGAAGAACACAGAAAGAAACAACACTCAAAATCCTCCATCTTATCCCGTACCTATTGCTAAATTCCAAAACCTTCAAATTCCAAACATTTCACCATGTGAAATCACACACTTCTATTTCACTACACACCTGTGATTTTAACTCCATCACTCAGATTTGGAAGCTTCTCCAAGGCCTCAGGTCCAAAGCAGTGTTCTCCAGGGGTCAGTGCCTGACAGCACAGAAAGCTCAAAATCCCCAGGTTTCTGGGATCCAACAGAAATCCTGAGCTGGGACATCTTTAACTGGATCAGGTTCAGAACTCGCTCCTGGATGATTGCAGGGAATGATGCTGAGCACAGCCCAGGACATTCCAAAGGGCAGGGGGATGCTGAGCTGAGGATTCCCTGTGCAGAGCCCTTTGGATCACAGCAGTGCTGTGCACGCCTTGGAAAAATACATTCTGAACCCAAACCTTCCCAAATCCCTCATCTCTGCAGCTCAAAAACCTCCCAGAGCAACCTAAGGACAGCCTTGACTTTGGAAAACTTCTCCAGCCTGAGGTCTCAGCCCCAGAGCCCTGTCCCAGGATTAGGGGGGTGCCTTGAGTCCTTCCCAATGCACACAGAGGGGGGAAACAGGGAAGCTTGGAAACAAGAAACCAGAATCCCAGAATTCCAGGGTGGTTTGGGTGGGAAGGGAGCTCAAATCTCATCCCATCCCACCCCTCCCCTGGGCAGGGACACCTCCCACTGTCCCAGGCTGCTCCAATCCCTGTCCAACCTGGCCTTGGACATTTCCAGGGATCCAGGGCCATTCACAGCTTCTTTGGGCCTCCCCACCCTCCCAGGGAACAAAAATTCCTCCCCAAGACCCCATCCATCCCTGCCCTCTGTCCATGGGCAGCCATTCCCTGTGTCCTGTCCCTCCAGACCCAGGGAAGCTGCTGAGAACTGACCCAGCTCATCCCCATGTGCTCATCCCCAGCCCCTCCACGGCACAGAGGGTGGGAAAAGGATGGGAAAGGGGTTGGGGGTTGGTAATTCCAGATCCCAGAAACCTGAGTTTTTTGAACTTTCTGTGCTGTCAGGCACTGACCCCCTGGAGAACACTGCTTTTGTGCTGAGGCCCTGGAGAAGCTTCCAAATTTGAGTGATGGAGTTAAAATCACAGGTGTGTAGTGAAATAGAAGTGTGTGATTTCACATGGTGAAGGGTTTGGAATTTGAAGGTTTTAGAATATAGTAATAGGTATGAGATAAGATGGAGGATTTTGGATGGTGACTCTTTTTGGTGATCTTCCTTCTCCTTCATGATTTCAGGCAGTAGTTTTTGGTTGGACAGTCAGTGTCACACTGAGGGTCACAGGAGTTTGGTTATTGGGTCAAAAGTGTAAATAATAAAGGTGTTAATTCTCCATTGGACTGTTTAGCTTTAAGAGACCTTGTAACCAGCTAAATTCACCTCCATTTTGCTCACTTTTAGCTGGTAGCTGGAAGTGCTGCTGAACTCTCTGTACCTTAAATAAGATTTAATAAACAACCAAGCCTGAACACGAGAAAATTCATCTCCTTTGTGTTTTTAATCCTGACTCTGAGTGAAGACAGAAGAAACTTCAAACAAACCACTCATTAAGTGGTGCAAACACCACCCCATCACACTGTGTGGCACAAAGGACTTTTTGGGAAGCCACTCTGAGGATGGACTGCAGATCTGCATGAGAGTTGTTCCCTTGGACATCCAACAAAGTGTCCCTGCATCCTCTTCTCCTTCCCCCTGCCCAAGGCTGTGGAGATGCCAGAAGGGAACAGGCACAGAAAGCCACCCCAAATCCTTACCCAGCCCATACTGAAAATGCTGCCTCTGCTCTGCAACCCCTAGGAACAGCTACTTTGGGGGAAAAAACGTCATCCCTAACAAAACTGGGTGTTTCCCATGAAGAACTGGGATAGGATATGATATGATGACCAGAGTGGCAGAAGGAGAATAATTTATTACCTATTTATATCTCAATTTTACATAGATATTTAATCTCTATCATATATTTAACTCTCAAATCCCCAAGGAAAGTGTTTTCCAAGTCACCTTTCCCCATTCTCCCCTTTGTTAAATCAGTTGCAACTTCCAGGCAGGAAATAAAACTCAAATATTTTGCCCCTTGCAGCCAAACTCAACCTTTATTTATTTTAGAAACATGGTTTGGAAAGAAACTCATAAATCCCTCATCCCTCCGAGCTTCCAAAGCTCCTGGGAACATCATTTTCCTTTGAAGTGGAAAGTGGGAAAAGCAAAGGTTGGGAAAAGAGGCTGGTCCTGCATAGCCCAGTTTCCCCTCCTGCTGCACCTCTCTCCTTTCAGAGTTTCCAAAGGGTTTCTTTTCCATTTTAAAATGACTTTCACTCTCTGGTTTTGCTTCAAAAAGTGCAGGAGAAAGATCCAAACCCGTCGGATTCACGGCTGGTCCCGTAGCTGTGCTTTAAGAAAAGAAGGGAAAAGGAGACATTTGGCCTTTTTCTCCTTATCTGAGGGAACAAGCAGCCAAAGTGTTAAAACTGGGATTTTTGGAGTTATTTTAGGAAGCAGAGCTGACCCTCAGCACCGCTAGAGGGCCCAGGAAATGTTTTAACTGATGCTGGGGCTTTCCTTGTTGCGCTCATCACAGTATCCAGTGCTTTAAAAATTGCTTGTACATCACGCGATCCTTTCCAAAAAAATTAAAACTAAGAAAAAAAATTAAGTCCCAGCAGTTATTTGGGAGGATTTTAATATAGGGGCTCCTCCAAGACTCCTGCAACAGCAAATCTCACACTTCAGCCCCTGTTTGCAGCTGCCAATATCATTATTTCATTTACAATCCATATTTTGGGTACATTTGTACCCGTTTACAGTTATTTGGGATCAATACAACTTGCATGGATGTCATTGCCGTTCCCAGGCTGGAATTCAGCTCTCAGTGACCCTCCTGCCATGGATAATCCCCAGGGGCTGCAGGACCCTCCTGGCAGCGGGGGCTGAACTGTGATCATCAGCTCTCCTGGGATTTTTGGAACTCTTTTTCCATGAAATGAGGAAGGGAAAAGCTTTTCCTGCCGTTCTCCTCTTGGATATTTGGGTTTCAGCTTAGCAAACAGGGACAGGAGGCCCCCAGGAGATCTCTGGGGTGTTCCAGGCCCGGGAACAGGGATGTTTGCGAGCAGGGATGTCGGGAGATGTTATCCCAGCCATTCTCTGCCATTCCCGGCTGATGGCTGTGCCTCGGGCAGCCTCTGCCCCTCCCGAACCATCCCTGAGCACTCCCAGGGGACACCGTGAAGGATTCCAGATGGGAAATGGGATATTTATGGGAGCAGTGATGGGGAGGGCAAATCCAGACAGCAGAGCACCTCCCAACCCTGCTTCTGACCTAATCTGGGGGCTCCCAGGGCCGAATTCATGGAGATGTCGGTGATGCTCCCAGCAATGCTCCAACCACATCACAGCCAGTGGTTAAAGAGCTCTTCCAGCAGGGTCCCAGGGGACACAGGAAGTCCCAGAGAGCCTCTCCAGGATGGGGAATCCACACACCCGCAGGAATTCCCATTCCCAGAGTGGGAACCCCACGGACCCGCAGGAATTCCATCCACGGGCGCTGTGGGGAGGCAGATTCCAGCGGAGCAGCTCCCCGAGCATCCCCGTGCTCCGGGGCCGGGGCTCAGGAAGGGGCCGGGCTCCCCCAGAGCCATCCCGAGCAGCCAGGATGTTTCCTGGAATTCTTGCCGGCCCTGACCCGGCTTTGGTTATCGAGGTGCTGCTGCTGGGCTATCGCTGACCTTCCCCCCGGGATGCTGCAGCATCTCCCGTCCCGGGGTTTATCTCTCTCTGGATTTCGCTTCCTTTGGCGTCCTCGGATCAGCAGAGGTGGCTCGGTGGGCTGGAGGAGGCAGCAGGGGAGCAAGCACGGACACAGATAATCCCACGGGATGCTGCAGCAGGGTGGGAATCCTGCTGCCTCCACTCAGCTTGGGAAGAGCAAATTCCATTGTGCAGGTCATCCATGAGCAGCTCCCAAACCCCTCTGTCCAAACTTGAGTTGATGTAACGTCCTAGAGAACCCTGGAATGATTTGGGCTGGAAGGGACCTCCAAGCTCAACCTCTGCCATGGGCAGGGACACCTTCCCCTCTCCCAGGCTGCTCCGAGCCCCGTCCAGCCTGGCCTTGGACACTCCCAGGGTGGGGATCCTGGACAAATTTCGGGTGTCCTTGTGAAGTGCTGGGAGGCTGGGGGTGGAGAAGAGGTGTGACCCTTCCTCCCCAGCCTGCTGGGATGTTCAGAGTTAAACCTCGGTGGAATTTAAACCCAGCCAGACACCCGAGCCCCATCCACATCAAACCAGCATCCGTGCATGGATTCATCGTTTTTTGGGAAGTGGGAACCCCAAATCTGGCAATGGGGAGCTGCAATTGCCAGCTCCCACTGAATTACCCAACCCTGCGGAGAACCCGGCCTGTAAAGGGCCCTTCCAACCCCAGCCATTCCAGGATTCCATGACTTTCCGGGGGTTCACCGTGTGCTTTGGGAACACCATCACCCCCCAATCCCCACTGCCCCGCAGGGACCGGCTGCTCCCCCAAACCCCAGGGCTGAGCTGCGTCACCACCCGGCGGGGTGGCCTTGGCCCTGCTCTCGTCCTCTCCAGCCTTTTCCATCCCATTGTTCGCGCAGCCCGGCCCTGACCCCGGGTATTTCTGGTATTTATAATCCCCCTTTCCGGGCCGGCATTGTGTGCCGAGCCCTGGATGAGCCGCGCTCCGCTCCTCGCTTCCGCGCTTTCCTGTTTACAGCGCTCGGGCGGAGCCGGGTACGGCCCCTCCTCGGGACCTCCGCACAATTCTGCTTCTCCTTCCAGACTCTGCCTTGGGATGGATCCAGCACAGCCACCAAGTTTGGGAATAGCTGGGTTAACCCAGGATGAGCTCTAAGTCACCCCATTGCTATTGGCGCTGAGTCGGGCACTGCACCAGCTTCAGGCCCTGCAGAGTTTGTCCTGCTCAGGAAATAAAAGCTGGGCTATCTCAAGTTCTCCTACCTCACTGAAACACTTTGTGAACCCAAAACAACGTCCAGGCTCAGATTTAGGCCCCAAATGGATGATTTTTACTCCTAGAACAGGCAGTGTTGTAGCTCAGCAGGCCATGGCCATGCCTTGACACAGGCAAGCCCTGGATGTGTTTTGTATTTGAAAAAGTGGAAAAAAAAAATCTCCATTCTGTGCTGATCCCCTGCTCATTCCAGCAGCAGAGACCTTTTTCCCAGATAGTTTTTATTGTTGGGGGAGGTAAATCAGCGCTGGCAAGGGGCAGAGCTGGGGCTGCCAGGAGCTCGTGGTGACCTCTGTGACAGAGCTGGGCCACAACAGGATGGGCTTTGGGCTCCTCTCTGCTGCACGGCTCCAGTTCAGGCTGACAAAAAAGACCTCAGTGTTTAATGGGAAAAGGTGTGACAAGAAAATCAGACCTGATCCCGGTTCCAGTTGCTCTTGCTCAGGTGGGTGGATGAGTGTGAGGGATCCCCAGTCCTCGCTGTGGTGAGGGAGAGGCAGAGGGAGAGCCAAGGCAGAGGGGAAAGGTGTTGGTTTTTTTCTTGTGCCAGAAAGAGGAAAAATTGCAAAAAGGAGGCAAATCAATGCCTGGGTTTGCTCTGAACAGGGTGGGAAGAAGGGTGGCCTGTCCCCACCCTCATCCCCTCTGCCCTGCACAGGGGATGATTTATCCCCATTTCCCCCCTTTTTTGCTGACCAGAGCCATCATTAACCCCTCAGTTTGCAGAGGTTACCCCGGGACCAAAGCCCAGCCCGTGCCTCCACCCCGGGCAGCCCCTGGAGGCCGGAGCAGTCCCTGCCCCGGCAATGGAACAAAGGCAAACACGAGCCCTGCCAGCGTTAATCTCCCCTGCCCCAGCCGGGTGGGACCAGCGCTGCAGGAAACCCCCACTCCAGGCCATTCATTAACCCAAACTGCAGAATTCATTATCCCCGTGCCTGTCCCCAGCCCTCAGCCCCCCTCCAGGTGGGGACGTCACTCGTGGCCTCCATCCATCCCTGGAGGAACTCGGGACGTGTTTTCCCCTCGCACCAAACAATGGCCCTGACTCACGGAGCTGCGGGGTTTGTGTGGGTTTTTCCTGCTCCCAGCCCGTGCAGGGAGAATTCCCCCCGAAATCCCACCTGCAGGCCTGGCAGATGTGCAGAGCCCACGGCTGTCACTCCACATTTATCCTTTATCTGCCCCTGACAGGCCAGGCAAACAGAATTCCAGATGTTTCCTACCCCGGAGCCCAGCCCAAGGTTTTGGGGTTTTTCAGTGTTGTTTTGGGTTGTTCAGTGTTTGCTCGGCTCGCCTGGCACTGGGACATCTGGAGAGAGCAGCTGCATGCAAACATTGATTTCTTTCCCCCCAAAAAATAGGAAAAAAAATTAAAATTCCATGTAGCTCCTGTTAGCCAATATTTAATACAAAAATAAAATCCCCAAAATAAAATGCTGTCTAATTTGTTAGGTCATTGATAACATTATTTATGAGGAGAGGGATGGGTAACAGGAATAATCCCACGTTTAATTGGGTTTATTGGATTATTATTAAAGGAGGTGGTGGGATCACACCAACCTCCATGTAAGGAACTGAATTCCCTTTGCTGGGAATGGCACCAGGATGGAAACCCAGCTGAAGGCTGGTGCATGCACTCCACAGGTTTCCCTGATCCCTGGGAGGGACAGGATCAAACAGCTCCTGGAATGGTTTTGGATGTGTTGGTTTTGGCAGAACAAGAACTCATAAGAAAAACAAATATTAAAAAAAAATATATTTTAGTTTTCATTTTTTAAATTTTATTTTAACTCTGAAGCAAAACATTTTCCATGGAAAGCCCCTGTCTGGCTGTCCCTGTCTGTGAAATGGAGCTGATGAACCTGATCCAAACATCCCACCCACAGCCTGTGCCAGTGTGGGCTGGGATTCTTCCTCCTCTGCCAGACCTGCTCCAGGCACTGCAAACTGAGCTTTGCCAGCACAAATCCCACCCTGCACCAGCTCCAGCCCCCTGAACACTTCTGCAAAGCAGCAGCTGGGGAAGGGCTCCTTGGAAGTGCATCGAGGAGCGTGGGGTGGTGGGATGGGGGCGTTTCCAGCAGGAAAATGGGGATTTTCTCAGGGCAAAAAGGAGGATGGTACTGGTGACCTGCCTCAGATGAGCTGGGAAATTGGTGGAGACAAAGCTGGAGATCCACATCCCTTCCAGATGGCAGGCAGTGCTGGAAGTGCTGAGATTCCACCATGGGGTTAGGCCAAGTATTTTCTCTGCATTAATTCTCACTTTGGACTCCCCTGGGTGAGTCTCTGCAAAAGTCCCAGGCATGGCTGATGGTCCTGGTGCTATGGATGAGCTCTCTGGAGACAGAGATTCCTTCCCTCATTTGGGGAAAAATAAAATTTCTACCTTGGCCTGAAGTCTGCAGTCACAGGTCCATGGAATCATGGCTGGTTTGGGTTGGGAGGGATCTCAAAGATCACCTGGGACCTTCCACTGTCCCAGGCTGCTCCAAGCCCTGTCCCCAACCTGGCCTTGGACACTGCCAGGGATGGGACCTGACTCCATCCTAATTAATGAAGGGAAGCAGAGGTAGAACAGGGTCACACGGTCATGGTGTAATTAAAAAACTCCACAGTTCCTCCATGGCCAGAGGAGACCTCCTAAAGCATCCCTGCTCTGTGGCCATCAAGCCATGCTTGATGGAACATCTGAAGAAAAAAGAATTGAAGGGATCAGAAAGGGAAAGCTCTTTATTTCACTGCCTGGTGAGGGGCACCTGTGGGCAGGGGAATTTCCCTTTCATTATGTGCAGGTCCTTGGAAAGAAACACATGAGCTGAGGGTTCCTTTCCCTCGTGGCCGTCAAGATAAGGCCTGGACAGTTGCCAGTTTCTTTATCTCTGGCCATCACTGAGGATGGGATCCACCTGACTTGGTGCAGGTCACTGTGGTTGCATTGAGGTGACCCAGGGGACACGGCTCCAAGATCCATGGAATTGCTGGAGGAACTCCAAAGTTCTCTGTAACCTCTGTTGGATTGCTGGGGGGAGCTGGTCCTGTGTCCACATCCTCCCCACACCGAGCAGGCAGGGCTGGGCTGGGCTGGGGGGGACAAACTGGGACACACAGGGTCCCCTCTCCTGGGAGGGAGAAGGAATCCATCTCAGCTCTTGGCCTGGGATCAGCCAAAGCCCTGGGAGCTGCTGTGTCCCAGGTGTGTGCAGTGTCCCAGGTCTGTTCTGTGTCCCAGGTGTGTGCAGTGTCCCAGGTGTGTGCAGTGTCCCAGGTCCATCCCTGCTGTGTCCCAGGTGTGTGCTGTGTCCCAGGTGTGTGCAGTGTCCCAGGTCCATCCCTGCAGTGTCCCAGGTCCATCCCTGCAGTGTCCCATGTCTGTGCAGTGTCCCAGGTCTGTGCAGTGTCCCAGGTCCATCCCTGCAGTGTCCCAGGTCCAGCCCTGCAGTGTCCCAGGTCCGTCCCTGCTGTGTCCCAGGTCCATCCCTGCAGAGCCCCCACCACTCAGGGCCTCCCCTGCACTGCCCTGGCCCTGCTGGCAGCCAGGAAAACGGAGCTGCCTTTGGAACCTCAGCAGCTTTTCCCTGCCCTCGTTGGGCAGGACATGGAGACAGGACAGATCTGAGCCCCAAACCATCCCCAAAGCCAGGCTGGCTTCACAGAGCCCACACAAAGCCACCTGTATCCAGCAGTGCAGGGGCTTTGCACCACTTAATTAGTGCTTTGTCATCAGCCTCGTGTGTTTTACCTCAGAGTCGGGATTAACAGAAACACGACTGAAACAGTTTTTCTCCTGTTTGGGCTTGGATGTTTATTACATCTTATCAGAAAGTACAGAGAGTATGACAGCACCTCCAGCTCCTTGCTAGAAGTAAAGAAAAATGGCCACAGAGGCAGCTGCTACAAGGTCTTTTAAGGCTAAACAGTCCAATAGAGAATTAACACCTATATTATTTATACTTTTAACCCAATAACTAAATTCTCATGACCCTCAGTGTGACACTGACTGACCAACCAGAAACCACTACCTGAAACCATGAAGCAGAAGGAAGATGAACAAAGAAAGAGACACCACCCAAAATCCTCCACCTTGTCCCATACCTATTTTACTATACTGTAAAACCTCAAATTTAAAACCCTTCACCATGTGAAATCACACACTTCTATTTCACTACACATTCATGATTTCTACTTCACCACTCATATTTAGAAGCCTTCTCCAAGGCCTCAGGTCCAAAGCAGTGTTCTCCAGGGGTCAGTGCCTGACAGCACAGAAAGCTCAAAATCTCCAGATTTCTGGGATCCAACAGCCACCGAGCCTGGGGTCACAGGGGACACCAGTCTGATCTCCTGAATCTCTGAATATGGGGGAGTCCAGACTGGTGGCTGTCAGTGGGCATGGGCTGGTTGGGTATTTCTGGAATATCAGCAGCTTTTCCAAGAGTTTTGACTCCTTGGTGACAAAACTGGCTCTGTGACCTTCACCTGGGTGCAGCAGAGAGCCAAGGCTTTGTGAGGAACATCTGCCCAGCCCCAGCCTCCCCACATTCTGCAATCCTTTCCACCTGGAAAAGTGAGCACCTGTATGGCACAAGGGATACATTTGATTAATGCAATTTTTAACAGAATTCCAGCTTTTTAGAGCTTAATCCTCGTTAGAAGGGGCCAGCAAAGGAGGTCTGCACTGGGAGCCATCAGAAATCCAGCACAAAGCTCTTTTTAGGGAACAGGCATGGAAAGAAGGGAGGTTTGGGTTATTTTTCAGTGTTTCCTTGTGTTTTCCAGCTTTGGTGGATATAAAGATCCCCAGGATTTTTCCCTGGTGTTGTTAATCCCTTTCCATCCATGCACTGAACAGAAAAGGGGGAGAAGCACCAAAATCAACCAGGAGTCATTGACAGGGAGAGGATGGGAGCTGCCAGAGTGGATACACCATAAATAAGAGCCAGAGGGGCTTTGGAAAAGGAAAAAAATCCCAGAGAAATCCAGAGTAAAGCAGGAGGGAGCAGGGATAAAACCTGGTGGGCTCCTCATCCTCTGCAGTCCTCGGGGCAGGACCAGGAGCTCTCTGTGCTCAGCCCAGACATGAAGAACAGGATCATTTGGGAAGTGCAGGATGGATTTCCTCCCCAGGACCCTTCGGATTGTCTCACCACTGCATTACATCCTCTAAAGCTTCTAAATCAATTAACTCAGGCCTGCTTAGCTAATTAGAGCTGCTTACACTTCCAGCTAATAAAATACTTGTCATTTCTAAGGCACGTGGGAGTTTTTCTTCAGCTTAACCCAATCACCCTGACAATTCCTGCAGCTGAAGACATTCCCAGAAGCATTTTTTGCCAGAGGTAGGAAAAATCTGATTATGTAAGATGACAAAAACTTGCATTCCTGTAGTTTTCCCTGCTGGAGTGTGGATGGATGGAAATGATGATCCAGCATCACTCCCACTGATAATCCATCAGTGGGGATGGAATTTGGAGGAAATTTTGGGATTAAGGGTGCAGAGATCTGTTGGACACTTGGGTTCAATGGATTTCATAATTTTGGCTTCATCCTTAAGCCAAGGCTTGCTGATCTTGGGAGGATTCAGGCTCACCTGCCTGGTTTTTGGTGTTTATCCATCTCCACATGTTTAATTGAACAAAGGAAAAAGGAACTCTTTGAATGTGCTGCTGCATCCAAATGGGTTTTTTCCCCCCTTCTATCTTCCCTTATTTTTTAATGGACTTAATAAAGAAGGAAATGTATCAGCCAAGTCCAGCCCATGTGGCTTTAATAACTCAATTTAATTAACATCTCCCAAACTGTCTTATTAAAACTAAATTAAATCCTGATTTGAGAGGTTTAATAGATCACCCAGACCTTGTACAGAGACAACTGCAGCTGTGGGAGTGCCAGCAAAAGGAGCTGAGCTTTTCCCTGCTCACCTTTGTGGGGCCAGAGCTGCTCCATCCCCCATTCCCAGGCTGCAATCCAGGTCTCCTGCCGGGATAAATCAGTGTTCATTCACTGGGGCTGGAGACAGCCAGGGGGTGGAAAGAGGCAGGAGCTGCCCGAGTCCTGACTTTATTTTGGAAGACAGGAAAAACTGCCAACACAAAGAATTAAACAGAATGCACAGCCTATTTTATGCATTTACTTAAACAGCATTTTTGTAAGATTATTTTTTGACTTATTTAAAAACAAAAAAGAAAAGAAGATGCTCAGGTTAAATAAGAATTATCCTAAAAATGGCCCTGTTTGCCATACATACTTTGTGGGGAAGGAGTTTGGCTTTGGGGTTAGATGGAAACTCATCATTTTTGGAAGGGAAACAGGGAAGAGCAAGAAAACATCAATTTATTTTGGAAATTTTCGCTCCCACCAAGGAGAGTGCTGCTCCATCAGCCTCTTCTGTGGAGGAGCTGGTGTCTTGTCCTGGTGCCTCGCCCCCATCCTTCTGTGCCCTTTTCTCTCTGTTTCCCTTTCCCCCTTTGCTCTCTCCTCTCCTCTCCTCTCCCATGGATGCTCTCCCACCAGAAACCCCCCAGGAATTGCTCCTGCTGCTGCTTTTCCCAGAACCAGAGGGCTGATGAGGGCAGCATCTGCTTTCCATCACCCCTGCCAGGCCAGGCTTAGCTGTGCTCCAGCCTAATCCGTGCCGGGGCACTAAACACATCCCCAAGGTTAAACCCCACATCTCCAGAGGGTTGGAATTCAAGGGAGCTCCTCGGGGTGGGGCTGAGCAGCCCAAAGCTGCTGCTGGGGACCCCTGGCAGGGCTGGAGCTGCTCCTGGGGTCGCTCCAAGGTGGGGTCGAGCACAGGGATGGGCTCTGGGGAGGGGCTTTGGTGGGCTGGGCTCAGCTGCTGCTTCCAGGGCATCTGCCCGTTCCTGGGGCACCCGGGGATATGGGAATGGGAATGGGAACGGGAATGGGAATAATGGCCATCCCCAGGGACAATGTCAGCCTGGAGAGGCTCTGCTAAGCCCAGGAGACACCGCCCCACAGAGACCATGGAGCTCAAATCCCTTCCATCCAGCTGGCCACGGGGTCAGCACTGCAAGAAGTGAGAAGCCCAGTGCGTGTAGGAGCCTGGAAAATTTGGAATTCCTCCGTCTGTGAGCCCAAAATGTGCCCCTGCCCATCCAAACCAGCCCCGTGTGTCAGCCAGCAGCAGGGAGAGGGCTGCCAGGATGGCTCAGACTCCGGTGCTCAGGCAAAAAAAAAAAAAGGATTTAAACCAGATTTAAACCACAGTGATTAGTTAAAAAACCATAGTTTCATCATTTGGTAGTAAAGCAGCGACTTTAAACCAGCAGCTGCTCATTTTGCAATGCCATTGACGAGGATTTTCCATCCTCGTGTCCATCCCTGCTGACGCTGGTGGAGTTATATCACCTGGAAATCTTCTCCCAGCGTGTGTGGAGCCGCGTTGTTTACTGAAGAGTTTTAATCCTCCATTTACAGCCCCTCTGCTGCGAATCTGCGCTGAAATCAGGATGGCATCTGCAAAAAAACCAAAAAAATAAAAACAAAAAAAACCAAACAAAAAAGCCCCCCCCCCCCCCCCCCCTTTGCTGGCGGGAGGGAAGGAGATTTGAATCATCGAGTGCTGGAAAACTTCTCTCATCTATTTATTCCTGGGTCTGACATCTCCGAGAAAAAAAAATATCCAACCACTTTCCAAACCCCAAGAGGGGTCTGGAAAGGTTAATCCTGGCCCAGTTTTGCCATCAGCCCTTGTGGAAGCTGTTTCCCCATGGAAAATGTTCTCGTGGGTTGGGCTGGGGGTGCTGCAGGGCAGGATTAGCCCCGGGCTGTGTTTGCTCCTCCGCTAATGGTGGCAGATAAGGATCGTGTGATAATTGCTGGCAGCAGGGAAAGGGAAATATTCCCTTGGGGGGCAACTCTCTTTACCCTAAAAAGCACTGGGGGAAAAAGGCCTGTTCCCTAAAAAGTTCTGGGGGGAAAATTCCCTTTCCCTGAAAAGCATTAGGGGAAATTTCCATTTCCCTAGAAAACATTGGGAGAAAATGCCCCTTTCCCTAAAAAACATTGGGGGAAAACTCTTGCCCTAAAAAATCTTTGGGGGGAAATTCCGCTTTCCCTAAGAAGCACTGGGGGAAAATGCCCTGTTCCCTGAAAAGTACTGGGGGGAAATTTCCCTTTCCCTAAAAAGCAATGGGGGGAAATGTCCCGTTCCCTAAAAAACATTGGGGGAAAACTCTTGTCCTAAAAAGCACTGGGAGAAATTTCCCCTTTCCCTAAAAAGCATAAGAAAGTTGTCAGCAAACCATCAGCCAGTTTTTTTCTGTCACCTTCCAGAGGCTCCCCGGGACGTTTCCCACGGAGGATTTTTGGGAGTTTTGTCCCCACCCCTGGGGTGTGGTTTGTGTGGTGACATCTCCTTGGGTTTTCCCTGAATGTTTCGGGGGGAGTCAGGTGGTGTTTCAAACCCAAAGCTCGAGTTAGAAATGTCACTGAGAACCTGAGCTCTGTGTGATTTGAAGTTTTTATTTTATTTTTATGAAGGGTCCTTAGAGGTTTTACTTCTTTGTATGAATAATCTGCTTTTCCCTTTCCTGAGAATTCACATCAACAGCTCCTTGGAAAAGCCAGGTGTTGTCCTCCAGCCTCCCAAAGGATCTGGAGGCTGTAATTAAGGACACAGAAATTCAGGTGAAAGAGGAATGGACAACAATATAGAAATTATTTTCCTCGGTTTTTCAAAACCCTTTCCCCTGCTCTGCCACCTCTGCCCTTTCCTCTCCTGGAGCAGTTGGTTGTGAGTGGGGTTCAACTTTCCATTATCAAATTAAACTTTTCTTTTAGAATAAAAAACCCTCTAAGTTTAAAAAAATGCCGGGAAAACATCTCAGTAAAAATTACAAATTTTGTTTCGAGTGAAAATTAATGCTAAAACCCAAAGTTATGGGCAGAGTTTTGACCCACTTTTGTGCAATGATGATGTGGAATCAACTTCCTCGAGTTTATTTTTTTAATGTATTTTACTTCATTTTTAATTCCCAGAGGTGCTTTCCTTCAACCCAGAGACCCTTTTAGTGGTGTGAGCACCACAGAGGTGGGGTCCCCCCCGGGGGCTCCTGGAGCTTCTCCCTCTCCCCCGCAGCAGTTGAGATAATCTGAATTTCCCAGGGCAAATATCAAAGGCAGGGGCACTCCTGGTGCTCCAAAGGGGGCTCATTTTGGGATTTCAGGATTTTGGGCAGCGAAACGATCCCAGTGAATCTCCAGTCTGAGGCAGAGAGGTTTCTGTGGCCCTTTGGAGATGGGAGCAGGGATCAGACACGTGGGGAGGGGAGAGGAGGAGGGACCCAAAGCTGCTTTTGATCCCTCTCGCCGTTTCCCCAAGGCCCCCATGTGCCCAGCACCTGAGAAAAGCTATTTATAAACCTGCAGGAAGAACAGGGAGCCCATAAATCTTCTGGGCTTCCTTTTCTCTCTGGAGCAGGAGGAAAATTGAAAGCATGTGCTGGATTTCCCAGGGATGCTCCATCCTCCTGCCCGAGCCTGGAGGTGCCTGCAGGGACCTGTTTGTCCTGACCTGGGGATATTCAATAAGGCACGAGGTGAATTCCACACACTGGGCAAGAGAAAAGAAATTTCCCTGATATTTTGGGGTGGTTTCATGTAAAAACCCCAAAGCTCCCAGGCCATTTGCTGCTGCTGAATCTCCATCCCCATGATGGCCAGATCTCTCTGCCAAAGCCATTTTCTTGGGAAGAGGAAAGCTGAGCACTTTTAATAGGAAGCCAAACCCTCAGGGAAGAGTCACAGAGTTCCCTGCAGGCTCCTGGAAGCTGCAGTGGAGATTCTCTGCTGGTTTATAAGGGGCTGAGCTCAGCAGCTCCACACCCAGCAGAGATTTGCCTGCTGGACTCCAAATTCCTGGAGGAAAGGTGGATCCATCAGGCTCAGCCTGATGATGCCTCACTGAGGGGCAAAGTCGCTTTTTTGGGGGGATCAATGGGTCACAAATGTGCCCCCATGGGTGACGGGAGCTCCAAACTCCCCGTGGGGGCTTTGGGGCAGCAAGGGGGGAATGGGAGCTCCCTGTCCCTGTTCCCGGGGGGAAAGGGGAGCAGCGTGCTGACCCAAAAGGCCACGGCAGGAGCGGGACAGATGGGAAACAGCAGCTCCCGGTGTGGCTGCGGCCGGGAAATGACCCCGGGCACGATGCGTTGTCACCCGCAGTGACTGCGGAGAGCTGCTGAAAATACCGGGAGGGACAAAACACTGACTCCTCCCAGCCCGGCAAAAATTGGGAATTTGCTGTGTTTTGGTTCATTTTGGGGTAATTTTGGGGTTTTTTTGGGTCACTTTTGGGTCATTTTGGAGTTGTGGTCACTCAGGGGTATCCCCACTTTTGCTGGTATTTTTTTTCCCGTCCTTTCTGCTGGTGCTGTTCAGCTCTGAGCCCTGGCTCTAAAATGAAGAACATGGGGATCCCTTCTGCAAAAAAAAAAAAAAAAAAAAAAAAAGAAAAAGAAAAACAAAAAACACTGAGAAGTTATTCTTGATATCATTTTCAAGGTGGGGAAACTGAGGCACAGGGCAGGGGTGGATTTTGCCTTCCCCTTCATATCCTGGGAATGAGACAGGGAATTTCAAGTTTTCACACAACTCTCACTAAAATCAAAGCTGCTGCCCATGGACACGTGGGATGCTCTCCACATGGAGCAAGGCTGTCCCACTCACTTTACATCCACTGAAGGAAAAATAAATCAAACAAACCAAGTCAAAAACTCCCTCCTAAAAACCCCAGTTCTCACGGCCGGCAGTGACCAGAGCCTCCCTGCGGTGCCTTCCTTGGAAAAACTTGGGATTTTTAATCCATGTAGGATAATTGGTGCAAAAAAAGGGTTTATTTCGAAGCTGTGAGGAGAGAGAGAGGTGCCAGAGGAAGGAATTTAAGGTAGTGAGAGGGAGGTGCTTGGCTGCACATCTGGGATCAAACCTGTGAAAATCGGGGAGAATCCGAGAAAATCACATTTTTGGGACGGAGCTGGGCGTAAAATTGGGAAAAGCAACAGAAGATAAAAATGGAAAAAAAGGTAAAATCTCCTCCAGCACCATCCCAGCGTTTCCTAAATCCCCGGGCCGGGTTGCACACGTGGGATAACAGCCATAATTCAGGACATTGGCATCGGCAGCGCTGGGAAAAGCAGCGGCTGGAGCTTCCACAAAGGTCCCACAGCACCTGGGGAATATTTTCTCTGCTGCCTGCCCCTAATTGCATCCATCTGGGATGCAGGATCTCTTTCCAAGCCACCATGCGTGGGCAGAAGCTGGTGGGTTTTGCCCCATTTTTGCTCTCAGATCCCCGAAGAACGTGACCCCATCCCTGGAGAGGCTCTGGGATGCTGGGATAATGCAAACACACGAGCTTGTGCTTTCAGGGCAGCTTCGAGAATGAAATTCTGATTACACAGATGATTTTCAGCCTCTTTTTGTCCTATTCTTGGGACAGAGAGGGCCATGACAAAGGTAAAAGGGAGGGGCAATCCCTTTTCCTTTAACCCCAGGAGCATCACTGGAATACAGGCACTGTGTGCCTCAGTTTCCCTGTTTATCTTTGGCACATGCTCAAACTTGCTGCCCAGGCGAGCTTAACAAAAATTCCAATGTTTGAAGTGACATTTCCATGTGTCACACCCACGTGTGATGTCCCAGCTGCAGGAATGTAAAGAAAAAGGGGAAAATTCCCCCACTGCACATGGAAAAATCTACTGGAGGAAAAACTCCTCCAGGAGGAGGGACCAGTTTGGAGCTGGAGTTCAGCATCCCCCAGGGATCAGCCTGAGGCTGCAGCAGGGGCTGGGATTGTCATCACATTATTAAACAGTTCTATAAAACATCCAAGTTCTCTTCTGGTGGGAAAAAGCTGCAGGAGGGGGGATGGGGAAGCTGGGGTGGATTTTTTTTCCCTGATTACAATTTTCTTTGTCTGGATGTCAAGCCTTGATGCTCCAAAACATTCCAGTGAATCCAAATAATTCTGGACACTGATTTGAAAAAAATCCTTTCACGCTTTGGCATCATCAAATAAAATTCTGGAGAGATTTCTCACCCCATCGTCATCCAACCAATTCCTAGAGAGTGGGGAGAGGAGATAATTAAGTTAATCTTCATTAAGTGTTTTGGGAATTCTCTCCAAAGTTTTCCTGTGATCCTTGCACTTGCAGCAATCTTTACCTGAGCTCATCCCACCTGACACAGCTGGAGAAGTGGAAAAAATCCAAATGTGAGGTGCCCAGGGATGGAGAAGGGTCAGAAGCAAGGATTTAGACCCAGTCCTGTCCCCCTGGGTGACATCTCTGCTTCTCCTGACCAAAGAGTTGGGATGGGATATTTATTGTCAAGCACCTGAAATCACAGAATCATGGAATTACTTTGGTTGGAAAAGACCTCTAAGGTCATCAAGTCAAACCATAAATCCCAGTGGGACTCACTGAGGTGTTGTAGGATGGTGTGGCTCTGACACCACCCACCCTCCTTTGATCCCCAGCCCATGAAACCCCTCCTCAGCTGGATCAGAAGAGGATTTTCATGGAATCATGGAATTCCAGAAGGGTTTGGGTTGGAAGTGACCTTAAAGCTTCTCCAGTCCCACCCTCTGCTATGGCCAGGGACCCCTTCCCCTATCCCAAGTTGCTCCAAGCCCTGTCCCACCTGTCCTTTTCTCTTCCCCATGGTCCTTCCTCCCTGCTCCCACCATCCCAGCTGAACTTTGTGGAGGGTGTGGGAAGAGAAATCCAGGGATGTGGAAAAGGTGGAAGAGGGAGAGGAGGAAGAGGAGGGAGTTTCAGGCCCAGCAGCTCACTGAGAGTTTTGCTGTTGCTGTTTTTATTTTTACTCCCTTTATGTTTATCCAATTTTGAAATTCCATTCAATTAAAAAAAATAAAAAAAGTCAAAGCCCTGCCTGGAATTTCTTTTGCTGCCTGTTCTCAGCCTGTGAATTTCCCAATGCCTCGGCAGGGGCTGCATGGACTCAGTGGGCCCAGAGCCAGCTCTGGTTTCCATTACAGATCCCAGGCCTTCCACGCTGCTCAGGGATTTGGGGAATTTTGGTACCAGCTCTGGTGAGCCCCTTCATTCCTGTGGGGCAGCCAGGGTCACATTTCCAGCAGGAGTTTGGAAGTCACTCTCCAGGAGGATGGGAGCAGGGCAGGACAGGGCACCCCCAGAGCTGCTGGGGTCCCCCTGCTTTCCCTGCTCTGCTGGGGATTTCTCCGTGCTCAAATCCCAGTTTTCCCTGCCCTCTGCTGAGGATTTCTCCGTGCTCAAATCCCAGTTTTCCCTGCCCTCTGCTGAGGATTTCTCCATGCTCAGATCCTGGGATCTTCTGTGGGAAAGCCACTGCTGGGATATGGGGAGGGCTGAGGGTGAGAGGTTTGTGATGGCAGAGGCAAAGCAAAGCAGATCAGAGCATTTCCCTTCTTCCCTGTGTGCCTGCAAAGTCCTGGAAACACCCAGGAAATCTCCACCAGGAGCAGCCTCTTCCTCAGCCCCAGCGATTCCCAGCTGACTTCAATCCCTTCCTGGGAAAAGCATCACTAAATACAACTTTACTTTATTCCTTATACTTTTATTTCCTTTCCTTCCCTCCCAAAGACCACAGCTGGCTGTTCCCAAATCCTGGGTGATGGAGGATCTGGGGAAGAATCAGGAAAGCTGGGATGAAAGCAATGCTGTCCCAGTGCATTCTGGGAAGGCTAAAATTGCTAAAGGCACCTTAGAGCCACCCCCACAGTTATCCTGCTTGTGTTCAGTTTTCCAGAAGCTGGATTCATTGGATCAGCCCCAGGAGGAAATGCCCAGGCTCCCCAAACTCCTTCTCCAACAGATGTTCCAATAATAGTGCATTAAAAAGGAAGTTTCCTCTTCCAGGTAGCTCCAGCTGTCAGCGATCCAGACATGAAATTTATCCTTTGCTCTTGTCCCTGTAAATCCTTTCCCAGGCTCCAGGCCAAGGCAGCTGCTGTGGAAGGGCCAAGGGATGCTCAAGGAGTTCATTCCTGCTGCCCTCAGCCCAGCCAGCCTGGACCTGAGGGGAAAACCCCAAAAGCCTTAAAATCCCATAGGATTGCCCTGTTTGCAGCTCCTGGAAAGCACCTGGAAGGTGGCCATGGAAGTGCCTGGATTATTTGGGATGTGTTGGTGGCCCTGCCCTGCTCCAGCAAGACCAGGTCAGGTTTGTTGGATCTCCTCTCTCTGCCCAGACAGACGGATCCACCCATCCCATCTCTCTCAGGTGTCTCCAAAGCCTTGGATGGACACCAAATCATTTGGGATACATCAGTGGCAATGCTCTGCACCACAAAAACCTTGTTGACTTGGCTGGGTCACCTCTCTCTTCCTAGGAAAATCCATCCATCCATCCATCCATCCATCCATCCATCCATCCATCCATCCATCATCCATCGTCCATCATCCATCATCCATCCATCCATCATCCATCATCCATCCATCATCCATCATCCATCATCCATCATCCATCATCCATCATCCATCATCCATCATCCATCCATCCATCATCCATCATCCATCATCCATCATCCATCCATCATCCATCATCCATCATCCATCATCCATCATCCATCATCCATCATCCATCCATCATCCATCATCCATCCATCATCCATCGTCCATCATCCATTATCCATCATCCATCCATCATCCATCCATCATCCATCATTCATCCATCCATCATCCATCCATCCATCATCCATCCATCCATCATCCATCATCCATCATTCATCCATCCATCATCCATCATCCATCCATCCATCATCCATCCATCCATCCATCCATCATCCATCCATCCATCATCCATCCATCCATCATCCATCATCCATCCATCCATCATCCATCATCCATCATCCATCATCCATCATCCATCATCCATCCATCATCCATCATCCATCCATCATCCATCATTCATCATCCATCATCCATCATCCATCATCCATCATCCATCCATCATCCATCCATCATCCATCCATCCATCATCCATCCATCCATCCATCCATCATCCATCATCCATCCATCATCCATCATCCATCATCCATCATCCATCATCCATCATCCATCCATCCATCATCCATCATCCATCCATCATCCATCATCCATCATCCATCCATCCATCATCCATCCATCCATCATTCATCCATCCATCATCCATCATCCATCATCCATCCATCCATCATCCATCATCCATCCATCATCCATCATCCATCATCCATCATCCATCATCCATCATCCATCATCCATCGTCCATCATCCATCATCCATCATCCATCCATCATCCATCCATCATCCATCCATCATCCATCCATCCATCATCCATCATTCATCATCCATCATCCATCCATTTATCCCTCCCTCTCTCTCTCTGCTCTCTCTTTCCCTCTGGATGCCTCCTTGCCACGCTGCTAAAGTTTCTTGGGTTACAAATTCTGCCACCAGGAGCCTTTGGGAGAAAAAGATCCTGGAATTTTTTTGAGACCTGACCAAAACATGTTTCGAATTCATTTGATTTCTCTCCATCCCCAGAAAATTGATTTTTTTCAGCTCGAAGCCAAACTCTCCCCCTTTACTCCGACACAATTTGTATTTCTGTGCTGGTTCCTTCCTCTCTTTTGTAATGCCAATCCCAGAATTTCTATGGAAGGCAGACATCTTTTACAAACAGCTTATCAGGGATCCCATTCTTCACCTGGAAAATTGTCTTGAGGGATTATTGCCTTTTCCAGGAAGAATTTTTTCAGGCTTTCCTTTTGTGTGACAGCTCAAGTCTCCATGGAACTGCCAGAGCCTTGCCACTCCAGGTCACACATTCCAGAGCTCCCAGTATCTGGCTGGGAAGAGGAGAACAAGCTGGGGCTGCCCTGGCCAGTTCAGCCCTGCTCGAGGTCACGGTCCCTTATGTTCCTCCACATTCCTGGGAAGCACATGGATATTGTCCTCCCCATCCTGCCTCCCAAGACAGGCTTTGGCTTCCCAGCCCAGCCTAAACTTCACGTGTGGAGTCTGAGCAACCAACTGGATCCCAGCATTGTCCCTCTGCTGATGGGGATGCAGAGCTGGCATTCCCTCCTCAGAGCCACATTCCTGAAAAACCCCACACCCCCCGTGTGCTTCCCACTGGCTCCGGCGAGTCCTCCTGTCTGCTTCCCGCCGTGTCCTTCCCGGGGACAGGGAAAGTGCTGGCAAAGTTCTTTCCCAGGGCACCCAGCTGGCTGTGGCTGCGGCCTCGGCCTTGGAACAATGCTTGGAAGGGAGGATGGGGAAAAAATAGCCAGGGATGACGGTGTACAGACTCATCCGAGCTGCAGCAGTGCATAGTTTGTGGTGGAAGTGTCCTGGAGTTATTTCCTACAGAAATCTGGATTGGGTTAGGCAGCCCCGCTCGCAGGCTGGGATCTTCCCAGCTCACAGTCCCTGTGCTGGACTCCCATTCATTGGTCACCAGCTTTCCTACTCCAGGCTTTTTTTTTCCAAGGAGATCTCTTGGTCTCCTCTCTGGCTGTTTTTCCGAGGGATGTTCCCCAAAGCAGGCTGGAGCCTGAGATTCCGTCCCCAGGAAGACACCATGGAACTCCTCATCTGGAGTCCCCCAACATCCATCCCATCCCGGTGCTGGGGCCTCAGGATCGAGTCAGAGACCACGCCAGTGGTTTTGGTGGCTACACATGGGTGAGATGGAGCTGCTGGACAGGGTTTGTCCAGCAAGAAGCAGGACATGCCTGGGCTGGGCTGTCCGTGTCACCAGAGCATGACAAGGAAAGCAAACAGGAACTGAGTTGTCTCCAACAACTCCTGGTGTTTTGTGAGGAAAACAGGGAAGACAAAACTGAGCTCATGTTTGTCAGCACCTCTGATCTCTCTCAGGATGTGAGTTATCCTGGTTCAGAACAAATCCACCTTTGCAGAAAAAACCATCATCCACAAGGACAGCCCGTGGAACACCGGAATTCCTTCCTGTTGCACCTTCACATTGCCAAGCCCACTCCCCTTCTCCACAGCTCCACCAGCTCCTGCTCCTAGCATCAGCCTTGGAATTTTGGGACCCCACTGGCCGGCTGTAAACCCTGCTTTTCCCAGGCCACTTCACCACTGCTGTCCCAAAGCCGACCCTCTCGGAGCATCTGGAAGCTGAGTGCACAGAAGTCGGGCAGGGAAAACCACACGACATTTTTATCCCCCAGTAGAACCTCGTGTGTTTATTTTGGGAGTCACAGCAACCCCAAACGAGGAGCACTAGGGCTGAGAAGGAATGTCTGAGCAAATTGTCAGTGGGGCTGGGAGGGAGGGAGGGATGTGCTCTCAGAGGGAGGGATGTGCTCTCTGGAAGGAGGGATGTGCTCTCAGAGGGAGGGATGTGCTCTCTGGAGGGAGGGATGTGCTCCCAGAGGGAGGGATGTGCTCTCCAGAAGGAGGGATGTGCTCTCTGGAAGGAGGGAGAGCCTTGGGTCCTTTCAACACTCTGGAGGACAATCTCCTGCTCTGTGCTGGTCTCCCTCCTTTACCGCCTCATTCTGGTCATGAACAAGGCAAGACTTGGGGTAAAATCCTTCAGATTCTTGTCCCACTCAGATCCCTGAGCTAATCCAGCCCTTATCTCCAGGGGATCATCTCCATCTCCACACAGGGGAGGGATGCCCCACTTGCAGATCCGTGCAAACCCCGGGCGAGTACAAACCAGCCCCCAAGTGATTCCTCTCAGTTTTTCTTGTGTGGTTAAACAAGTTTGAATCACAACCCAAATTGTTTATTAAAGCAATTTCACTAAAATGTGCCACTTCTGGGAGCAGCCTGTGCTCCAGTTTCCCCCTCTCCCAGAGCTCACAGAGGGGGAATCCAGAGCTGCAGCTGCTGAGATTTCTAAATCCACACACCAGACCTGGATTTGTTCTGTTTCTGTTTATCATTTCCATAAGCTATCCCAGTAGGAATTGCACATTCCTCGTTGCTAATTTTATCAGAGAAGGATTGCACAGATCTCTGGGCTGATATCAGGAATGCTCCTATGGAAAGAGCATCGTGTTTTCCTGCCAGTGTAGTGAATTCACAGAGTGGCTCTTCCTGAGAGGAACTGCAAAGGGATTTTTGTTGAGTTGTTGGGTTTGTTTGGAGTTTTTCCCTCCGTGCTGGTGGCTGAGCAAGCAGCTGGCACAGCCCTGCCGCCGATGATTCACCGTGACCAGGCCAAGGCGGGTCCAGCTCTTCCTGGCCTGTCTGATTGTGACGTGAATTTTGGGTTCAGCCTGGGAGGTTTTGGGATTGGGCACCAGCTTTGGGTTTGGTTGGTGCAGCACGAGGTGGTCGGGAAGGGGAAGATGCCAAATCCCGTTTTGTTACTGCTACACTGTGGTAATCCTGGGCTTAGGGAGGGATCAGGAGTCAGAATGGTTTGGGTTGGAAGGGACCTTAAAGCTCAGCTCATTCCAGTGGGGCACCTTCCACTGTCCCAGGCTGCTCCAAGCCCCAATGTCCAGCCTGGCCTTGGGCACTGCCAGGGATCCAGGGGCAGCCACAGCTGCTCTGGGCACCCTGTGCCAGGGCCTGCCCACCCTGCCAGGGAACAATTCCTGCCCAATATCCCATCCAGCCCTGCCCTCTGGCAGTGGGAGCCATTCCCTGTGTCCTGTCCCTCCATCCCTTGTCCCCAGTCCCTCTCCAGCTCTCCTTTATGCCCTGCCAGGGGCTCTGAGCTCTCCCTGGATCCTTCTCCTCTCCAGGTGAGCACCCCCAGCTCTCCCAGCCTGGCTCCAGAGCAGAGGGGCTCCAGCCCTTGGGGCAGCTCCGTGCCCTCCTCAGGACTGGCTCCAGCAGCTCCATTTGTGATGTTGGATTTCTGAGCTGGACACAGCACTCGGGATGGGTTTGCCATTGGCACTGAGGTTTATTTCCAGCTCAAAATAAGGTTCAGATGCAAAAACTCTCCCAAAACTAGTGTGAAAATCCCAGACTTGGCATCCAGGCTGGATTCCAAGGAGCTGCTGTGTCCTGCTGCAAGGAATTATTTCTTTGAGCTACAGAATATATTTGGGGGCTGAGGAGCAAAAATGAGCCCCAGGCTCCAAATAGCCACAGCATTCCTGAGCAAACCCTCCCAGGGCTTAACAAACCTCACCAATTAACACCTTCCTCATTGCCACTCTCTATTTATTCACTGAGCAGTTTTTGCCTCCCACCTCTTCGTGGCCAAATTTCCTTTCCCCGTGGAAGAAGGGAGCCTGTGACTTGGAGAAATCCTTTCCAACACACAGGGAGAGAAATGGAGCTCCCAGAGCCTCATTCCAATAATTTTCCTCACTTTCTCCTGAACTGTTGCCAATTTTGCAGCTCCTCCACTCGGGCTGTAAATATTGGTGCTGTTGGAGCCCAAGAGTTGTCACAGTTCCAGGATGCTCCTGCTGCCCCCAGTTCACATTCCCTGCTTTTTCACCCCTAAATCAGACTTATATTAGCAGGGCCATGAGACCAGGCACCCTCTATTTTGTTATCATCCTTGTTTTACTGAGGAGATAAGGATGCATAGACATTAAACCCCTGGAAGTGTCCAAGGCCAGGTTGGAGGGGGTTGGAGCGACCTGGGGCAGTGGAAGGTGTCCCTGCCCATGGCAGGGGGTGGAATGGGATGAGCTTTAAGGTCCCTTCCAACCCAAACTCTCAAGCATTCTATGACAGATCTTCCCAAAGCCTGGCAAACCCCAGGGCAGCACCAAACAGAACCTCACACATCCCATCCTGCCCTTTGGAAAGGCACCCTTGGGTGCTGGGGGTCCCAGGGGGCCTTGAGAAGTTGCTGGCATCCCACAGAAACCACATCAGACTGGACACTGTGGGATCCAAACCCTCTGGCACATCCCAGACCAAAGTTTGGCACGGCCTTTAAAGAGGTCAGCAGTGACAGAGATTTCCAAATCTAACAGGGAAGGGTTTGGATTCACACTGGAGGGAATAAACCCATTGCCTCACTGCAGCAAAGGGGTTTTCCCCTGCATCACCCAAGGATGGTGACAAAACCACTCCATTTGATCCCTTTTCCTGTGCTGATCCCACCCAGCCAGAAGTTCCTTGGATCCTCAAATCCTCCTGCAGCTCTGTGAGTGCCACTCACTCACTTTTATTCATTTATTTGGTATTTCATTCCCCTTTCTCCTCTTTCCTTTGCTGGCAGGAAGCCCCTGCCTTCTATTTTTATCACCAGGAATTGGCTCTGCCATGAAAGTGGGACCTCACAGGAGCGACCTCAGGATCCCAAAACGGGGAGAGGGAAAAATAAACATTGATCTCACCCTATGCCAGCAGCTGAGCTGGGGCTGGATTTCATGGAGGAGGGAAAAGTCAAACCAGGGCTGTGCCAGCTTCATGCTGAGAGTGAGATTTCCCCCACTTGCTATTTTTGGGGGGATTTTGTGATGAAAACCCAGCATAGTGATGCAGATCCTGGTGATTTATGGGGAGTTCTCTCCACTTGGCCAGACTGGGTGGTGCTGAGGAGAAGGGTTTGGAGGAGTGTGGGATGAGGAGGGAATTGGGAACAGAAGCTGCAAAACGCCTTCAGTCCAGGCCCAAAAGGGTCACCTTGTGCAGGGTTTGGGGCAGAGGATGAGGACACAATGCCTCCAGGTGCCTTCACTGTCCCCGAGGTGCAGCCACTGTCACCAACCCCATTTCCAGTGTCCCTGAGCCCCGACCCCAAAAGAGCAGGACAAATCCAGCTGGATGAGGCTCTCAGAGCTTTTGCACATCATTAAGGTCCAAAATGACCCAGGTGAACTTCTAATCCTCCGTGTTGATGTTCCCCATGTTCCTAGGAAAGCATTTGGGATGTGTTTGGATCACAGAACCACTTGCAAGGGCTCACAGGAAGGAAATGCCCTGAGCTGTTTGGGCAGGACATCCCACCAGGATCCTGATCCCTAAGGGATGGGCCCAGCTCCCAGGTTTTGGGAGTGGTGCCACCAGGGAAACCCCAAATAACATCTCCCAGTGTCCCCCATCCCACTTTCCTGGGAAATATCTGGGATAGAGGTGGGGAAAGGTGGCAGCAATGTGGGAATGGGTTTGTTCTGCCATGCTGGGTTGATCCTGGCTGAAAGGGATTGGAAAAATGAAACAATCACAGTGGTAGTGGGGCTGGAAGGAGCAGCCCCCTATCCCATCCCATCCCATCCCATCCCATCCCATCCCATCCCATCCCACCCCATCCCATCCCATCCCACCCCATCCCATCCCATCCCATCCCATCCCACCCCATCCCATCCCATCCCATCCCATCCCATCCCATCCCATCCCATCCCATCCCATCCCATCCCATCCCATCCCATCCCAGTCCCAGACAGGGACCCCAATGTTTGTGTGTTTAAGGCAGGGAAGGTTTGGGGTCAGGGATTGCACTTGGGGAAACTGAGGCAGAGATGGTGAAAGAGGCCAAACTTCCCAAGAGCTCCCCAAGCCACAGATCCCAAAACTCCACTGGGGGATCCCTGCCAGCCCCTCCTGCCCTTCAGAGGGAAAGCAGAGACTTTTCCTGCTGCCAGATCCCCTGCTTGGCTTTCTGGGCTCATTCAGCAAAGGATTCCCCCCTGGAGCAGAGCCCCCAGCACAAGGACAGCAGTGCCAGCACCAGCTGGGAATTCTGCAAGAGCAACTGGGACAGGGAAGGGGGAGAAACATAAAAATCCTGATGAGAAAACCTCAATGTGGGGAAATTTTATTTTATTTTTTCTTGGAGAGGATGATTCCCTGCTCCAAAAGAAACCCTTTCTCAGGCAGGGCTGAAGCTCAGCAGGCTTTGCTCTCCCCTCCAGCCTTCCCAGGCTGCTCCTGGCTCCCTCCAAACCCTGGCATTGGGCTGGGAGCCGTGGGCTCACCGGAGGTCTGTGCTGGGCACGCTGGTGGTCTGCCCTGAGCCAAGGCCTTGCGTGGCTCTGGCTTCACCTCGTGCTTCCAGCTGGGAAATGTCATTGAAATGGGAGCTGAAAATCCACGGCACCGCTCCTGCCGTGCCTTTTCCACTGAGCTGGGATGGAGGGTGCCAAGGATGAGCCCGGGAGGACAGCCCAGGCTCCAAATAGCCACAGCATTCCTCAGCAAACCCTTCCAGAGCTTAATGAACCTCACCAATTAACGCCTTCCTCACTCTGTTTGTTCACTGATCAGTTTGGGAGTTGGGGACGGCGGGAGGGGTGGAGGAGAAGGGGAATGTGGGAAGGAGGTTAAGGAATGAGCATGAAGGAGGAGGGAGAGGCTCTCCTGAGTCCAAGAAGGGCAAGCCAAGCTCAGGGAATGGGAAATTAGGAAATTTACCCCATGGAAAGAGAGCCTTAAGGAAAATAAAAGCTCAGTTCAGCATGACCAGGCTGGCAGTGTCCTCTTCCCTTCCCAAAATGATGCTGAAGGCAGGAGGGGGATGCAGCATGTGGGGAGCATCCCCACCTGAGGGATGCAGAATTCTGGGGAGTATCCTCACCCAGGGATGCAGCATCTCAGGGAGTACCCTCACTCCAGGCATGAAGATTTTGGGGAGCATCCTTCTTTGATGGATGCAGAATTTTGGGGAGTATCCTCACCCAGAGATGCATCAGCTATGGGAGTATTCTGACACCAGGGATGAAGACCTTTAGGATGCAGAATTTTTGGAAACATCCTTCTTTAATAGATGCAGAATTCTGGGGGACATTTTTGTGCCAGGGATTCTTGGTGAACATCCCTACCCAGGGATGCAGAATTTGGGGAACATCTCAGGGGTTCTTGGGAGCTATCCTCTTGCAAGGGATGCTGCACTTTGGGCACCATCCTTACTGCAGGGATGCAGCATATTGGGAAGCAGAATTTTGGGGAGCATCCAAGGGACTCTTAGGAACCATCCTCTTTGCCAGGGATGCAGAATTTGGAGAGCATCCCTCCACGGAGATGCAGAATTTGGGGAGCATCCCTGCCCAGAGATGCAGAATTTGGGGCAGCAGCCCCGGCCCCGGGCTCCCCACGATCCTCAGCCCCTGCCACAGGCGGTTTGGCCCCGTGTCGCGACAATCCCGAGTCCCTGCCCTCCGGAGCAGCCTGGCACAAAGGCTCATTGTGGGAGCGCCTTTCAAGCGAGGCCAGGGAACGGCCGCGCTCCCGGGAGCGGGGAAAGGCCCTGGAAGAGAAGGAAAGTTGGTGTTGGACGAGGTTCAGAGGCCGGGGCTCGGCAGGAGGGAGCCGGGGGAGGAAAGCAAACAGCGGAAAGTGCTGACTCCGAAAGGCAACCCCGGCACGGCCAGCCCGGGACGGGAGCGGCCACCAAAAGTGTCCCCGTGCTCCCGAAATCTCCGTCTGCTTGGTGTAAGTGCTGGGAAATGTTTGTAAAAAATGTCTGTAAATCAGAAGCCTCTCTGAATTCTTCAGAGAGACATCAAAGGACAAGAATTGAATTAAAACCTTTAAATGAATTTAAGTATATTAAGCCACTCTTACATAAAATAAATATGTACTTTTAAATTTTAGATAAGTAAGTAAATACGTAAGTTTAAATAAATAAGAATATATTTTAAGTGCCTTAAAAG
The DNA here is from genome assembly GCF_052056855.1 of Sturnus vulgaris. Lineage (NCBI taxonomy): Eukaryota > Metazoa > Chordata > Aves > Passeriformes > Sturnidae > Sturnus > Sturnus vulgaris. The sequence goes on along the minus strand of NC_142265.1, from coordinate 2,960,013 downwards.
TAATATATTACTATATTACTATATTATTATATTAACATATTATTATATTAATATAGAAATATATAAATAATAAGTAATACAGAAAACATAGAAAAGTCTTAAAAAATAAATTCTCGTCAGAGCTAAAAAACATACCTATACATATATATACCTATATATACTTATATACCTATAGGTTATATATATATATATGTAGTCCTACATTCCAATATAAAAAACAAGTCTCCATAGAAGCTCCAAAAACCTAGTTTTAAACAAAATAAAAAAATAGTAAAAATATTCTTACGTTTTTCAGATTGAACAAGATAAGCCATATGCATAAATTATATGTAAACTTTTGTACTAAAAAACTAGAATTCTAATAAGTTAAGAAGAAATGCTGCAGATTGGTGTCTTTAGCTTATTAAGTAATTTGTGTATAGGAATCCATGCACTGGGAAGAGACACTCTCTCTTTCCTTCTCTCCCCTCACTGCCATCATCCTCACCGGACTTTACTTTTATTTAAAACTTTATACCAAAAACTTTTAGCATGGACTTTAACACTTAAAACTCTTTGCCTTTCAAGACTGATGTACCTTTACAATAAACAACTTTATAGCAACCAATAACTGCTCAACTCTTAAAACAAACAAACAAACAAACAAACAAAAAACCAAAAAACCAAAAAAAAACCCCAACAACCCAGTAAGGAACCACCAGGGATGTGTGGAAGGGTGTGCCCATCCCACATGGAATCACAGAATGGTTTGGTTTGGATGAGATTTTCAGGATCATCCAGGAAACATCAGCCAGGAAGGAGCCAACTCATCTCCTGCTGCTCAGCACCCCATCCTCCTCCTTCCACATCACTCTGCATCCTTCTACTGCCCCCTAAATTCATCCTTCTCTTCACCACCTCCTTCCACCTCCCTGGGATTTCCAGAGAGCCCTTCCCTCACTTCAGCCTTCAGTAATTCCTGTCCCGATTCCAATGTCCCTCAAACACCAGTTTCAAAGTCTCATTTCAAGACACAGACCTGAAAATGTCCCTTTTCCTGGCTGGTCTCTACTTGGAGCAGGAGCTCACGGAGTTTCCAGCAGTTTTTGAGCACAGGAATCCCCTCCAGGATCCGCCGCCTCCTGCTCCACGGATCTGTGCATCCCTGGATAATCACAAGCTGGAGTCTGGGAAAACCCTTCTGCCTGCTCTGGCTCTGTTCAATCCCACACCTGAGCAGCACCTGGGGCCGCCACACGGAGAAAACTCTCCTCCAGGTGCCATTCCACACACAGGCAGGATTTTCTTGCTGCGGAGGGCATCAATCCCAGCAAACCCCTTCCTCTCAGCTCAATTCTATCATAAAGCTCATTTATTCCATGATTTTACAAAACGCTTGGACTCGATGGTCTTGGAGCAGCCTGAATTCCAACCTGAATAATTCTATTCTACGACTCCAAATTCCCATGGTTTTTTATTAACAGCTTGGTTGCAGGACGCTGCAAAGGGGATGGATATGGGGGGAGCAGAACTGTGGCTGTGATGGGAAATACTCCCCAAATTCCACTTCCCCATCCCAAATCTCATGGTGTTGGCACGGAGACCCTCGTGAAGAGGAGGGGTGGGGACAGGGAGGGGGGCACATTTGCTCCGTGTGTCCCCCTCCCCTCCTTGCTTCCTCTGGGGGAGCAGGGCGGTCAATGGGGTAAATAATTAACGCGGGGCCGTTAATGGGCATCGCTTCCCGCAGAGCTGCAATCCCTGGGGAATTCGGGCTGCCGGGACTTGCGGGGTTCTGCAAGGAGTGAAAATCCCCCAAACACTTTGGGGTTGGGCTGCTCCCCCCCAGCCAGAGTCTCCGCAGCGGCTGCCCTTGGAAGGGCGCTGGGAAAGGAGCGGAAAGGAGCGGAAAGGAGCGGAAAGGAGTCGAAAGGAGCCGCTGGATGTTTATTTTCCCGGGACAGCCGAGCACGAGCCCCGGTTGCTCCCGTTGCGATGAAAAAGCCGCGCCAGGATCCAGGGGAAAGGCGAGCCCCGCTCCGCTCGGAGCTCCGCGGCTCCAGGGAAGGATGGATGGAGCGGGCTGGGCGCTGTCCCCGCTTTGGATCCGTCCCCTCCCAGGGCAAGGATCTCCCGAGCCTCGGGAATGCAGCCATGAGCCGGGACCACGCCCCGGCTGCCGTGAGGACCACCAGGATTCTCCATCCTCATCCTTCAGCATCCCGGGATGCTGTTCCCTCATGGCTACAAGTTGTTAGAAATGGGGACAATTCCTTATCCTGGATCCGCCCTTTGCATCCCCCCGCGACTCGTCCACTCTTCCTGGTATCCAACAAATCCGAGCGTCACATTCCTGCCCATGGGTCTGATCCCATTGTTTTGTGCTGACTCAGTCGATCCAGCGTCACTGGTGTCCCTTGGGAACTTCCCATCACGCAGGCTCCTATGGATCAGCATCAGCTCCTGCTCCATGAACGTCTCCCAGATGCTGCATTCATTAATCACCACTTCCAGAGGCTCCAATCGAGCCCCACGCAATTTGGGCACAGCACACTTTTCCTCCTGGCTTGATGAGGACAAGGAAACATCAGAGCCAGCAAAAAATTCCCTGGAAAAAACATCCCAGATCCTGTGCAGGCTTAGGAGCTGGAATCTTTGGGAGTCCTTCCAATCCAGGATATTCCATGGTGGATTCAGACGTGTTTTTTTCCAGGATCTGAAGCAAAATGGTGAAGGATTTGGAGAGTGCTGAGGTGCATTTCTCCTCCCCGTGGGGACAGCCCGAGGTCTCCAGGAGGAAAGGGAATTCCCAGCACATCTTCCCGCGGGTGGCACGGGATATGGAGAGCTGGCCACAGCCATTCCCTGAGATCCTGCTGAGGAAAATGCCACTCTCAAAGTCCATTTGGGGAGGTGAACCACACATATCCATGCTCCCAGTGAGGACTTGGGATGAAAGAGGGTTTGGAAAGCCTGGAATGTGGATCCACGATCCCAAAGTGAGAGGGAGCTGGGGGAGCATCACCCCAAATGAGCATCACCCCATGAGCATCACCCTAAATGAGCATCACCCCATGAGCATCACCTCACCATGATCATCACCCCACCATCATCTGGGCCCTTCTTTCCCATCTTACCCCAATTTCAATGATGGGAAAATAGAGATATTCCTGGGATTTCTATGGTTTTGCATTATTTTCCTACTTTCTGTCCCAAAACTAAAGAGGAAAGGCAAGGAATAATAACACAGACACCAAGGCTTAGGAATTACTCTTCTTTTAATTTCACATGGTTTAAAATACGATATGAAATAAGGCTACAGTATATAAAAAACTCTCCAGCAAAATGATGTGCCAGCATCAGCAATTAAAACAAAACCAATCCCCTCCTTGTCTAGGAATTCAGTGGAGGAGGGATTTTATTTTTTTTTTGATCCTTTAAAAAAACCAAACGGAACCAGACACAACACACAGACACACACACACATCGCTACATCTCTAAGCTACCTCAGCTCAGTTTTTTTTTAAAAAAAGCACCTGCTTTTTCCTTGGTTTTTTTTGTTGGTTTTTTTTTTATCTCACTTTTAAACTTTTTTTCCCATTTTTAAAAAATATAAATTATATGAAAATACACGTTGGAAAATAGTCGAACAGCACAATATAACAATCTCTTTTTTTTTACTTCTTCTAAGTTTATCAGCTTAAAAAAAAGTGTAAAACCAAAATAAAACAGAAACGTCTTCCTTTTTTTGTTCGTTTTTTTTTTGTTTGTTTTGTTTTTTTTTTTTTTTTTTTTTTACTGAGGCAGTTAATTCCTGGAGATATTCCATTATAACATATATGTATACATAGATTTATCCTTTATTTAAACCTCTTTGGAATGTAGACAAGAGCTCCTGGGTGTTACACAGACCCTAGCAGGGAGCAGAGCAGACCAAGGCATCCCAGTTTTCCAATGTCCACAAGGAACCAGCAACTAAATCCTAAAACCTCAGAGAAAACCCCTCCAAAAAATCAGAACTCAGAAGATGGCAATGTTTTCTGCAGAACCTGGATTTACTGATGTTTTCTGAGACTTTTTTGGAGGAGGTGTTGGTTTGGGAAGACAGGAGAAGATGAAATTTTACATTATTCTTTTTTTTTTTTTCCTGTTTGGTTATTTCTCCCCATGAATGATCACATCTGCATTGGGATGGAGTGTGGGAATAACGTGGATCTCCACTTGGACACACCCTCTGTCCCAGGATTCTGGTGATCCCACATATGGAGCTGGAGAGCAGGAAAGTGCTTGTGGTTTTTGTCATTATTGGGGTGGTTTTTCATCATTATTGGGGTGTTTTTTTATCATTATTGGATTTTTCCCCTTTATTTTTCAGTTCTCAAATATCAACTGTCAAGGTCCTCAAAGCTGTTTGCAAGCAGGGCTCAGGCTCTGCCAGAGAGGCCAAGGGCACAGCAACCCACATGGAAACAGCAGAAAACAAGCAGGACACAGAAAATACCCCAAAAACTCACCCAAAGCACCTGAGACATCCCAAACCAAGACAAGATGACCCCAATTCCAACAGGATCTGCGAGGGGAAATTCACTCCTGTGTGGAGGAAACAGCACAGGAGGGAGTCCCAGCCCTGGCAAATCTCCATCATCCCTCTCAAATCCATCCTTCTGGGCCAGCAGGTGGGGATTAAACAAATTTTTGTGGACTTGAAGGAGCTCAGAGGGTTTGGGTTGAGCTCACCTGGCTCAGCACAGCCCTCACCAAAGGCCAGCAGTGAAAAGCAGAAGGAAAAAGGAACCAAAGCAAAAGAAACAAGGAGAATTCTGCACATTTCCAGTGTATAAACAGCACCCACCTCTGGGATGGCCTCTAGAACGGGAATAAAAGCAAAGGAAAATAGGAAATGATGGAGCTGATGTGTCTGGGAGTGTCCACAGGCTGGGAGCTGGGAGGGCAAAGGGCTGGGAGAAATGATGGAGAAACTCCAGCCAGAGGCTTCTTCCAAAAATCCAGAGCTGCTTCTCATGGCTCACCCTTCCTAACCTTTATCCATGTCCCTAAAATCACTGGGAACACACAGGCTGAAACCAGAAAATCCTGGAACGAGCACAGTGGATGAGGGATTTAGCCTGCCAGGGAGATGGGGGTGCAGCCAAACCTGCAATTCCTCCTATTGTAAGGAAATTTCATCTCATTCTTTTTCTTTTTCAGCTGGAGCATCTGAGCAAAGCAGGGGGGATGTCCTGGGACACAGCCCTTTGCCAGGGATGTCTGGGAGTCCCTTTCTAAGGGTGGAAGGGAGATTTAAGGGACCCATGATGGGCAAGCTCAGGGCACTTTGCAGCGACCCTGAACATCCTAAAAAAGCCCCTCTGATTTCTGGGAATGCAACCCTTCCTGTTGGGATGCTCTTGAGCAGCTCCTCCCTGTGCACTCTGTGCCCTCACACAGCTCCTGGCTCCCTGTTCAGCTGCCCAGCCTTGGCTCTGCATCTGTCCCAGAGCCTCACCTGTGGGGGTCTCACCTGTGATATCCCAATTTTCCTTTCCTCCCTCCAGCTTGGCCAGGCTGCCTCCATCCTCCTCCTCCTCCTCCCTGCCTGCCTGAGGAGATGAGCCCAAGTTCCACTTCTCAGTGGGAGCGTCCCTTTCCTCCTTTGGGGTTCCCTTCCCCTTCCTTCCATCCCCTCCTCCCTCCTTTCCATCCATCCCATCCTTTCCTTCAGACAACCCACAGCACCTGAGTGTAACAACCTCCCTTCCTGGACCCCCCTCTGCTTCCACCCCCTGGCAGGAGCTCCCTCCTGGCCTTCCCATTTCCCTTCCAACACCACCTCTGAGAAGGACACAGCAATTCTGGAGCTGGCTTCCCCTAAAATGAGCAGTTTTAGGATACAGAGGTGCTGGGTCCCCCCAGCTCCAGAGGGAAAGGAGAGCCCAGCACCTCTGGGCAACACCTTGGGATTGGGCTCCCCTCCAGCTCTGCCCCTGCAGGTTTGTGCCTGCATGTTCTGGATATTTGACCCAGATTCCTGTCCTGCTACCCAATCCTTTGGGATCAGGCAGGAATCAGTCCACAGCACCTCTGGAAAGGCTCTGACCCCACAGTGCCTCTGGAGTGAACTCTGTGCCCCAAAGACACACAGACAAAGCACTCACAGAGAATTTTGGTAAAGTACAAAATGCTGCCTTTAAATGCAAACACCCAGGGGGTGAAAGATTCCCTTTCAGCAGGATCTGCCTTTGGGATTGTATTGGGATCTGGAAACAACCTCTGACCCTCCAGCTCCCCTCAGCTCACCCAAGAGCAGTGGGACCTTGTCTCAGCCTGCCCAGAGCACCCCGGGGAGCAGCAGGAGTGAGCCCTGCAGAGAAAACCAGCTGCAGGAAGGGTCTGGAGGGCAGAGGGAGCAGCTGCCCTGGGACTGATCCCACAGCCACCCCTGTGACACCGCAGTGCCACTCACACCCTGACAGGAGCAGCAGCCCAAGAGCCATGAGCCCGTTTGCAGGGACAATTTCCTTTCTGCTGTGCCCACACATGGCCATAAAGACAGAGCTGCTTGAAACAGGAAGGAAAAAACATTTCCCTTTGGGTTTTGAACGTTTTCCTGATTTTTCCCCTCAATTGACTTGCATATTTTCCATTTACCACATTGAAAACACGGGAATTTCTCTCCTTTCCCCCTCCCAAAAACCTTTTTTTTTCTGTAAGCACCAAAGTGTTCCTTGAGCAAAAGAAGTGATTTGGAAAATGCAAAAAAGACATTTTTCATGGAAATTTTGAGAGGATTTGTGCAGCCAGACATAAAAAAAAAACCCAAAACCAGGGATTTCAACCAGCATTATCAGCACAGCATGTGGGGCTGGAAACAGGAGTGGCACCCCCAGCCAGCATCAACAGGAGCCACTTTGGGGTTCATTTTCCTTCCCAACCCTGACCCAGCATTCCAATTCTCCAGTGGGGTCTACATAAACTAATTCCTCTTTTTCTCTTTTTCCTCCCTGGGATAAAAGTCTCTGCTGGCAGAACAGAAACAAACACACACAATATTGCAATACTGAGACCATCTTAGAGCTTAAGACTATTTAGAAAAAGAAAAAAAAAAAAAGACAAATACTGGCACAAAATTTAATAAAATAAAACTTTAAAAAAAAAAATAAAAAAAGTCTTGATCCCTCCTAGGAAAAATTCTATCTCTTGTAAAAAAGAAGACAATGGACAGAAAGGTGATGGAATAAGAACAACAGTTCTTAATTTTTTCCTATATTGCCCCTCCCCAAAGCAAGAATATTCACCCATTTTGGTTTTCCAAAAGAAGAAAGTTTAAATTCCTCAAATCCTCTGGAATATCGTCATTCCTGACCTGTCAGTTTGTGTGTGAGCAACCAAAGGGATCCATTCCATCGCGTTTTTTTCTAAACAGCCAAGCGTGGGGAGGGGGTTGTTGGCTTTTTTTAAAGTGAGCTACATTTTCCTGCCTTTCTTAAAACTCAGAATTTTCCCCCAGAAAAGCCTGTCTTGGAGCTTTCAGGAAATCAACAAAAAGCCCATCCTTCCCAAAAGCTTCTCCTCTTCCTCCCCCCCTCTCCCTCAACATCCTCAAAGCCTTGAGTGGCCCTTGGAAAAAAAACCAAAAAAACAAAAAAAAAACAAAAACAAAAACCACGAGCAGAACAGCGAAAATCGATACGAAAAAAGAAACCACCCAACAAGTCCACGGCGAGGACGGCGGTGTCCCCGTGTCCCTGTCACTCGTCGGCGTCGGGTTTGACGTCGAGCATGGCGTGCAGCTCCTCGGGGCTGTAGCCCAGCAGGCTCTGCAGGTCGCACACGAAGCGGTACACGTAGCGCTTGCCGGCCGTCTTGTGGATGATGTTCTTGTCGTAGTAATAGCGCAGCCCCCGGCTCAGCTTCTCGTAGTTCATCTTGGGCTTGTTTTTCCTCTTGCCCCATCGCCGCGCCACCTGCAGGGAGCGGGGACAGGGAGGGGAAGTCAGCCCGGCTCGGCTGGGACATCCGTGTCCATGAGGATTTTCCTCATCGTTAAGAACTGATGCTTGGGAAAACCTCTGCAGAACACGGCAGAGCATTCCTTGAGGATTTACCTGGATAATTCCGTGTGCTACCTCAGATATATCCTCATATCACAAGTCCTTCCTCTTTTCCTTTTCCCTTCCCTTCCCTTCCCTTCCCACCTCCTCCACCTTCAGCCAATCCTAAACCAGATGACACCAACATGCAATGGCCCAGTGCCAGTCACGTTTGCACTTTAGCAGGCTCCAGCCACTCATGGAATTATTTAGGCTGGAAAAGCCCTCTAAGACCATGGAGTCCAACAGTTCCCCAGCACTGATCCATGTCCCCAAGTGCCACATCCACACAGTTTGTAAATCCCTCCAGAGAGGGGACTTCATGGAAAGCTGTGCCAGGGCTGGACAGCCCTTTCCATGAAGAAATGTTCCCTAATATCCAACCTGGACCTCCCTTAGTGCAACTGAAGGCTGCTTCCTCTTGTTCTGTCACTGGTCCTTGGCAGAAGAGACCAAACTCTACCTCCCAGTCAGGGAAGGGGACAAAGATCCCATCTGTTCCCCAAAGCAGGGGACAGATGCCCCTCAAGTGTACCCAGCCTATCTGAAGAGCTTTGCCACTGCTCCTCTCCCTAAGATGTGCCAGCTACTTCCCACCAGCTTTGGGCACAAACCCCTGCTTCCAAAGGGTGACTGCATCCCAATTTTCAACAGACTTTCAGTTTGATTTTTTTTTTTTCCTTGGCTTCCCTCAACATATCCAACACCAGAAAAAAGTGGCTGCCAAAAGGGAGGAGGAGAGGCTTATCCACAGCAATATTTCTGAGGAATTTGGGTTGTGCACTTAGTTCCAGGGCACTTTACCTCGTCTGGGTCTGAAAGTTTGAATTCCCAGCCATCGCCCGTCCAGCTGATGAAGGATTGACAGGACTTGTCAGTGAGCAGTTCCAGCAGGAATTGCCACAGTTGGATGGGTCCACTGCCTAGGAAGACAAAGGAAACACAGGATATCAATGCCAGGAAAAGCACAGCTCATTCTATCACAGAGGGGGAAAAATTCCCACTCAAAACGTGCTCACTGAATAAAATAAAGCCTTCTCCTGTCAAAAAGAGCCACCAGCAGCCACAGGGCAGGAGCTCAGCTGGGAGTTAAACACTACAGGTAACAGAGCTTCCTATCTGCAGGAAGAACTGAATATTCATGCCCTGGAATGCTTCACGTTGAGTTACATAAATAGGATTATTTTTCTGGCACACAAACAGGAGGAGTCACTGCCTTGGCACCGGAGCAGCACCAACCCCTCCGTGCCAAAGAGCCGCCGGCCATGGCTGAACTCGGGCAGACTCCACTTCCCGACCTTGACTCTTTGCTCCGTGCTGCTGATCGAGATAAGGGGGACCCGAGAACGAGAATTCCTTGGCCTCGTTCCAGGGCGTGTTGCTGCAGGAATGGGCTCTGCTGGCTCGTGGGGAGGGCGGGGGCACTCAGAGCTCCCCGGCCCAGCATGTCCTCATTGCCACCTTGGCACAGCCTCAGCAGATCCATGAGGAGCCTCCCGGCGGCTGCTGCTCCCCTCACCCAGCTGGGGGCAAGTGGAGCATCCTATGCCATGGGCATTCCACCTCTCCTTCCACTCCTGGTCTCCATCTCCCCTCCCATCACTCACTTTGGCCATCAACACTTTGTCCCAGTGCACCCACTGGAGTTTGGCTGGAGTCATGGAGAAGTTTTGAAATACTTTTCTCTTCCTTGGGCTTGTGTCCCAATCCAAGGTAGAGGAGAAGCCCTGGAGCTAAAATCTCTTTGATGAGCAACTTCCAAATATTGCACTTAGCTGTAGGCAAGGCGTTTTGGGAGAGACCCTGCCATGGTTTAAACCCAGCTTGAAATAGATCACCAATAATGACAATAATTATAATGAGACAGCCAGAGGAGAGAGGAAATGATTTATCCCACAGGGAATTGCACAGTCTGGATTAGCTGGGGTAATCCCAGTGCTGACAGCACTGAGCAAATCTTCAAGCAGGGAAAATATGAGTTATGGGCTCAGAAAAAGGGATGGAGCCCAGCCTGTTTCCAGGAATAACAATGGATGCTGCCCGAGCTGTGGCCATGGGATAATCCATGGGAGGGAAGGGAGGGCTGCTCCCCTTCTCCACAAAGTTCAAAATTACTCAAAAGCTGCTGGGGATGAGGAAATGAGAGAGTTGGCTCCAGGAATCACCGTGTCCCATCCAGCCCTTCCCAAATTCCCTCCTGTTATCCCTGTGGAAGCTCTCCAGGCGTTTGTCGGCGCCAGGCCTGGGGGTTATCACAGCCACAGGCAGGGCAAGGCAGGGAGCTCCTGGCTCCTTCTGCTGGAAATGGGAAAGGACTCGGCAGGGAAAGGCTCCAGCCCGTCGCTCCTCTGGAGCCTGCCAAGATGTTGACTCCACAACTGCACTCTGCAGTGGGGATGGAGCCGGGTTATCCACGCCAAAATGAGGCAGGAAATTCAGATGACGCCTTTGCCTCTTGCTGAAAAGGAAGAGCAAAAAGCCTGGCCTGAAGTGCCACCGCATCTCCAGGCTCGGGTCTATTTATAGCAGTGAGATCTACATGCAGAGGAAACACTGGGGAAAAGGTGTAGTGGCTGCCTGAGGTTTTCCACAGGTGAATTCCCAAGGGGATGTGTTCTCTTGGCCCATCTGACCTTACACCAACTCCCCCCACACAGCCAGGGAGCATCCAACACCCAAACCAAGTTAACAGAGACATAGCCCAAGGAGTCCAAGGCCAGGTCCATCCCCTCCCATTGATTTCTCTCCTGCCCAACTGAAGAATAAGGATTTTTAGTTGATTCCTTCCCCAAAATAGGAGGGATGGAAATTCATCACCTGGGTGCTGGGTTCTTGGGGGAGGAACCCTCAAAACAACCCTGGGCCATCCTGGCCCTGCAAGATCTTTGGAGGTTCCAGGCTCACTAACCCTGAGCCAATGGCCAGTGCCATTCCTGTTCGGTTGCCAGCTGGCAGGGAGAGGTGTTGGGGAACCCAGGAATTCTTGTCCTCTCTCCAGCAAGCAAGGTAGAGCTCCTGCCAGTGCCCCCAGAGCCACTCTGCTGGGTATTTTGGGATTTCCAAGGAGCTGCTGTCATCCTTGGAACAGGGATTCCCAAGGTCTATTCCAAGCTGCCTGCAGGACAAGCATAAAACCCCAAATTCCTCTCTCTGGACAGGCAATTATGTGAGGAATGTGTTTATGCAGGGCTCCAGGCATGTCCCAGCTCTGTAAACACCCCCTCCCTGCCCGAGGGGGAGGCAGCCGAGCCTGGCAGATGTGGCACCTGAGATGGCAGCGAGGTGGCAGGAGCCAAACCCCAGCACATGCCCAGGCCTGTGCCCCAAATCAGCACTGGCAGGGAGGAGAACAGAGCAGGGAGCAGTGCTGGAAGTCGGGGCATCATCCTCTGCAGCTGTAATTAGTGCTGGGAGGGGGGTCTTCACAAAGGAGCCACTCTGCAGCCAGCAAGGAGTAGAGAATATCTTCCCATAGGATTTCAAGGTGGCTCATGCAGCAGTGCCACTCCCCTCAATGTCACAGGGTGAGCAGGAAGCTCCCAGGCTTGTCCCTGCACCCCAAACCTCCTCATCCACAGGAGCTGGGAGCAGCTCCATTTTCCATCCCTTCTGCTCCAACCCTTTCCCTCATCCCAGCCAGGGCTGGAAATCCCCATCAGGATGCCAGGTTGGGATCACTCCATGGTACAAGCACACACAGCCAGGCTGTTCCAAGGCCACATGGGATCTGCTGCCTTGGTTATCCCCAAAAAACCACCTGTTCCCACAGCCTGGACTGGGTAAAGTGTGAGGGACACAAGGCAGCTTTTATGGCACTGCTCCCTCTGCACACATCCAGGGGCTTCCCAGAGCAGACCCAGCCCTGGCTGAGCATTTGGGGCAGCTCCACAAAAGACAAGGGGAGAACTCAGAGGGGTGGGGGTCTCCTCCCACCCTGCCATGACCTCCTGCACCCATGGGGCTGCTAAAAATAGCGCCCACAATAGGGGCCCTGTCTGTCCTTGGTGGCACTGAACAGGGTCCTTCAGCAGGGACTGTCACACCACAGGAATGCTGCGGCGTCAGGGGGAAAATATTCCTCTGGAGCTGGGTGAGTGGGAATTGTGGGAACTGGGAACCGCTGCCCAAGCACGGCTTCCTCAGCACCAGGCCCTGATGGTGTCCCCAGAGCCAAGGATTTGGTGCCACCTTCCTTGGTCAGGACAGTCCCCACCTCCTTCCCAGCCCCTGGGACACCAAACCCTGCCGGATGGGGCCGTTCCAGTGGCGTGGTGACGGTGGCACAACCCCAGCCCCGTCATCTCTCTTGGGATGGTTTTACACACCCACCCCTCCCAACGGCCTCTGTTTTGTTTCCCTTGGTTCAAACAAGACAAGAAGACAAAAAAAACCCCACCTACCAACCCCCCAGCAGGGCACCTTTGCTTGGCACTCTGCGGTTTGTGGTTCCAACCCCACAAAACAATCGGCCCTGGCAACGTCTCCAAAACAGCCCCTGCCTCACCTGCCCATCCTGCCCACCCCATTCGATGGCACCACGGTCCCCAAATCCCCCAAAGTGTTGGGAGTGCTGATCCCCTCACTCCTTTGTCACACCAGTTCCCACAACTCCTCCCCAGCCCATGGCCAGGCTAGTGCAGCATCGGGCACTGCAAAGCGATGGAGCTTGGATGGAGGCATCTCCAAAGAACAGGTGTGAAAAAGCAGGAAAGGAGCCAGGAGCCCCTTCCTTCGGGAGCAACATGGCCATGATTAGAGAGGAGAGCAGCCAGGGGCCACTCCAGACCTGAGCTGCTCCTGTGCTGCAGCTCCTCTGCTCTCAGGAAGGGGGTGTTGGGAGGCCTGATAGAATCAGTGTCACACAATCTCATGAGTGGGAAGAGACCCACACAGATCATCCACTCCAGCTCCTGGTCCTGCACGGGACAACCACAAGAACCCCACCCTGTGCCTGAGCTCAGGGGCTGCCTCCAGAGGCACCTGGCAAAGCTCCAGGGGTTTTGTGAGCTCCACATCCCCCAGAGGTGGGATGCAACACCAGCTGGGTGTCTGGAGGAGACACAGGCAGAGCTGCTGCCCCACCACCACCTGCCCCGGGCTGGAGGAGCCCTGGGGAGAGCCGAGCCCTGCCACGGTTGGGCAGCAGCGCATGGGGCTGGGTTTGCTCTCGTTTGCACGTCTGGCAGGTGGGGCAGGAGCCACTGAACCAGCCCTGGTCCCACCCTGGGGCGACCAGAAGGGCACTGAGGTAAAAGTGGGCAGGAGCTGCTGGGGGAGTCACCCTGAAGCCACCTGCAAGGGCAGGTGAAGGGCAGGAGGAGCAGGATAATAACAGCATCCCTGCATCCCAGCAGGGCCAGAGGAGCTGCTGGGCACAGGAGGGGGGTGCCTGCAGTCCCGAACTGCTGTGCCATGGCCGCAGATGCCCACAGGGACACTGTGCTCCAGCAGTGCAGAAAGGATGCTGCTGCTTCCAGGGATGCTGCTGCACAGGCTGGGGAGGGCAAGAACAGCCAGACCACGGGAGTACAGCAGGGAAAGGGACAGCAAGGCAGCTGCTGGCAGATTTTTGGGTGCTGATGACCACAGCACAGGGGGGTTCTCGCCTGTGGAGGTTTCAGAGCAGCAGCACAGATCTAGGGGGAGGGGCAGCAGCACCTGAGCTGTCCTGAAAGAGACCCACTTTCCTTGGCACCGCCTTGACTTTCTTGCAAAACAGCAGCTGTGCTTTCACTGCTGGGTCACAGATAAGCATCGCTCACAAACAGAGGCTGGGGAGGCTTCAGGCTCTGCAGCACAGCCAGCTGACACACTGCACAGGGGCTGAGAGGCACATCTGGGCCCCATGGCACAGCCCTGTGGGTGCTGATAGCGAGGGGCAGGGCGAGGTCTGGCCTGGGCAGCTCCAGCTCGGTGCACAGAGTGCTCTGGGTGGGATAAGATCTGTGAAGGAGACTGTTCCTGCACTGCCTCTCGAATTCCTAATGCCCAGCAGGATAACGAGGATGCTCTGAGAGGGACACTCAGGTCACTGGTGGCATCAGCTGGAAGGGACATTAACTCTTTAAGTGCTGGGACAGGTTTTAAAGGGTTCAGCAGCATCCATACAACCCCAGCCTTGCATCTGCAGGATCAGGGCTTGGTGTGCACTCACCTCACCTCTCCCATCCCTCTCTCCTCCCCTCTCCTCTGGAACACGAGGGGATGGCCCTGCTGTGTGCTCAGTGATGTGGAGCAGCAGCTCTGGTGGATGGAAAGCCCCAGGGTGTCAGTCCTGCCCACCACAGAGAAAACAAACGCCAGAAATTGGCTGCCAAACCACACTGCTGCTCAAGGGAGCCCAAAACCAGCTCAGTGCTGAACAGCCACGGCGAAACAGCAAGGTCTGAGCCTCCTGTGCACGGGCTGCAAACACCAACACAGAGCACAAACATCCAGCTGAGTTTATCCACGTGGTGCCAGGGCTTCTGCAGGATGCTGGTGGCCATGGGAATCATCAGAGGCTGCAGGATCCAGCTATGGCACAGCCCCGGGGAAAGCACAGCTTGCTTCAGCCCAGCTGGGCTCAGACATTGGAGGGATCTCTGCCCACTCACACCAAACACGGCTCTGCTGCTGAACCAGGGAGCTTAGACTGAGCTCAGCTGAGCCAGCCTGAGGTTTAGCAGTGAACACACATCCTGAGCCATCCCTTGCCTGGATTTCACGGATGTACTCTGTGTCATGGCAAAGAAAATAAAATCTGGCTTAGTGTGGAACCTCAGAATCAGAGAATCTCCTGAGCTGGAGATCCACCAGGATCATCCAGTCCAACCCCTGTCTCTGTACAGACACCCCAACAATCCCACCCTGAGTATTCCTGTCCAACCCCTACTGGAGCTCTGGCAGCCTCGGGGCTGTGCCCATTCCCTGGGGACCCTGGGCAGTGCCTGAACCCTCTGGGGGAAGCAGAACCTTTTCCTGATATCCAACCTAAACCTCCCCTGGCACAACTGCTCACTCAGGTCAAATTCAAGCTGGCCAAGTTTTGAGCGAGCTCCAAACCCAGGGGTTCAGGGCTGGCCCTCCCTGCAGCAATGGAAACTGAAGTTCACCAACTCCTGAGCAATTACATTTCTCCTTCGAAAAAAAAGATAAGAAAATTGCATCAACCTCTGTGTAAGCAACCATGGCAACTTGTTAAAATAGGTCAAGATGTGGGGGCAGATAAGGCAGCTCTGAAAGGCTGCTCAGAGCTGGGTGAAGAACGCATCAAACGCAAACGGAGCTTCCGCCAAAATGCACCTTCTCACCTCAAAACGCGCCTCTGGGGCAGATAGCATCAGAGATGTGCTGGGGCCACCTCCCTGGGCACCACGGAAACAGGGCCTGCTAGCAGAACCTGCACAAGACTGTCAGGTCCTTACAGGCAGCACACAAAGCTCTGGGCATGAGGGATGTGATGTGTCTCTTCATCCTGCAAGGCCAGCGGGGCCACCACGAGCTGGCTGCTGGGTGTGCCCTCAGGTTGGAAATTGAACCCCAAGGTCTTGGTGTTCTGGGCTCCTGGCCTGGCAGAGCCCTGCTCTGCTCCTTGGGAGGCTCCACCTCCTCGGCAGAGCCACAGGCAGAGCCCAGACTCCGAGTTCCTCTGCTCTGGCCGCCAGACAGCACTTCCTCCTCTGAGTAAAGTGAGAGTAAAGCACAAAAAGGCCTGAGCTCTGCCTGAGTCCCCACGCTGAGCTCAGCTGGCCTGGGCCAGTCCTCCAGCATTTCTCAGGGCAGCCTGAGCAGGGTTTTTCACACTTACACAAACCCAGAGAGTGCAGAGTACTCAGTGCTCCTCCAGTTGGGAACCCAACACATTCTACTCGCTCTCCCCAGCACCTGCTCTCACTGCAACCCAGCTCCAGCTCCCTTTGCTTGGAAAACCCAGTGCTGAAGGTCCAGGGGCTTTCAAATGGCTTAGAGGACATCTCTGGAGTCACTGCCTGCCAGGATCACCTGTCCAGGGAGCTTTCCCAATAGCAAAAGCTGGCTCTGCTGCCTTGAGCACTGAATATTGCTCAGCAGCCTATGGAACAGGCAAACAGAGCTCCAGCTCGAGCATTTCCCAGTGATTCCAGATTTTCCTCTCCACATTTAAAGCTTCTCAAATGAAGCAATGAGAAAATAAATAAAAAGTCAGGCATTGCCACTTATTGATCCCACCAAAGTGCCTGGGCCAAGGGATTCTCTTCCCAGCTCCAAGAGGGGTTGGAAATGAGGTGAGGGAAAATGTTACACAGAGCAAAGCAATTGGAATTGTGCTCTGGCAGTGCACGAACCCAAGTCTCCCCTTCCTGAAGGCACTGCTCCAAGGACAGCCTTTGGGGTGCTAATATTCCTTGGAAAAACAGGAATATTAAATATAAAAACAGGACCCAGCTGCTGACTTCAGCCCCTCAGTTCTCTCTGGGAGTGGTTCCTTCGCACTCTTCTCTATGAGCTACAGCAAATGTGGAGGGAAATATCCAGCTTGGAAAAGAATGCTCCTGATTTTGCCAGCACCTCGGAGCCTCGGTTTCCCCAGCTGGTCAAATAGATCCCAGGCTCCTGCACAACCAGAGCACTTCCAGGTGCCGTAGGGAAAGGCATTGTCAGGAGAAAGTAGGAATAAAAATAGGAATAAAAAGAGCAACTTGTGCTCAGTGGTCTCTTTTCTCAGGAACATCGATTTCCATGGCACAGCAGAGAATGAGCCCCAGGTCACAGTCCCTGCTCTCCCTTCCAGCAGGTCCCCAACCCCAATCCATTCAGGAATACAGAGCACACTCATATTTTGTATGGACTTGGTAGAGTCTCATTCAGCAGGCAGGGCTGAGCTCTTTCTAACTAAAGCTGTAGCAACAAGCCACTTCCTTTTTTACACTCCTAAAATTATCTCCCCACCTTTCCTCCCTGCTGCACCTCTCCCCACCCTCACATGGGCTCGGTGTCAGCCCCGAGATGAGCCGTGCGTGGGAGGACACTCAGGGACAGTCACACCCCAGGATCTGCTCTGAGCCTGGTGATGATCTTTATCAGCACCAACTCTTTCCACCAGCTGCTCCCAGCCGGGGCAGCCCAGATCTGAATGTGCACAGCCAGGGGAGCAGGCAGGAGGCTGCCCCAGAGGTTTCCTCATAGCACAGGGAAAAGCCATGGCACAGAAGGGCTGGAAAGGATTAGCTCAGCTTTAGCTGGAAGTCCCATCCCACCAAGTTTCTCTCCTTGGAGATGCCAGATTGCTGAAGGGCTGTCATAAAGAGCCAGAGTTTCCATGGCCTATCACCTTCTCATCTCTCTCAGCGCAGGGAATGGAAAATGTTTGGGATGGCTCTGGCAGAGCTCCATCCCTGCCTCACACCAAGGTGTGGAGCACAGTGGGGAGAGGATCTGTCCCCAGCGAGACTGCTCCTGCCCCGGGGGGAAACCACAACCAAGAGGCCACCAGTCACCAGCACAGGGGGCTGGGGGCTCTGCAGCACCAGGAACCAAACCAGACCCAGCTCCTGCCATAGCCAGCCAGGGCCAAATGGAGAACAAGGCACTGAGTGCCCCGTGCTCAGCCAGGTGCCACATCCCCCTTGAGGTGTGGAATGTGTGGGATGCCCACGCTTGAAGGAGATGCAGCCCTGGCCGCAGAGACACCCCAAAACCCTCCCTCACACCAGCCACACCCAGCTGGGCAGCCCAGAGTGCCCCGAGGCTCTGCCCTGGCATGGGGGGGTGCTCCCCGAGGTGCTGGGGGGCACAGAGGGGTTCCCCAGGATCGTGCCCTACCTGTGTAGCCAGCCAGGGCAGCAGCAGGGATGACAGGCTTGTCCTTGTTCATGTCGGCCCGGTCCCTCACATAGTCCTTGAAGGTGCCCTTGGGCTTGTGGCTGGGCAGGGTGGCAGGGTAGTCCTCAGAGTCGAAGCTGTCGTAGGAGGGGACGCGCTGCAGGCTCTGGAAGGACGACTGGCTGCTCCAGGACTGCGTCAGGCGGTCACAGCTGTCGTAGCTCTCTATGCTCTCGAAGGAGTCCTGGCCTCCCAGCTTACCTGGGGGAGGCACAGCAGGTGAGACGGGCCTGGCCAGCTCAGGATGCTTCACCTGGCCAACACAGGGTGTTTCACCTGGCCGGCACAGGATGCTTCACCTGTGCACTGTGCATGCACAGGGGAACTGATGCTGTTCCTTTACATCCCAGCTCCAAAGTAAGCACAGCCAGATCTCCAATACTTTTAACTTTGCCATTCAGAGCAGGGCCAAGCCCTGGAAAACTTCAGGCAGAGAGAGAGAGGGGAAAACCCCAAATCTGGCCTCTCTACCCAAGACTGGAAATGGTCTCTCATTTCCAAAAGGCAATGTCAGAGATGTAATTCACTTTAGATACTCAAGACTGAGCTCAGGAGCCTAAACATGGACACTCCTCTTTCTTCAGAGAATGGTGAGGCCCTGCACAGGGTGTCCAGAGAAGCTGTGGCTGCCCCTGGATCCCTGGGAGTGTCCAAGGCCAGGTTGGACAGGGCTTGGATCAACCTGGGCAGGGAGGTGTCCCTGCATATGGCTGGAGGTGGAACCAACTTTAAGGTCCCTCCCAAGTCCAACTTTCCTATGATTCTTTGATTTCTGTGATTCTCTTGCTGCTGAAGGATATTGGAGGTCTCCAATAAATCCCCCATTACATCTGCCAGCCCTATTCAAACACTGCTCAGGCACACCCAGCTCCTTTAATTTTGATGTTTCTTCCCAATCTCCACAGCAGCCTTTTGCTGCCATCTGTTCCAGCCAGCCCCAAATCCCTAACCAGCAGCAGGTTTGCTGGAGGAGCTGAGCCAATGGCTGAGAGCTCCAACAGCTCTTTCCAGCCCTGGTAAGGTGAGCACAGCTGGTTTGTGTCAAAGTCACTCTCTGGGGTATTTTTAGTCGAAGCCAGAACATGAGAGGCCAAATCCTCAGCAGTGCTGATTTACACCCCCCAGAGCCAGCCCGTGCAGCCTCTGTACTGAAACAGAGCTAAAAAAGGACCCAAAGAACAAACTGCAATTGCTGCCTCTGATCTCCCTGCTCTGCCGATTGCTCAACATCTTTCCTGACAAGCTACGAGCGTAACAGGATCATTCAAGTTCACTAATTTCCCAAACCCGGCTAAAAACAGCTGCTGGGATTGTGCAAGAGCTCCTGGAGAAATTTCCATTGGCAGAGCTACCCTCAGCCTGGGCCCAGAGAGCAAATCCCAGGGGATGGGGAACGTGGAAGGGCGCTGGCACACGCCCCCAAATATTTGTTGTGTTGTAGTTTGAAAAGCACTTGCTGTGAAAAGACTCAACTACTGCAGGCCCTGCCCTGATTGCTGGCCTGGAATCATTGGGAGCTGGGATCCATTGGCTTCATCCTGCTGGGACAGCCCTGTTTCAAACTCTTTTCTATTTCCTTTTAGTTTTTTTAGGATTTCACACTCCAATCCTTCCCTGAATCCTGCTAAGAGGAGCACAACGCTGCTCTGTGTACATTAATTGGCATAACCAATTCCCTGAGCAGTCCTGCAGCACAGGCTCATTTAGAAAAGGAATTAAAATCTGACAGAGATGTGATTTGTGTCAATCCATTGAAAATTCACCTGAATTCCACCTAGCTGGAACAATCATGCCCTGCACTTACTCAGGAGAAGCTTAAATGGGTTTGGCAGCTCCACTTCTCAACCAGCCTCCTTTGCTGACAGGGCAGAGAGAAACAACTCCCATGGGACCCCAAAATTTCCTCCTAAAGGCCCCACAGAAGGTGACTGGCTGGAAAACCTTCACCCTGAGGTGATGCTGAAGGGCTTGACTTTGTGTCAGACTAACCTTGTAAGACAGTGCAAGGTAAAGAGGGACATAAATATAAATTAACCAGGCTCTGCTTTATATTAAGGCTTTCCCCTGCCCCTGGGAGGATTTGTGTCCCCCAGGGGCCCTTCCATGGCTGAAATGCAGCACTGGTGTGAGCACAGCCCCTTGCAATCTGTGTTCAAGTCTTTGCTAACAGCACCATCCGGGGCTCTCTCTTCCCTCCCTTGAAACCATTTTTAGGTTTGCCACTGAGAACAGGCTCGAGGTACAGTTGCAAAAGCCTTCCTGAGCCATTGCACTGTGAGAATGATGAAATCACCTGTGTTGAAGAAAAGGGAAAGGCACTGCTGAAATTTAGGCAGAAAAACAACCCCAAAAAGAGAAGTTTACCCGAAGTTAAAACCCTGCTGCCCTTCTGGCTCAGGTCACCTCTCTCAGAAGGAGAGGCAATAACACAAATAGCAACTTCTGTGTAATTAGCTCTCCCAGCTTGGGAAAAGAGTGGGAAAGTTCAAATGAGCTGAATGTGCAATGCAGCCCTGAAAAGCAGCTCTGGCTTTCAGAAAGCAGCTCATCCTGAGCTCTCTGGATAAATGGATTTAACTGCCTCACATCAAACCTGCCTCACAGCAACACGTCACTGTAATGAATTCTGGCCCGAGGACACCTGGATTCCATTCAGGGGGATGCAGGCAGGCCAATCTCTTCCCTGTGCCTCAGGTTCCCTACCTGGAATCCAGAGATAATGATCCCACTTGTGAGGGACTTTGAGCTCTGTGGATTAAACTTTCTGCTTTGAATGGAGACAGAGCCCCATCACCAGCGTGGCATCACTGATGTGATCACAAAGCAATCAGACATTGGACCCCATGTGTTGCCAATCTCATAACATTAATTGGAAGGGATTTGGGCTCAGATCCTCCAGAGTGTTCAGGTGTTTAAATCCCACCGTCTCAAACAGGAATCATGTACCTAAAACTCTTTGGAGAGGAGCATTTGGGGGGTCCTTAGCTCTGCTGCTGCCTCAGCCCCTGACACCTCGTAACAAAGCTCAGGAATTGGCTACAGCAGAATATTTCAAACAAGCAGCCATCAAATCCCTGGACATAATGGATAAAGACTTTGGATCACAGAGTGCAAAACACTTCAGAGCCTTGAACAGCAATTCTGGATAAGAACTTGTGAAGAATTTGTGGGGCTTTGCCTGGACTCCTAAAAATGGGATTTCTACAAGCACCCAGCAGTTTGTCCTCCCTGATAAAATGAAAGCTCAGTTTAATTTCACTCAGGTTCGACATCAAAGCACAGCACCAGAAACAGGTGATGTACAAACAGGCAGCAGAGGAGAGGAGAGAAGGGCAGGGAGGGCTCAAAGCCACCAGGGAAAGCAGCAGGTGTTGGGAGAGGGCTGTGTTGGCCTTGTCCTAGGTTACAATGTAAAGATAGGCCCAGAAATCTGTATTCTATCACCATCTCTTAAAAACAGCTGGGGCAGTGATCTTTACCTCTGGAGGGAGATCTCCTCTGCTAATGGGCCAGCTGTTCACCCAGCTGTTGCAGTGTTCTTTATCTTGCCCACAGCCCATCCTCCCTCCAGGAGATCTCTCCTGTTCATGGCCATGCAGTCCCAGGGCAGGGCTGATAAAATTCCATCATCCCATTGGGAGATGCTCCACCCAGGGGCAGGAGCCAAGCATTTCCTACCCAGATCAAAGGTGAGATTTGGAACAGCAGAGCAGCCTTTTCCCACTGGATCCCAGAGGATAAGAGCTACCAGACCTTTCTACAGGATCACTGCTTCAACCAGAACACTCCATCTGCTGCCACCACCTTAACCAGTGGGGTGTCAGGTTGTATTCTGACTCTGGCAGTGCTTTTCTTTTGTACTATTGTACATATTCCCCCTCCCCCCCCCCCCCATTCAATTGTATTTCTGACTTGGAGTCTCTTACTGGTTTTGCTTTCAAACCAGTACAGCACTGCGCAGTTCCCTGGTGGCCTTGGTGTCCCCAGAGCCACTCCCATGGGAGGGAAGGTGAGAACAGCAGGAACCCAAGCCAGGCCCAAGTTTAAGTCCAGCTTTACCTCGGCTGGCACGGCCCATGCACATGTTGTCCGGCGTCACCACCTCCTGCTTGATGGAGAAGTAGTCAGTCTGCAGCGAGTCCTGCGGCGGCTCCCGCAGCAGCACCGAGGGATAATCGCTCTCGTACTTGAGGGACAGCAGCTCCTCCGAGCTGATGGGGTGCAGGGTCTGGTAGGACTCGGTGATGAAGCTGGGCTCGGAGAACTCGGAGGGGGGCACGCACTGGGCGTGCTCGATGCCATAACCTGGGGGCACAACGCGAGTCAAACCCCGCCCAAAACCAGCCCCAAGGAACCAGAGCAGCCCCAACCCCCCCCTTGGGCACTGCTTTGGGTAAGGGTTCCAGAGATGGCGTCTAAAAAATGCAGCAATTCAGCAAAATAAGACACCCCCAACCATCCTCAGTGTGCACTGCCCCAAACTCCTCCCAGGGGAGCTGCCAGAGGGAAAAAGCTGGAAAATCCTGGGGAGTGGAATCTCAGCAAAGGAGCAACAGGGCAAAAATGTTTCATTGCTGATTGGGAAAGGTAAGTCCCTTCCAACAGCCATCCCTCCTCAGTGCCAGAGCTGGAATCCCAATCCACAGAATTATGGAATCCCAGAATGTTTTGGATTGGAAAGGAACTTAAAGCTCATCCAATCCCACCCCTGCCACGGGCAGGGACACCTTCCACTATCCCAGGTTGCTCCAAGCCCTGTCCAACCTGGCCTGGGACACTCCCAGGGATGGAATGTCCAGAGCCTCTCTGGGCAGCCTGTGCAGGGCCTCCCCACCCTCACAGTGAAGGATTTCTCCCTCACACCTCATCTAAATCTCCCCTCTTCAGATCAGTTAGACTTTTATGAAATATGTCCCAGATCTCCAAGGCCCTTAAAGAAAATCTCCAAAGCAATGGCAATGGGAAGTGCAGGAGTGCAGTGGAGACTCATCCTTTTCCTAGCTGATAATCCAGAATTAAGCCTTCTCTCGCCATTCTCTCCCTTTTTAAACAGCTTTTTACAATTCCCAGTACTCAGGTGTGCTGAGGCTGCTTTCAAAGTCTGCTGAGCTACAGCTTCAAACAAACAGTGCTTGAAAAAATCAGATTTTGGCATACAAGGCAGCCACCAAAAAGTACCAAAAAGGCTTCCAAATCAACCCTTAACCCTTGGAAAAACCACATCACCCTCTGCATGGTGCAGTGCTGCTGTGATAACTGCTCAAAGGTGCTTCCAGGCATGATAATGGTGATAATTGACACTGCTAATTGAGACTTACTAATGAAGTAGTCTGAGGTGTAGCGGGACTCGGGGTATGTGGTGCTCACTCCGTTTGCTGGGTACGGTTTCACCTCTTCTGCAAAGAGCAAAGGAAGGAAATGTCACCAGTCCAAAGGCACACGGAGCTGTGCAAGACTTGCTGTGACACAATGGACAGCCCTGAACTTCCCAAAATCTCGTCCCTGGGTTAAACTGGGACGTTCTGAGCAACAGAAATGAATTCAGAGCTGAAATCCCACAGAAACCTGGGGCACGTGGGGTCCTTGGGGAATTGCTGCTGCAGGTATGGCTGAACTTAAACAAAACCAACCCAACCCAAACAGCAACAGCTTTCTCAGTCGGGCCTCCAGGAGTGCTCCCAGCTGCATCATTTCCTTGCTTGCCTCAGGCTTTGTCACCTCTCTTTCTCCTGGGGGTTGCTGAGCACACTTCCATGTGTGAGCTCCTGCAAAAACTCCCCACAAAGGACAGTTGTTTTCCTGGAAAAGCCCTATTTTTAGAGCAGCAGTAGGTGTGTATAAGGGAGTGGGTAACCCATCCCAAACCCAGCTCCTCTAACCCCCAATCTGGGTGAATTCCCAGCCTGTGCAGCATCTGATGCAGAACATTCCATGTTCAAAACCACTTTGTCTCACTGTCCTGACACAGACTCCTCCACGTATATATTGTCCAAATGCCAAATTTCATCTTTCCATAGGCATAACTCACTGGGGAAGAGCATGGAGCACATCAAAGCATGGGTTCCCTGCTCCCCGTGGCTTTTCCCAAGCACTTTGCTCCTCCTGGGCTGTGCTGGATCTGCTTTGCCAAATAAAAGCCACCCTGCCCCTGCCCTCAGCAGTTTTTCCATGAACACCTGGCTCATTCCAGCGTGGCATTCTGGGCAGGAATGCTGGGATGGGAGATTTTCTTTCCTTTAACCACAGCCCCCAGACAGCTCTGGGCTGCGTTTGTTTCTGCTGAGCCCCTGGAGAAGCTGAGCACAGATAATGCACGTTTGCCTTTGAGGGGCCTAAATTTGGGCCTCTCTCCTGGGGACTGCAGGCTGGAAAATAATCCCTAACAAAAGGAGGGGTTGTGCAAACACAGAGGACTAATGAGAAATGCTCTGTTCCTCTCTCCACAGTGCCTGCCAAGGGGCAGGGGGTGACCACAGAGCAGGGAAGAACCTTTGGCTGTGCACAGAGTCAAGTGCAGGGCACTGCTGACTGCTGGTAACTGAGGAGGTTATTTTAGGAAGAATTATGGAAAAATAAGCCTGAAAATACCCAAATCCATGCAGGGAAAAGGTGCCCATAAGCTGTTTTTAAACCCTGAGCAGCCTGTGGTACGTGAGTCACACAGTGCTCACAGGGGACAGGGGGTCACAGCCTGGCCCAGCATGACCCTGGGCCAGCAGCACAGGTAAAGCCAGGCATTTCGGGGCTAAGAACTACTCCCAGCACCAACACCCCCAGAGATGATGGTGGGGAAGATGGAGAGACAAGCTGGAGCCCTGGCTGAGCCTGGAGACACCTGGATCTCTTCCCACATGGAGACCCCCAGCTCCTCCTGTGAGGGCAGAGACAGGGACAATTCTGTGTCAGGGACAGCTCTGTACAGCACCAGCACAGCCCAGATCTGGCCAGGGTTGGAGATGAGCCCCAGGACTTACAGGGAACATAAAGTTCCTGGCTGGTTATTTCTTGAAATCTCTTTGTTATTCACCAAATACCTCACTGGAAATGTGTTCAGAGCCCACCAGAGGAGCAAGGACCCTGCCTGTGCAGAAGTGACAAAGTCACCAGTGAAAACAAACAGGGAAAGGAGATTTCTTGGCTCCCAGGGCAACACCAACAGTGTGAAGATACAGAAATTCAGCTTTATTCATTTTCAGCCTTTCAGAAGAAGAGTTGCAGCAGGCACAAAGATTTTCAGCTTCTTTGAAAAACTCCTCCCTATCGCAGGCCTTTGTACCATCAATACTGCAGTGTTTGAACACCCACATGTGTCAGTGCTGTCTGGAATTATGATTCCTGCTCTGCCATAAATTTACTGCTGCGAGTCCAGCTCCATGTGTGGGGAATCTGCAGGAAGGAGGTGCAAACCCAGCCCTGGTGCCTCAGGCAGTACCTGCAGCACATCCCACCCTCTCCAGTGGGCACAGCCCAAAAAAATCACAGAATTACAGAATCCTAGGATGGATTGGGTTGGAAAAGACAGACCACCTATTCCCAACCATGGGCAGGGACAGCAAGGAAGAAGGGCTGTGAGAAGGTGCAAGCAATGGCTCATTGCAAGGAGAAATTGGGCTGACCACAAGTTTTGGCTTTGTTTGGTTAAACTGCTTGGTGTTGATCCAAGCAATCCTTGAAAAATATGCAAAACAAAAGGGACAAATTTAGAGCCCATGAGCAGGAAAACAGCCTGGCCTGCCCAGAGCCCATGTTTACCTTCTGCAAACCACAGGTAGCAGTAAAATTAGTAATGGGCAATTAACATCCATTTGTCAATGGTTTCCTGGAAGGAATAACTGGGCTCCCCCTCCCCTTCCTGCCACCAGGGTCAGTAGGACAGCACAGGGGACATTCCAGGAAAGCAAATAGCTCTGCAGAGAAAGGAGCCCAGAAAAAGAGCCCAGGTGTGCTGCAGCTCCTGCTTGTGGCTCAGGTAGAGGTGTTCAGCTCCTCACCTGCTTCTTAGAAACTATCCCAGTGCTCCTGTGCATCCAGACACAGAAAATCAACACCCTAAATCAAAGTGTGTGCCCCCAGTCACTGAAAATTAAAGCCCTTGGATGCTGACATGCAGGGAATGGCACAGATGGCTTCTACTCCCAGAAATGCTGGTTTTGGGGACATGAAACACCTGGTTTTGGGACATGGAACAAAGCAGAGCAGCTTCCAATCACCACTGGGAAATTCGGGTAGGATTTTGGCTGTGTTCCTGTACCCAGTTCCAGTGGAGGAAATAGTAAAATTCACAACAGGAGCTGAATAGGCTGAAGAAAAATGCTCTGGAAAATCCCACCATGGATTCCAGGCAGGCAGGTCCCTGCCCACTGGGGATCCCTGCCAAGCAGCTGGCACGAACACTCTGCCTCTTTGAGGCACTGCCAGGATTTGCCTGCCCACTGCCATTGGGATGCCCATTTGGAATGCTGCTGAAAAGCTGGGCTTTGGAAGATGTTTTTTCCTGGGATTAAAGCTCAAGGTGAACACCTCCTGGTCGATGGAAAGCCCCAAACCCAGGATGCTGTGAATTGTTCAGCCAGGAGCCTCCAGGACTCACCTTTCTGCAGGATCTCCAGATGTTCCCAAAGGATATCTCCCACAAAGTCAGGTGCCAGCTCCAGGAAGCACTCCTTGCCCAGGGCACAGAGGGCAGCTCCATTCATGCAGAACTTCTGGAAATCCACTTCCTTCAGGCTGAACTCGTTCACTGCCCACATCACCCAGTCCCGCACGTGCGTCTCCGTCCACTGCTGGGGGTCTGCAGAGGGATCAGCACTGAGCATCCACAGGCAGTTTTCCCAGGAAAACAGCACACAGAGCATGCTCCAGCTGCCCTGCACTAGCACAGCCTCCTCCATGGACACTGGCAGCCCGCTGGGTGTGAGGAACACTATTCCCAGTCTGGGTCAGCCTTAATGTGGCCACATTCATCCAAGGAACGAGCTTTGGATCTGTTGGGGATTTCTAAAAATCCCTTCACTTCTCTGACCCCCTTTCTCTCACCCATTTCTCCATTTTCCTTGTTTTCTCTCTGTCACCAGCCCCTGATAAAGGGTCCCTGCTGCTTCTCTGTTTAGTGGAGATGACTTGCCCACATTTTTCCAGCTGAAGCATCCAAGAAGCTTCAGGTGCTACTCAAAAGGCAATACCACCTGAGGAGAGCCAACAGGGGAGAGGGCAGCCAGGGAGAATTCTGGGCAGCCTGGAAGGAGGACACAGCCCCTGTGGGAACCTGGCTGTTCACAGGAAGCCATGTCTTACCTTTGGGAATTCCCAGCCGCTGCTGCTCCTTGGCAAAGCCACTGAACGTGGCCTTCAGTGCCTGGGACATCATTTCTTTGCTGCTGGGCGTTAATAAAGGCACATCTGCACATTCCATGTCTGAAAGAAGCATGGAGAAACACAGCCATGAGGAACGGGACTGGGAAGGATGTCAGGGAATGCTAGCCAGGTGCACATGGTGTCCCTACACTTCTGGAATGTGCTACTGCATATGATACCACAGCCTTTCCAGCCATCAGCTTGCTGGGCTTCAGCATTCCAGGTGTGTCTGGAGCCTGGGAAATGGCTCAGCAGCTCCAGGCACCAAGGAAGGCAAAGGGTGAGCAAGAAAGAGGGAGAAAAGCATCCCTGAATTACCACTCTGTCACCCCAGCCCCAAGAAAAGCAAGGAGAAAATTAAAGAATCCTAGAAAATTCTTTATCCTAAGAAATTCTTCCCTGTGGGGGTGAGGAGGCCCCTGGCACAGGCTCCCCAGAGAAGCTGTGGCTGCCCCATCCCTGGAAGGGTCCAAAGCCAGGTTGGAACAACCTGGGACAGTGGAAGGCGCCTCTGCCCAAGGCAGGATGGGCTTTAAGGTCCCTTCCATCCCAAACCATTCCATGATTCTGTGACTCCATGAAAAAGCGAGCTGACAGCAGGCTGAGACAGGATGGAGAAGCTGCAGAATCCCCACTTGAGGGGGGAAGGGAAACAAAGAGCTGGAAAATCCCACATTAGCCTGGAGTTACGTCATGCACATCCAGAGCACGGGTGAGTCATGGACAGCGCCAGCCATCCCATGGGACAGCAGGGCCAAGCCAAGAGCCAGGCCTGGACTCAATCCTGACCCAATCCTTCCCCTTTTTTTAATCTTTTTTCTAATCTATTTGGAAGGAGGTGAATCTTTGAAGCCAAAGAGTGTCACAAATAAAAGCAACCATTTGAGGTGAAATATCTGAACAGAGGTTTGGTGACTCTTTTCTCTGTACTTTCAGTATTCCTGAAAAACATCTTTGATGGAGAAGGAAAGTTGTGAACAACCACCATCCCAAAAACTGCACTTGGTCAGCAGAGATGGAAATCTTCCACCTGAGGTTGGTTTAGCTCTGCAGCCTGGTGGAAAATTTCCATGAAAACTCAGTGGAAAAATGACACCACGGGCAGTCTTTGGTGTTCTCATGAGTATCTGGACGCAGACACTGAAAATCAAAGAATTCTGTGTCTTGTGGAAACTTAGTGGTTTTCCATCACTCCAAGATCGTTAAGCTGCTGATTTAATAAACTTTTACACCTGCAAAATGCTGCTGAGGGCTTGTTCCACGCAGTGTTGGTGTATTCCTGATAAAACACAGAGTCAGGGATGGACACAGCACTGGGAACAGCCAGCCCAGCTGCTTCCCAGTCTGCCCCAGTCTGGAATTCCTGCTCCACTCAACTCCTCCCCAGTCATCATTTAAAGCCCAAACAACCCAACACTGTGTTTTTTCCCAAGTGGGAATCTGGGGGTTGGGCAACACAATTCCAGGGCAGTGGTGGAGTCATCATCCCTGGAAATGTTTAAAAAACGTGTGGATGTGGCTCTTGGGGATACGGGCTGGTGGTGGCCTGGCAGTGCTGGGAAATGGTTGGAGCCCATGACCTTGGAAGACTTTCCCAACCTAAACAATCCTGTGATTCCATGGATAAACCTCCACATGCAGCTCTGTAGCACAGAGTGAGGGTGACAATGCTGCAAAGCATCCCTAAATCATCCTCTGGATGCTGCCAATGCAATCCCACTGCCAAGCCAAACAGAGCAACTTCTGTGTCCCCACTTCTCACCCCAATCCAAAAATTCCCCCTTCCCTCTGCATGTCCTCCAGCCAAGTCCCCAAGGCTCTCAAGAAATGATTTGCAGACTCTTGGCTTAGGTAGGAAGGGTGGAATTCTCCACACGGAGTCTCTCAGGACACAACACAAATCCAGGATTGCCTCCACAGTGGCAGGATCAGGACCCTCGAAAGCAAATCCCACATCCAAAGGCTGTTTGGCAAATTACACTTCATTATTTACTGGATTTGGCTGGAGAGGGCACGGAAAATGAGCAGCCACCGTTGATATCTCTGTTCTCCATCTGCTGCTTGAGATAACACTGGAGAAAGTGGCTCAGTGCCCCTTTCCCTTCATCCTCAAGTTACATTTGAATGCTCTGCTCTCCCTGCTCTGTGGTCACAGGGACCACCCAGGAATCTGCTCCCTCCCCTGCCTCAGCAGCAGCTCCTGCCTTTGCTGGGGAGATGAGTCAGAGTGAGACTGAGCAAACGGCTCTAACCCCAATTTGAACACGGAATCACCCATGAAAACCTGTATGGAGGTGAGCTCCTCAGGCCAGACACCAAGAGCAGGGTGGAAAATGGTATTTTTATCTCTGCAAGAGCAAGGGCCCATCCCTGATCCCGCTGTTTGGTCATGCAGGATCCGTGGGGTTGGCTTTGCACAAACCCAGCAAATCAATTTTTCAGTAGCAGGAGGATAAGATTTCGGTTTGGGAAGGTGAATGCTGAGCTCTGCACAAACAACCTGTCAAAACAGGGGAGACTTAAAAGTGATTCCCAGGGAGAGGTCACAGGGAAGCAAACAGTCTGTTCCCAAATAAAAAAAAAAATTTTAAAAATGCCAGAGGACGGACAGTTTCTATTTAAACATCCAAATCAACCCAAATGTGCATTTCAAGGCTTCTGCAAAATGTGTTGTGCTCGGCAGATTTAGGACTGAAACATCATCTGCTTTTTTCCTGCGAGGTCACAGGCACTTGTTCAAATTTCTGCTGAGGACAAAGCAGCCCCAGTGCCCTGAGCCTGCAGAAGCCTTGGTTGGGTCAGAGGTGTCCCAGAGCTAAAAACTCACCCAGGGAAAATCAAATGTGTGTGTGAAGCTCTGCAGATGTGTTTGGGGACAAGGCTTGGCTGAGTGGCTTGAGAAAGAAAGGGTGGATGGACAGTTTTTACCCTAAATTCTGCCTCTGCTCATCTGGAGGCACTGAATTTATTTAAATAAATCAGTATTTATTTAAAAACTGGGTGGTTTATGTGCAGGGAGCATGGTGGGCTTCACCCAGCTGTGTGCAGGGCCAGGAATCGGATTTAGTGATCCCTGTGAATCCCTTCCAACCTGGAATATCCTACAGCTCTATGAACTTTGCTGGGTACAGGGAAATTCCTTCCCATGGAGGCAAACCCAGCCCTGGCAATGTCCTCCAGCCCTTCTCCTCCAGTGTGGGATGCCTAAAGGTCAGAGTTGAGCAGAATTTCAGGAACAAAAGCAACAAGCCCGGCTTAGCTGTGCCGGTATCAGCTTTCAGTGCCATCTGAAACCTGTTTGCAAGATTTTAATCAAACCTTGCACCAATAAAAGCTCTCCTTTAGTGCTGCCCACAGAGCACAGGGCTGCGTGCTGGGGCTGGGGCTGGGGCAGGAGCCACACCAGGCCCAGCTGTTCCACCTAAACCCAGTTTAGGAATGCCATGCCGGGGCTTTAATCCCAAAAGCAAACTCAGCAGCAGGGGCCAGGCCGGGATTTCGGGCTGGTTTTTACGAGCCCATCAAAGCTCCCCTGACACGGCGGCCACGTGCACTGGGCTGCATGGATTCCGTGTCCTTGTCCTGCACCGACAGAGCTGCCTTTGATTTCCCTCCTGGGACAGCAGGCACGGAGTGATGGTTTGATTCTTAAACAGTGCCAGGAGTTGCAGTCGCCCTGGAGAATTCTGTCAGCAGCAGCTGCAGCATGTGCAGAGCAGAGATGCAGAATTTGCCTTGCATGGGGACAGCTTTTATCTGGCTGCAGCTTCCCTAAGCAGAGAGGGATCTGGGGGCTTCTCCAAACCAGGCTCCTCCAGCTCCCTGGCATCCCTGGGGATGGGTTTTCAGAGAGAGAAGAGGATAAAACACCCTGACAGTGCCTTGGATGGGTTCTGTGCCAAGGGGGACCTGCCCAGACCCCCCCAGCCAGGAGCACGTGGAGCCTGAGAGAAAACCAGGAGCAAAGAGGACAAGATCACCAAGTTCATCTCCCAGCAGAATTCCCACTCTGCTCCCACCAGGCCCTGCATGTGTAAACTATTTCCACACATCTGATCTTTTTAAAAGACTCGGATTTACAAACTTCAGGGATTTTGACCTTCAAATGCACAGAACTCCTCTGCACGCCAAAGCCATTTGAAGCTGATTGCAGAAGGAAAATAAATGGAGACAGGGGAAAAAAAAGGACACTCCGAGCAGAAGGATGGGAGCAAAGTCATTTTTCAGCCGAGTTTCCACTCGGGGTCAGTGACTCCTCCAAGCTCCCCTCGGCCACTCACTCCTTTTTCCATCCGAGCCCCAGTGTGTCCCTGTGTGGGGTTTCACCCAGTAGCTGCTGGAAATGGATGTGGGGAGGGTCAGAGTGGAGCCACCTGACCCCACAGCACCTCCTGTCCTGCCCTGATGGATGGGTGGATGGACACCAAGGACAGGAAGCCGAGGTCTCCTCAGCCTCCTCTTGCCAGGCCTGGAGCACACAGATGTCCTGGAGATTCCAGACCTTTGTGTGGCTTGGCAGAGGCATGGGGACAAGAGGGAAAGGCTTTAAAATTAAACAGAGTAGATTGAGAGTTAGATTGAGAGTTAGATTGAGAGTTAGATTTAGGTTTAGATTTAGATTTAGATTTAGATTTAGATTTAGATTTAGATTTAGATTTAGATTTTAGGAGGAAATTCTTCCCTGTGAGAGTGGGCAGGCCCTGGTACAGGGTGCTCAGAGAAGCTGTGGCTGCCCCTGGATCCCTGGCAGTGTCCAAAGCCAGGTTGGACAGGGCTTGGAGTAACCCGGGACAGTGGGAGCTGTCCCTGCCCATGGTAGGGGGTGGAATTGGATGAGCTTTAAGGTCTCTTCCAGCCCAAACCACTCCAGGATTCCATTATTAAATTAGGGGGGAAGGTACTGGTTTCAAACAAGATCATTTGCAGGGACTGCGCATCCAAAGGCTCCGTGAATTCATGCCTGTGTCCCTCAGAAACCTCAACCCCTGAACCCTGAGGCAGCTGAGATCCCCCTGGAGCCCCCATCCCATCCTCCTGGAGCTGCCCACGCTCCAGGATGTGCCCCCACTGCTGGATGATGGTGGAGATGGGGCAGGAGTTTCCCAGAGGCTCTGCAGGGGTGGCAGGGGTTCACTCTCCCACCCTCTCCCCGTGTCCCACAGTGAGTCCATGGTCCCCAAGCCCACCCCGAGCTCAGCTCCCTGCTCTGTCCCAGCTTTCCAGAGCTGGAGCTGGGGGAAGCTGAGCACACAATTCCCAACGTCCCCCAGCTGGGAGGGTTCAGCAGCTGAGAACCTTTCTCAGGATCACAGGAGGCTGAGGAGAGGGGGGCCGGGAGCTGAGACCCTTCCCACGCTCCCGTGGAGCCACCAGGTCCCCGTGTCCCCAGCTCGGGTTTCCAGCACCCCCAGCACCCCCAGCCCCTCAGCAGCTCCATCTTTCCCAGGTACCCCCTCCCTGGAGCTGGGACACCCGGGCAAACAACCCTGGCTGAGCCCCCTGTTATTTAGGCAGGATTAGGCAAAAATTTGTGTGCACTTTTGAACTGTTTTCACAAGCCTTGCCTCTCACTCCCACGCAGGAAGCAGGAGAGGAGCCGGCCTGTTCCAATTAGGGCTCCTCGGACCCAAAGGGCAGCGAGATTCCAGGGGGGGAAAGGGAAAGTGGGAGAGAAAGCTGGAAACAAGGGGCCAGAAGGAAATCTGGATGGCGAGCAGGGATAAGCACAGCAAGAGCTGTTTGGGGATGGGATGAGAGCAGATAGGGGGAGATTTGGGTCCCCTTCCTGCAGCAACTTGCCAGAGATCGGCCCTGCTTCCCTCTGCAAGGATGGCACAAAAGGTGCAGACATTTGCTATTTTAATTGAAAATAAATATATTTCTTAAAAAAAAAAAAAAAAGAAAGAAAAAAGAGAAGAAAAATAAGTCTTTTTTTCCTCCTTCAAGCAGTGAAAAATAAATACTGTGAGATGAAAGCTGGGCTTCAAGAGAAAAACAAGAGAGGAAACCGAAAGCCCACAGTGCTTAGCGCTGCAGAAAGCCCAACAAAGCCGGCTTTTTTCCGGCCCTCAGCAGTTTTCTTAGGGAGATGTGGTGTGCCATGGGGGCCAGCTCTTCCCCCAGTAAACAGGCCTGAACACTGTCCTCCCTAAACGCAGATAAAGGCATTTTGTCCCTGGTTGGGCTCTCAGCCCTTGGAGCACCGGAGGGGAAGGTTCAGCTCAGGGTGAGGTGTTGGGATGCTCTGCTCAGCCTCGGGTTTTGGGGTTCAGCCCCGTGTTCCATGGACACCCTGGCTTGGCCTGGGAGAGACGTGTCCACAAGGAAAAGTGGCCACAGAGCAGCCCCCAGGTGAGGGAGGGCTGGGTTTGGCTCTGGGAATCTGGAATCTGGCAGCAGTGAGGAGCCAGGCCCAGGGAAAGCATTCTGCAGCCACCATCAGTCACAGCCCGCCCTGCTCAGGCTCCAGCTCCTTCTCCTCCCTCCCTGTCCCTGCTCTGCAATGTGGGTGTTGGATGGCAATCCTGGGAAAGCAGCATCCTTGAGAGTCCCAGGAGCTTGCAGGGGAGCAGCCTGGTGGGCAGCTCGCTCCGTCCTTGGCTTTTGTGGGAGAGAAGAGGGAATGAAGTGCTAGAGAAAGGCCAGGGCTGAAGCTGAGCTAAACCACAGCCCCTGAGTCAACACTCGCTGTGATTATGGGAAAGCTGCCCCAGCTCAGCAGGGCCACAGCTCCTTTTCCTACAGCATCTCAGGAGCTCCCCTCGGCTGGGGATTCTCCCCATCCTCCCCATTTCAGCTGCTGGGAGGAGCAGAGGTGGATAAAGCAAACCCTGGGGAGATCCAGCCACCTCTGAGGTTGGGGAATATGGCCATGGTTTAACAGCACCATTGGAACCACCAAAGAAGTCAGAAACAAGATCAGTCATCAATAAAATTCCATCACTGCTCCCCAGAGCGGCTGTGGCTGCCCCACAGGACAGGGCTTGGAGCAGCCTGGGATAGGGAAGGTGCTTGTGGAATGAGATGAGCTTTAAGGTCCCTCCCAGCCCAGCTATCCGAGGGTTCTAGGTTATCTAGGAGATGCCACAAGGCTGGGGTGGTTCAGCTCCAGCAGCACCATCAGCTCAGCACCAGACCCTCCCACTCTTGAATCAGCTCTAAATGGCCTCTGCAGCCCCTTTAAATTTAACAGCATCACAACCTAAAACTTCCAGCAGCCTTTTCCAAAGGCCTGAGGGCAGAGTCCAGGTTAACTAAACCCTTGTGGAAGCTCCAGGCTGGAGACAGCCAGGCCAGGAGGCTGCAGCCAGTGAGGAGAAACCTCCCCCTGCCCAAAGCTCAGGAGACAAAGCCTCTCCTCGCAGCATCCTGAGAGTCCTTTCCTCCTTTTTCCCAATGGAACATCCTGAAAGCAGAGTCCCCTCTGGAGCCAGGATTAGCAGCTCACTTCCAGGCTGGGATGGTTCCTCAGCAGGGCTGGGAGGACCCTGCCAGGCTGGCTCAGCCCCGGGATAATCGCCCTAATCCCTGCTAACCGCGCGGCTAAAGAGCGCTAATCCCCGGGCACGGGCACACGCTGCGGCGCTCCCGGAGCCTGGGAAAGCCTCGCACGGACACCCAGCCCGGCTGGAAGCGGGTCAGGTGTAACCAGGCAGCCCAGGTCATGCCTGTGGCACTGCCCCACCTCCGGGAGATGCTCCTTTCAACCTAACCCCGCTCCTCAAACCCCGGATTGCTCAACTGCAATGGGGAAAGAAAGGAAAAACCCCTGCCAAGCCCCGGCCCCGAGCAAACACGCACAGATATTCCCGTGCTGCTGGCACAGAGCCCGCCGCGCTCACGGGCTCACCCTGCCACCAGAAGCCGCCTGGAATTCCTCACTCTGCCCAGCCCAGGGCAGGCCCCAGTCCCAGCCAGGCTCCCAGAGGCTCCCAGGGCTTCCCTGAGCCCTTCCAGAGCAATCCCCGCTGGGCTCCGGCACTCAGGGAGAGCACGGTGCTCCGGGTCATCCACACCCACCCTCCCTGAGAGCGCACATTCCCTTCCAGCCAGGTTAAAGCCAGGAATTCTGCTCTTCTCTCCTCAGGTCCCTGACTGATGTTGCCATTTCTGGCATTGATGAAGAAGGGATGGGACTGGAGGATTTGTCCCATCCCAGAACCCTGACATGGATTTTTCCCAGATTGCAGAAGCACCCACGGGATGCTCCCAAGGTACTCCCTGGGCAGTTCAGATGGAACATTTCTCCATCCATCCAAACAAACACTCAGACTCTTCCACAGATATTCATCTCCCTCTCCTTCATCATCATCCAGGAATAGTGACAGACACAAAGGGGATTCAGCCCCAACACCTCCAGCTGCTGCTGTAGGCTGGGGCTGCCAAACCACACACCAGAGTCTCCCAGCAAGGGAGAGAGGGATGTAGCAAGGCCAGGTTGAGGATAATTGGCAGAACATCGTGTGGGGAAGATGTTGTCAGGATGGGAAGTGTGAAAAGGGAAGGCTGAGATCTCTTGGCAGGGCTGTCCTCTCGCAGCAGGAGAAGGGCCAAGGAACCTTCACTCAAGCTGAGCTCTTTCATCACTCACAAAGGATCCCAACCCTCCGAGCCAGCTCAAACACACCTGAAGAACAAACTGTGCCAGCACACTTTGTGAGCAGCCACACATGACCTCACAGCTTGGGATGTTTTCATCCCACAATCCCTATGATCCATGTGCAGTGACTCTGTGCCCTGGATATAACCCCATCATTTGTGCTGCCCATCACCAAGACACGAGCCATTTCTGGGTCAGAAGGAGTCCAGAGCTGTCCCTGACGCTGGGAAATCACTGGTCCTAACAGGCATCTCAATTATCCTTGCCTTGGGAAGGGATTAGACATGGAGATGCTCAGCCAAACACCTCCAATCTGTCTGTCCCGAGGAATTTCCTTGATTTCCCTGCACAGACTGATCCCTCTGTGTCCTGGCCCCAGCCCCCGCCCCCAGGCCGAGTCACACCAGACACGAGGGCAGCACATGGCAGGACAGTGGCAGTGCCCAGGGGCCGGGATGATGTTCAGCCCCCCAGAAATGTCCGCCCACATCAAAGGCTCCGCTCAGCAGCTCCCATTCACCCTCCAGGAGGTTTGTCAGAGCCGGACCTGCCGTGCGTCCACGCACTCATGAGTGGAACGTCCCCAGGGATGTTCCTGCGGCTTCCCGAAGCCCAGAACATCCCCGTGGGACGCTGCCAGCACGAAGGCGGATCAGAGGATGACGAGGGAGGCTCGGCAACTCCGGGTCACCTCCGCTCGCTGCCCCGGGCCACGGGCGAGCCCTGCACCGCTCGGCAGCTGCAGATTCCTGCCTGTCCCACCCCCTCCTCCGCAGCCTCCCCGGCCACCCCTTCCCCGCAGGGCAATGCCAGCCAGACAGCGGAGATTGCTCAATGGCAGCTGCAAGTCGCGGCGCATCCATCGCGTCCCCGGGGCTGGCACAGTGATGGATGGCGGCTGCCGTGCCCACAGACAGACACACAGACACACAGACAGACAGCCAGAGCCCGCTCCCGGCCGGGCTCTGACAGCTTCCCTTCCTTCCACACATCTGGAGCGCTTGGGAAGCGCGGGCAGCGCTCCGTGAGTGTGTGCAGAGCAGAGGAGGAGCAGCCCAAGAGCCTCTCCCTGTCCTCACCTGTGCTCACCAGCTCCCCATGTCACCCCTGTGTGCCCAGGGAGGTGTCACTGCACACGAGGGCTCCAGGGCTGCCCTCCCCTGCCAGCCCCAGCTGTCCCGGTGCCAGCTGCAGTTTCCAAAGGCAGAGAGGGAAGATTAGGATATTTAGCTTTGAAATCAAACAAATAATTGCACAGGCTTTCTGCAAACAGATCAGGGTTGGGAGGTCAGAGAGCAGCTGGTAAATCTCAGCACTGTTTGCTCTGCCTAAATAATATTAGACTGATGATAATCAATCATTTTAATCAACAAAATTGTGACTCTTTAGAGCAGTCCGCTCTGCTGGCACCTGCCAAGAGAGGGCAGGTAACAATCCACATGTCTCCAATTTTCCTGTGTGGTTATGGATTGACTCCTTCGCATCCCCGGATTTACTTCCCTGAAGATTTGCTCTTGCAAGTGCCTTGACCCTCTCTGAGTGTCCCTGGCCAGGGCTCACCAGCACATACTCAAACACACCCAGCAGCTCCTCTGCAGCTGAAACCCATCCCCAGGGCAGCTCACGGCAGTCACTGCACGCTCCAAGCACCTTCCCAAGCTGCATGTCCCAGCACAGCAGCATCTCCCAGGGAGGGAGGGAAGGGAGAACCAGCTGGACAGGAGAGGGAGAAGGTGTTCTGCCCCTTCTGCTCTGCCACCTGAGGCAGCCCCACCTCCTGAGCTCTCCTCGGGGCTGTGGCTCTGCTGATGCCACCCCCTGACACCTCCAGGGGCACCACTCGTGCCCCACACACTGCACACCCCGCAGCCTGGGACAGGCTCTGCACAGCAGCAGATGATCCCACAACAGGACAGGAGCCTTTTCCTGCCTGGGCTGGAAGCTGTGAAAGCCAAGGGATTGCTGAGAGTAAAAGGAGGGTCAGCTTCCCATGTGGGACCAGGAGGGAACCAGGGACAAGGCCATCCCTGGATGCTCCTGCTAGCCTTACACCATTTCACCTCCCTGTCCCCTGTCCAAGCTCAGCTCCCCCAGTGATGGAGGCCAGGAAGGGGCCTGGGAAAAACCTGGAAACCAAAGCTCTGCAGCCCACGCCAGCCTCAGGAACAGCAGTGCCAAAGTAATTTCATTTCACAACTTCCCAGGAACAATTCTCCTGGTTTGATTCATTTTTAAGTAAGCAAGAAAACCAACAAAGGGGATTTTCCAGGAGAGCCCCAATATTAGTCCTCTCCATCCCTGAGCACAGGGCTCCTAGGCTTTGCCCAGATGTGTTACACCATTCAACATCTAGGTTTTCAATATCCTCAGGCACAGGAGTGAGGGTTTTCCCAATCCCTAGGAAGTTCTTTTCCAGCTCCTACTTCTAGGAAACTTCCCACCAGGGAAGGGACCAGTGCAGGGATTGGGCCAGACCAAGCCCTGGGAAGATGAAGGTGGGAGTGAGCTGGGGAAGGCGGCCAAAGACGAGCTGGGCTGCCCCATCAGCCTCAGTCATCCCCATCCCAGAGCCAAGCGTTGTCCAGGATGGGATTATGTCACCTCCTGGCCTCAGCTGGGAAGAGCCAAGGGCAGGCAGGGATAAATCCGAGCGGCTGGAGGTGCTCAGCTCTGCCCAGAGGAAGCCTGAGCTCGGAAAACTCGGTGAGGGCTGGGGGAGAGAGGCTGACACTCCCAGGCCTCGCATCCACCCCGCGAAGCATCCGGAAGCTATTAAGGAATTACAGCCTCCCTGGCCCCGAGCCCTCCCCAGCAGAAGTGCCTGGGAGCAGATGGTGAAAGGGCTGATTGAATTCGGCTGCTCGAGCCAAGAGGCTCTTTAGGAGAGACTCAATGGAGGAGGGGGTGGAGGGGCAGCATTTGGGACTCGGGAGCTGGGAGCCCTTGCCAGGAACTCCAGGAATCCTCCATCAACCCTAACGAGGCTGGAGGAGTTTTGGCAGTGAGTTGGATGTGTGGTTTGAGGGGTGTGAGATTCCCTTGGGAGCTTAGCCCCGAGCTCCTGGTGCTCCAGGAGTGACTCCTCAGTGATCCAAGGCTGGTTCCTCTCCATCTCCAAGGGCACCGTGCATTGGACCAGCTCCCTTCCAGGGAGGTGGGATGGTCCCAGGAGCTGTGTGATCCCAAGCCTTGGTCCCAGCAGAGGAGGAGGGACAGGAGCTGTCAGCCCAACAGCCCTGCCCACCCCCGGGGCTTTCCTCCCAGAAAAATGCAGGTTTGGAAAGATCCTTAATTGCCAACTTGGCGTAATCCCACCCCTTTGCAGCGGCCGTGGGAAGGCACTGGGTATGGGACCAGACCTCCCAAAGAGCCCTCAGAGAAGGAAGGAACTCCACTTACTCTGGATGGGAAGGAGGTGGGGAAAAAAGACCAGGCTGAGAGAAATGTAGGATGAAAAAGAGCCAGCAGGAGGGGGAAAAAACCCCGAAGGATAAATGTGCTTCGAAAGTCATCCTTGGTGCCAGCCCTCCCGGAGCTGATGCCAGTGCCTGGGCAAAAACACAGATGGAGGAACCAAAACTGCCTGGGGATGAAGGAAGGGCTTAAACCCTCCCTGGAAAGCGGAGGGGAAGAAAAGGAGGAATGCCCCAAAAACCAACACAGCCCCAAGCTCTGTGTTCCCTGCCCTGGCTCCAGCTCCAGCTCCCCATTCCCTGTGTCCCGAGGGGGAAAGGCATTGGCTCCGAGGCCCCCGTGCCATCCCCTATCTCCGAATCCATCCCTGTTTTTCCAAGGGAGAAAGCTCCAGTGAGTTTTTTTTTACCGGGATCCTTGGCCGGCTGCCCGAGGTTGGGAAATCGGGAGCCTGGTCAGGCTCTGCCAGAGGGGCCGGCACGGAGCGCTCCGTGACCGTCAGGGGATCTTTGCGGAGCAATCTTTTCCGAGACAAGTCATGAGATTATTTCTTGCCTGGAATTTGCTCCCGCAGCTCCCATCGGCCCCGGACTGCTGAGTCAAGAGACCGCCGGGGCTGTGCCCTCCAGATGAGTAAATAAATTGCCATGGGGAGTGCGGGGGGCCGGGGGGGCTGGCGCCCGGCGGGGCGCGGGATGGGGCAGGGAGGGGACCCGATGACTCCCGAGCCTTGGGCTGGGGATGGATCCCGGCTTGGCAGCCGCGCTCGGAGTTAGTCACCAGATTAGCGAGCAGTTAGTTACACACGCGGCTTAAAGGCACACCATCCTCCCCTGCCCTTCCCTCTCCTTCTCCATAAAAATGGTTTTATCCCTCTTTTCCCTTCTTCTCTTATTTTTAAAATTTCTTTCAGCCGAACTTTGGCTCTCAGCGAGTGCCTGGGACAGACGGAAGGCAGAAACCCTTCAAGACTCCAAAGCGGAGGAAAGGGTCCAGCCTGGGGGTGCCACAGCCTGGGGCAGCCCCTCCTGATCCCTTCCCTCCCGCCCCCATCCCTCCTGATCCCTTCTGTCCCCATCCCTCCGATCCCTTCTGTCCCCATCCCTCCGATCCCTTCCATCTCCATCCCTCCTGTCCCCATCCCTCCCGTCCCCATCCCTCCTGTCCCCACCCCGGCACTCCGCCGGGCACTGGGGTCACTCTATAGGATCCATATGGCCCCGGCTGCTCCGGGCTCGGCTGCTCGGAAGCAGGAACAGTGCGAGTCATCCCGCTCGAAGGCAAACAGGCGCAGGGCCGGGGCCTTTCATGTTCCGGCCTTTGGAGCCAAATTCAAATCTGGAGCCGCTTAAAAGGATGGAAAGAGCCCCAGCGAGGAGCGGCCCCGCCGGGCCGCGGCTACCGGGACAGCTCCGAACCCCAAACCCCGCTGGAAAGGGAGGGAAACTTTGCCAACCTTCCCAGAACCCGGCACAGGCTCGGCCACCGAGCCCAAACTTGCTGGCAGCCCTTCACAAGGATGGGGTTGGGAAATGCCACGGGCTGGGGGCACCGCGGTGCCGCTCCCAACCTGCTGGGCTCCTCTGCTGATGCCAGCGATTGAGCAAAGGAGTTTTTCCTCATTTCCAGCTGCAGAGCAGCAGGAATTGCGTTTGCTGACCTCATGGAGCAGTCTGAGGGATGGAGCAGTTGGGTAACGTGCCTCGAGCGCTTGAAAAGAGAAAGCTCTTGGCATTGCATTTTCAAACCGCTTCTAACAATAATGGGTAAAAAAAAAGAAGGGAAAAAAAAAAGACCCAAATTTCACGTGTCCCACTCCATCTTTTTTTAATTTTCCAGTGGAAAAAGCCAGGACTACTCAGCTTTTGCAAGTTGTTTCTTCAGAGGGTTCAGGTTTCGATAAACAATTGCTCAAAACTAAAAGGTAAGAAAACAAAAATCCCCTTTGCTGCTTCCAGAGCAGTGACCAAAATTCAGTGGCTTTGCACAAACACACGCAGACACCTCTGAAAAAAAAACTTTCATGTGGGTCAAAAAGCCACAGTTTGATTATTGTGATAAAAAGTGCTGACAACAGGGGGAAAACAACAGAAAACAACCCCCGAAGCACTGCCCTGTGTCCAGCTCCAGATTTGGGGTCTGCTGGTGGCAGTGGCAGCTTCCCTGAGTCAGCAGTGTCATCCTGCAGGGCCATTCCCAGTGGGAATCCCAGCACTCCCATCCTGCAGTGCCAGACACTCGCTTCCTGAGGGATGCTGAGGCTGCCCCAGTCAGCCAGCACCCCCAAACTGGGAATTCCGGGAGGGGATGGCTCCAGGCCTGCCTGGTGCGGGGAGGAGCTGAGCAGTGGAACACAGCCCATGGAGAATGGGAACCCTGCAAGCAGAGGGACACCTGGAGCACCCAGCTAAGGATGCTCCAACCTCCCTGATGCAGCGGAATGGGAGAGCTGTGCCTCACTTTCCCTAAAAACAAGGTCTCATCAAGCCCATTCTCAATATCTTTTGGGGTCAAAGGCCCCAAAGCTTTAGAAAAAAGCTTTTTAAGAAAAGCTCAGTGCCTGGACTGGCTTCTCCTGCGCTCCCCACCAGCCATGTGAAGAATGCTTTGGAATCACGTCAAGTATTTGAGATGAGATGGGGGGAGAGGGGGCACGGCGAGGGGAGAGGGGGAGCTTTTGACTCAGTGTCTGGCTTCTTTCATCAATCCCACATTCCTGCTCATGCCATCACCCTCCGGGAAAGTGCGACAACCTACAGAATCCATGTGGAGCCAATTTAGAATCCCCTCCGTGTAAGAAAATGCATTTTGTTCATTAACAAGCTCTGGATGCTCAGCTGGGGTGAGGAGGCAGCCTGCAGCCCCACAGCCATCCCAGAAACATGGGATTCAGTGGGAAGAGATCCTACACACAGCTACAGCCCAGAGGAGAGCAGTGCTCCCTGCACACCCTCCCAGGACATTTGCTCCAGCCCAAATAACCTCGGGGTTCCTGCACCAGCCACCTGAGCTGGAGGTCTCTGCCTCTTCTGGCTTTATAGGAAAGGCTTCAACATGAGGAAGAAAGCTGGAAAGCAGGGAATTGCTGGAGCAGGTATTGTTGTGCCCAGCAGCAACTGGGAGATGAATGAATGGGAATTACAGCCCCAGAGCCCAGTTCAGACCCAGAATTTGCCCATCCCAATCCACATCACAATGACTCCAATCCTCATTCCCAAAGCAGAGGGAGCCACAGAAACGGGGGGATTTTCCTCTCTGGGAAAGCAGGCTGCTGTTTCTCGGTGTGCTTGTGATATTTTTCTGGCAGGTTATATTTATCCACAGGCTCCAGGAACCAGATGTGGGACTGAGGGGCTGTGCTGCACCAGCTTCCTGCTTTCCTGCAAACTCCGGGTCCACCTGCCCTGTACAGAGCTGGACACAGCCTGGAGAGCCAGGAAACTGTGCAAGGTCAGCACAGCCTGGGGGGGAACAGGGAAAAACGTGTCACCTGCCTGGTCCTGCACAGAGGGCATTGCTCCCAGGAGCTGGTGCTGTTCATGGGACAGAGGAGCAAATCGGGTCTTGGATTTTTGGCAGTTGAGCGAAAAAAACCAAAACAAAACAAAACCTCAACATAAAAATGAGAGTTTCAGTTCATAAAGAGAGAGTAGTGGGAGAGCAGGGTTTGACCCATCCAGGGCTGCTCGGAGCCAGCCACCCCTCTGGCGAAGGATGGAACACCTTGGAGCAGCTCTGAGGACAGCCTGGAGGGCTCTGCCTCCATCTCAGCACAGCCTGCAGGGCTCAGCCTGTGAACAGCTCCAGAGCTGGGGGTGGCTGCACTGAGACACCACGGCTGAGCCTTTGCACCAAATTAAAACTGAAACCACCCTGGCAGTGCCCAAGGCCAGGCTGGAAGGGGCCCTGGTCCAGTGTGAGTGCCCCTGCTCAGGGCAGGAGGTGGAACTGGATCAGCTTTAAGGTCTCTTCCAACCCAAACCACTCTGGGATTCAAGGATTTATTTCTTTTTTTGCCATCTCTGTTCACTTGGCCTCCGCCCCGTGTCCATCCCTCCCCTGTTCCAGGAGATATTCAGGCACATAAAGCGATTGCAGATTTTCACATTTCCCCATCATTGCCACAGAAGCCTGCAGGCACAAATGCCCAAACCTGGGCAAGTTGGGCTGGAGAGATGAGAGCAGCTCTGCAGGGCTGTGCAGGAGCCAGCCCAGCTTTCCAAGGGTCACCTTTGCAGGAGGAGATCCTGCACTCCAAGCCTGTTATCTCCAGAGCCATCTCCCAGCTCTGCTACGGGCATCACTCAAGTGCTTCCCCCCTCAAATTCCACTGCACCTGGGAAAAATGTAGGAGCTCGTAGGAGAATCAATAAATATTTATTGTTTAACCAGCAGTATTTTGACTGGAGATGTAAGCATGGCCCTGTGCCAGGGAAACAAGAGCCTTCTTGGCCAGCACTGCAAACAAATTTTTGTCTGTATCTCGTTGGAAGATTATAAACTACACAATGAAAGGAAAAAAAAGAAACGCAGGCAGCGAGCAGCTTAGTCACGGAAGAGGAACAAAAGAGCTGAGATGGATAACTGTGGCATGGGGTTACAAAAAAGGGCTGCAGGCCTGAGTTTTGGCTGTGAGACAGCTGTGCTGCTCAGATCAGCTGCAGATTGTGCCACTGGCTCCTGCAGGGATGGGGCTGGGAGCTGCACCAGGAGGCACTGGAGAGACACTGGAATCCAACAGGAGCTCCCAGCCAAAAAGCAAACTGGGCTTGGCCTGCAGAGGCACAGCCTTGCACCTATGGAATATCCCAATTCCCACAGGGATCCTCAGTCACAGTGGGACGAACAGTCAGGCTCTGGCTCCAGGGAATTTTGGTGCTCAATTAAAGCAGATCATCCCCTCCTCGTGCAGCTCCTCAGTGCCCTGGCACACTCCTGCCCAGCACAGCTGCTCCACCAAGCAGGATTTGTCAGCCTGGAGGGTGCCAGACCTCCATCCTTTGGATCAGGGACAGCAGTGACACTTGCTGTCCTAAATCATGTGATTTACTCATTTTGTGCCGTTCAGGGACCAGCTGACAGTGCAAAAAGGAAGAGACTCTCCTGCCTTATCTGGGACAGATTTACTTGGATTTGTTCCCTTTTTCCCTAAAATCCCAGCGGATTCTGGTGCCACAAGTGACAAGAGCCATTAGGGTGGCAGCTCTGCCAGTTCACATGCCTGACATTGATTCAGACAGTCTGGTTTTACACCCACCTGAGGGTTTCATCTATGGGACAAGCTCTGCACCCTGAGCCTGACCCAACTGCCCCCAGCTCCTCACA
The DNA here is from genome assembly GCF_052056855.1 of Sturnus vulgaris. NCBI lineage: Eukaryota > Metazoa > Chordata > Aves > Passeriformes > Sturnidae > Sturnus > Sturnus vulgaris. The sequence continues at coordinate 2,915,409 of NC_142265.1, read as the reverse complement.
CTGCAGGATCCATCCCAGAGGGTGCAGCCACTGCACTCCCACAGCAGCAAATCCAGAGCTGGCTCCCAGAGCAGCTGTGGCTGCCCCGTCCCTGGACGTGTCCAAGGCCAGGTTGGACGGGGTTTGGAGCACCCTGGGCTGGTGGGAGGTGTCCCAGGTGGAATGATGAGATTTCTAAGGATTCCAACCCAAACCATTCTGGGATTCTGTGATAATCCCGTAGCAAAACTCAGCATGCCACAGTCCTGCTGGAGTCCCAGCCACTCGCTGCCTGCCTGCCAGCAATCTGCTCTGGATTTGGGAGGGCAGCAAGTCCCAGGATGTCTCAGCAGCTCGCTTTGGAGAGCTGAAGCTCAGCATTCCAGCGTGAGCCTGTGTTATCCCCGCGTTCTGTAAGGCCCATCAAAGCATGGCACGCTGTAATTACACGGCAAATTAGGGGCCACTTCATGTAACGACACTGTAATTACACACTTGGTGTGTGCTTTGGGGAGCTCGGGATGGAAACGTGAAAGGAACGGGGGTTTGCTCCTGTTCCCTGGAAACCTTAGCCAGGTGAAAACCAGGGATGCTCTGTGGTGGATGTGCCCCTGAAGGAGAGCTCCGTGAGCTGCCCTCTTTCCACCCCTTTCCAGAGCTTTCTTGTGAACCTGACGCTAAAAAAGCTGAAGCTGGTGGCAGCCAAGTGCAGCCAGTCCCCCCTCCTGGGAACCTCTCATTCCCGCATCCCGGCTGGATACCACAGTAATGGGCATTTTGTCGGCGCATAGAGAGGTAATTGCTCTTCTTCAGCTGAGTTCTCACCTCCTCCGCAGGCAATCAGCACCAAAAATGCGAGAGCAGCCCCAAGCCCTCCATTTCTGAGCCTCGGCCTCGCTGCTGATCATTCCAGCCCACACAGAGCATCCCCAGCCGAGCCCAGCTCTCACCTTGGCTGCACTTCAGAGCAAAGCATTCCAAAAGATCCGGGTGCAATTCCCTGCATCCCTGGAAACACCAATCAGTGCTTTCCTTCCCCAGGCTCTGGCATCCCGTGTGTCCCGGCAGGACAGGTGAGCGCTGTCCCAGCGCCACCGAGGCACAGGGAGGGACAGAGAACATGCCAGAGCAGGGAGGGAAATGCTGGAATTCTCTGCTGGGTTTTATCCCGCATGGAAAGAAAACGTGGCCATGCAGCAGGGAAACTGAGTCACACGGCAGCTGGCACAGCTGCAGGGCTCAGCCCCGCAGATCAAACGTTTCTTTTTTAGATGAGAATAATGTCCCAAGTCCCTGAGCACTTTTACCCTGACCAGCTCAGCAAACTGACCCCGTTGGTCAGGCTGATCCAGCTGTGAGCCCATTCCACGCACAGGGAGCCAGGGATGGCTGCAAACTTGTCCTCCCCAGACAAGGTAAAGGAGAGAATGAAGGATCCCCTCCTAAAGCCTAAAGAAGAGGGATTTTCTCCGCCACTTGCCCGAGGCAAAGCAGGAGCTCTGCATTTGCCAGGCTCGCTTTAAATGCGAACTCCCTTATTTGTCTGAGCTGAAAGTGAAAGCAAAGGCTGACCTGGCTGTGGGAAGGGGAAGAAGCACGATTCAGGCAGGTCCTACATCCAAAAGCAGAATGGAAGCTGTGTAGGAGCTTCCCTGCACCACCACAGCAGGAGAACCAGAATCTTGCAGACGTTTGGACTGGAAGGGAAAATCTTGCTCCAGCCCAAACTGATGTTGTCCCAAATCCTAAACAGAGGGAAAGGCTCTTGCCAGATAAAAACACACCCCTGGGATGCCACCCACGCACAGGCCAATGGAAACAACGTGTCCATGTCCCAGCTGCCCCCAGGGTAGGCATGGGAAGAGCCGAAAAGCCAAAAAATCCGGATTTCTGTGCTGCGTGTGCACGGAGCAAATCCTTTTTCCAGGAACAAATCCACCCCTGCTCCTGAAACACACCTCCAGGGAAAGGAGGCAAAAGGAGGGCTGGATGCAGGATGGAGAGCTCGGCATCCCTGCTCCACCTGGGATGCTCAGGAATGACATCTGGGATTACAGCCCTGCTCTGGTACCTCGGAGGTGGCAAATCCACAGCTTCCCTAGCAAGAAATGAGCACTTGGGAGCCCCAGCCACACCCCACAGCTCCCAGCAAGGACTGGGGAGCTGCTTCCAATTCCCAGCAAGGACTGGGGATCTGTTTCCCACTCTACCACAGCCAGCAAAGGCAGCCTGGCAGAGCTGCAGGAAACAAAGTGATTTGTGGAGGGCAGCGTTCACCAGGCCCCAGGTGAAGTTCCCCTTGGGGTTGAATTTTGCATGGTTTGGGGTTTTACTGTCTCAGAAAACATCCCACCAAGCCATTGGTGGATCAGCCGTGTATGTACAACCACAAGTGGTGTTACCACCCTCTCCATCACATCCTCATAAAAATATCCATGCACATAGAATTGTATCTTGAAGGAGAACCAACCCCCATGAGGTTCTGGCTCAGACCTGTTCATCTCACTCATACATTCCTGCTGGTAACACTGGGGTGGAGTGGGGGGATTTAGCTTTGGAAGCTTTCTACAGCTCCACATCCCTTCCAGGTAATTTTTAAACCCTTCAGACACACCACAAATCTCCCCGGAGATTTGCAGGCAGAGGTGTGGGGTGGAGCAGGGTTTGGTTTGGGGGATGAGAGGGGACAGAGGTGCAGTTCCATGGGGCACATCAAACATTCTGCACAACTGAAACCCTCTGGCTGCGGGGACCCTCCCTGCCCAAGGTTAACCCCATGGATCACATCAGGCACGGCTGCTTGCTAAAGGGACAAGGGGCTGGAGTTCTTCTCAGCCCATTTCGGAATTACGGACGATGGGAATATTTGGTGGCAGATTCAGGGCTGAAGGAGCCATCAGGGAGCAGAGAGAAGTGCTGTCCCCTTCCTGCAGCATGGCTGGATCCCAGGAACACAAACCAGCAGCATCCACACTCCTTCCCTCACCATCAATCCCACCAAAGCAGAAAGCTGCAGCGTTCTCTCGGAGCTGGAGGGGAAATGAGGTTAAGCCAGCTAATTGACAGCACTGACCTTTGTGGCTCCCAGCGAGCGCAGCCACCAGCACAGGAGCGGCTGCAGCTGAGGCCGATGGGGGGGCAGCTCTTTTCTACCTCTTGGGTTTGTGTTTTGCAGCCTCCTTCCTGCCCAAGTTTAAACTTTGGGTCAGCTCTAAGATCTGTTTGCTGACATCAGCTGCAGAAGAGCTTGCAGGGACAGAAGAAAAAGAACTTAAGGCAGGGTGAAACTCGGAGTCCTCCCTTCGGGCACCAGGGAATTCCACTGCTCCAGGGCTCAGACACCCAGAGCACAGAAAGCCTCTGTGAGAGCTCTCACCCTCACCAGGAGAGTGCAAATTCAAACAGATACTTTACTCTGGAGTGAAAAGCACACCCCATCCCACCCTGATGGTCCAGGTGTTTATTCCTATCCCATTTTCCTCCCCTCCAAGCAAATGGGCTGCCCAGGGGCAGAAGGGCAGGAATGAGTCTGTACCAAAGTTTTAGGAAATAGGCACAAACAGCTCCTCAGCTGCACTGCAGCCTCTCATTTCAGCTCTGAAGGTGCACCCTCAGCATCCCCCGAGCATTTCGAAGCCTGGTGCTCCCGGCCCACAGCCCGGAGCCAGGCTCAGCCCTGCTGCCGGGAGCGCTGGCACCCTCTGAGCAGCACAGGGGAGCCAGGGAGAAGGGACCCCAAGGGAGACACTCGGCGCTGGACATTCCATAGCTCATGGATGGCTGATGCCCAGGCGGGTGCTGCCTTTGGAGCTCTCTGCAGCCCAGCTGATGCTGCACCTACTGAAGTCTAAGCACCAACCCCTGCGTGGCTCCAGCACTCAGCTGTCATTTTATTTCCACATGCAGCCCCAAAACGCCTAGGGGAACTGTGCCTCCCTTCCGGCTTTCCTAAAAACTTCCTAACCGGCAGAGAAACGTACAACTCAATCTTTAACTTGATTTTCTTCGCCGCACTGGTGCTGCACAAAATCCAGCAAACTTCCAGTTTGGCGCAGTGGGAATTGCAGCAGGGAGAGATGAAGCAACAGGACTTGTTTTATGCAGAAAAAAAGGGTTGTTTTTGTTGTTCTTTTTCCTGCGGGTCCTCCAAGCTCCATCCTCCACCTCGCCTGGGCAGGGCAGAGAGGAGTTGAGCGCCCGGGTCAGCGAGCAGCCAGACGCCACCAGTGTGTGAAGAGCAGCCCTTATTCTGGTCAGGGCTCGGCTCGGAGCAGTAACCACAGCCAGCAGCAGCTGAACTCGCCGCTACAACACAAAAAACCCTTCTCGCCTCTCTTCAGTACCGTGTTGCTCTCTGCACCCTCCCTCCACCCATTTCTCCAGCTCCAGAAGGGCGGAAAAAAAAAATTAAATCAAAGCGGCGGGTTTTCCTGGATTAAACGTGCTAAATCCAGAGCAGTTACCGCTGGAGTTGTGTTTCCCAACTACCACGAGTGCTTGGACCACACAAGACATTTCCAGCGAGGGATGGCGAGAACGCACATCCCAGCTAACGATGGGAACAGGCGGGGAGTCCCGCGGAGCGCATCTCTCCTGCCTCCCTGCCGGACGGACTTCTCTACATCCCGGCAAGGATGCCAGGAGCATGAGGGAAGGAGGCTGAAAGGGCGGCGGGATGGATTTTAAGAGCAGGAGGGGGGATGGAAAGTCATAAAAGCGCTCGGAAAGTCAATTCGCCTTCGGCAGCGGGCAGAGCCCGGGCGGCGCCGCTGCGCTGCGACTTTGGGGTGCGCTCCGTGCTCCTTTCCAAAAGACACCCCCAAAAAACCCCACCCGGAGCTCTCTGAGCACCCCCCCCACCCCCCCCCCCCCGCAGCGGTCAAGCCTCTCCCGCCGCTGCCCTCGCACGGAGAAGGGGACGGGGCTGCGCGGAGCGGGGCGCGGAGGGGACACGGCGCTCACCGGGGGACGGGAAGAGCTCGATGTCCACCTTCTCCGTCTTGATGATGGTCAGATCCACCGCCGCCTTCATGGCTGGGGCAGCGCCGCGGGGGCGTCGCGCCGGGAGCGGGGGGCGGCGGCTGAGCCCCGCCGAGCGCGGAGCGGGGCGCCCGGGGCAGCGCGGCCGGCGCTGCCTCCCTCCTCCCGCTGCTCTTCCTCCTTCTCCTCCTCCTGCTTCTCCTCCTCCTCCTGCTTCCTTCCTTCCTCCCTTCCTTCCTTCCGCGCTCCCTCGCTCCGCTCCCGGCTGCGCTGCGCTCCCCGCTCCGCTCCGCTTCGCCCGTCCCCGCCGCCGCCGCCCCGGCCGGGCTGAGCCGAGGGGAGGGCGCTGGGCCGGCCCCGAGCGGTGACAGCGGCGGGACGGACCCGCCCCGCCCCGCCCCGGAGGCGGCCCCGGGCCCGGCGCTGCGGGGAGCGGAGCCGGCGCTGCCGGGGGGAACGGCGGAACGGCGGAACGGGGACGGAGCGGGGGCAGCGAATCCAGGGCGCCTCGGCCCCGACCGCTGCTCGCATCCCGGTGCCCGAGCACGACGGGATAAGAGTTTGAGCACGCTGGCTGTGGTGAAACCGATGGTTCTCGAAACCAGGCCAGTTATCTTCACCCTGCCTGTCTCGACATGAACGGCCGCCTTTCACACTCACCCCTTCAGCTCCCATCACCCCTTCACGCTCACATCACCTCCTCACATTTCCATCACCCCTTCGCATCCCCATCATCCTCCCTGGAGCAGCCTGATCTCCTCCCACCCACAGGCACATCCAAACTCAGGGACACAGCCGGGGCAGAGCAGTGTGCGTTGTGCTGTGGTGGGTGACAGCCAGGGGTGGTTGTTCCCAGGCCTGCTTGGTAGAGGTGGGAGGCAGAACTGACTGGATAAAAAGCATCTTGAAGATGCAAGATGAGTGTCATGCCAGCACAGCATGGAGTTAACAGAAGAATATCGGTTTTCACATGAAATCTGTTTGATTGTATTTAGGTAGCACAAACTTCAGACCACAAACGGCACAGCAGAAGGAGAGTATGACTCACAGATGTCAGCTTACCGGTACGGAGAAAAAAAGTCATTAGCAACCAGCTCTTGTGGTTCTGTCACTCCGAAAGTCTTTAACAGCTTCCGACTCTGGCACAGATCAGGCTGCTCTCATCAAAGATGGGCTCAAGTGAGCACAGGCCTGCAGGAGCAGCTGCCCGGGGTCACGGTCACTGCCCAGCCCTTAGGATGGACCAGGGTCTCGCTTGCAGACACCCCTGAAACCTCCCAAGGCCCCGAAAGATCAGCTGCAGATGCAAACGCTGCAGCTCTGAATATTTCGCTTCTGCAGTGGGCCCTTTCTCAGCCACCAGCATATTTATAGCAGGAGAGTTTGAGCAACTGAAAGAAGCTGCGAGGAGGCAGGGCCAGACGAGGAGAGCTTTGGCTGCACACACGGCTTTGCCAAGGCAGGAACATCGAGCAGCAGCGGGGCTGAGAGCTGGCAAAACTGGCCAGGGAGCTCCAGCCCAAAGTTCATCTTCCTCACCCAGTGACAACCTCTCGCATTCCCAATTTTACATGCAATCTTGTTTTCTATTTACTAGCAAGCTCTGTTCTGCAGCAGTGGGGTGGGACCAGCGATTTGCTGTGATGGAAAATCTCCCTGCACTGATTCCTGAAGCTCGGGAGAGCCTGAGCCGTGCTCAGGCAGAGCACAGAGTTGGAAACCTCGTCTGGTGGTTTGAAACCTACCACAGGAATGAACCTGGAAATCCGAAGGTGGAAAGAGGATGGCTGCAGGGATAAAATGTGGTCCCTCCCTGGGACATGATCATGTGCTTGCACCTGCCCTCGGTTTGGGTTTCTTTCTTCCCCCGTGCATCAACGATTGAAGGAAGAAAGTACAGAGAGGAGATTTAGCAGAACATTTCCAACTGAAAATCAAAAGGGGATTCGGGAGAAACAGCTGCCTTTCTGTCTGATCTCTGATCCCTCCAGAGCAGGCTTGGGAAGAGAAACCTGATGCAGTTATCAGAGCCCCCAGCCCTTCCCTTCCTGCGCTGCTGGGCTGGGATCCCGGGCAGGGAGAGCAGGGGCTGGCTGGGGGGGCCGCTTTGTGCAGCTGCCTGGCGGAGCCAGCAGAAAGCACCTGCGGTCCCAACCGTATGGAAATGACCCCCCCGTGGATCGCTCAGCCCGCTCGGAGCGCGGCTGCAGCAAACCACAACCCCCGGAGCGAAACAGAGCAGGAGGCGCGGCCAGGCCACTGGGACTCGCCCAAACACAGCCTGGGACAGGCGGCTGGTGGCACAAGCTCTCCTGGGCAGAGGCCCTGGATGGAGCTGCCACAGACTGAGGTGCAGCAGCACAGAGGCAGAGGGTGCCCTGAGGTGTCTCTGCTTTAGCCTTGCTCCCCTGGCCCATGCTTTTGGCTCAGCCTCCCCTGCAGTGTAACCATCTCTAGGACTGGCTGAACTCCAGGGCACCTGTACTGGAGAGCCTTCTCTTCTGGACCAGAACAGACCAGGTCTAATAAAGATCTCTCTCACAGCTTTGTAGGGTTTTTATTATGCTTCTGGCATCCCGACTGAGCCCAGCTTGGTGCAGGATGGCTGCAGAGGAGCTCTGAGCTTTCCCTCAGCACCTTGTGCCTCCCCAAACCTGTGTTCCATTTTGCTGGTGCAATGCATGGCAACCCCCACATGCAGGGAAACTGGAAATGCTTCCAAAAGTAACACCAGGGCAAAAATCTCCAAAGGGGAGGAAGAGAACAGAGTGGCTGTGGACAGAGGTTTCCTCCCAGGGCAGCTGAATCTCTCCTTCGAGCTCCATCCCAGCAGCCGCCTTAATTTGTGTTCACTTCAGAGCTGCAACATGAAAGCCCTGGCTCTGAGCTCCAGCTGAGCCGCTCAATGGCTCAGTGTTCGCAGAAGGCATGGAAGGAATCCATTGATTAGTTTCTTCAGCTGGGATGTGACCATTCCGAGTCCAAGACCTGCCAAACATGACTTCGCCTCAGCAACTGGTTCCTATTTGCTGCTCACAGGCTTTAGGAAAATCTTTCCTCTTCCCCATCCAAGTCTCACCCTCGTTTTCCACTGTGTGGTTAGGGAACGTGAATATCCATTCAGGCTCTGTCCGGGAGGGAGGATGAGGGACTGGAGAACGGCCCTGCAGCCCCGAGATGGGCGATAACCATCTGCCCTCCCTCCACAGTGCAGCCCCACTGTTTGAAACTGCTGGGAACAAAGAAAGGATGGGCAGTAATGCCCCATTGTTCCCATTGCTGACTAACCTCGACTTAACAGAACAATAATTATTCATTCAGCACTGAGGAAAGGTGTTAGGAGAGACGGGCCTTTGCTGTGATTTCCCAACCCAAGGACGGCTCTTCCATAACCTCTCTGCTGGCTGGGATGGCTCTTTCACTTCTCTACTGCCAAATTCAGTCCTGTCCCAGTCCAGGGCAGCTGCTGGCTCTCCTTCAGATGTCGTGGAGCTGGGCCAGCTTGTCCTTTCCCTCGCATTTCCCCATTCTCATTCCAGCAGGAATTAGGTGTAACTTCTGGTCTGGAGAGGGAGCTTTTCCGAGCACTGCTGCTACCAAAACATGGGGTGAAATACGAGGGCCACGTAATAACGTGGAGCATCCACCCAGCTGTAATGGCCAGGAAATGAAGAACACCGTATCCAATTAAAACTGCAGGGGGATATTTATGGCAGAACGTAATTAGCCAAATTGGAGCCTTCCCCAAAACTGCCATGGGATTTTTAATGACCGCAAGTGGTCAGGGATTGGGTTTGATGTTTTGTCAAGTAAACAATACCCAGAGGGCATGAGACAAAAATCAGGAGCAAAGGGGAAAGGAAAAAGAAAAAAAAACAAAACAAAACAAAACAAAAACCTGTCCTGCAATTCCATGGAGAAACGGAGACATGAAAGGATTTATCGTAACGGGGACATTGTTGGAAGGAGCAGCAGCCACCACTCCAAGAAAGGAAAGAGCAGGGAGGTGGCCCTGGGTGTGGAGGTGGCCCTGTGCAATGAGAGGAAAGAGCAGGCAGCTGCCACGGCCGTTCCCCTGGGAGATACCTTTCCTGGAATTTAAAATGATACAAGAAATTCTTTCAAACGCCGTTATAGCTGGGAAGTATTGGAGTATTTTGGTAAGAGGAGGCTGGATTAGCCCTGCTGATTCCAGTTTTTTGCTCGGGCATGGAAGCAGAGCTCGCCAGTGGCACATCCTGCGTGTGCCCCGGGCGAGCTGCAGGACCGGGCCACTCCCAGAGCCAGCGCTGGGGTCCCGGAGGTGATGACCGTGCCCCAGATGTGGCCCCAGATGTGGCCCCGGAGGTGCCCTCGCTGCGGGACTGGGCACGGAGGGTCCCCCAGCAGGAAAAGCAGGGCAGTGTTCCCGCTGGGATGTGCAGCCCTGGGCCGGCCCAGCCCCGAGCCCTGCTGCCACAATGCCCTCTGTGAGTGACTGTCCCCGGGCTCCGAGCCTCCGCGGCTCCTGCTCTCATTAATCCCGGCGGGGAGGGCTCACAAAAGCCGCTTTGTGGCCAGCGGGGGTCAGGGCTCGGCACACAGAGCCCGTCACATGCCGGGGGACCCCGAGCGAGCCTCACGGGCTGCTCGAGCATCTCCAAGTGCCTCCCAGAGCTGATCCCCGGTGTGCCTGTGGATGTTTGGCCAATTCCCATAGAGGCTGATAGAGCTGTACGAGGTCCTTTGGCAGGAACGCCAAAATGGGACCTTCAGACCCCTGCTAGTACATGGGATTGGTGGGTTCCCCATCTTCCTGAAGCAATTTCAGAACTGCAAGAATTGGGCATTCTTGGTTCTGTGAGAATGAACTTCTGTGCTGTTTTTAATTAACAGAAGAAAATCGAGCTTTAGTTAAGGATGTTTCTCCCCATCGTGTTATTTATAAAAATCAAACTTTTTGGTGTAATCAGACTTCTTTGGTTCAATTGACATTTAATAATGTTACTTATCAGTTGCCACGAGGGATGTTTTTTATTTGTGGGGACAGAGTTTGGCCTGCCATCCCAGCACACATCAAAGGTGGACCATGTAGTATTGAAAAACTTACTTTGCTAGCACCCAAAATGAAAAAGTCTATGAAGTATAGGGTAAAGAGATTTACCCATCTTTATAAACCAGACTGCAAGGATGATTTTACACCTTGGGGTCTTGGGAAGAGACTTCCACCGTCTCTTCTTTTGCCACAACTTATTTCGGCAGTGGCATTGAAACAGTTGGATCTGCTGAGGAGCTGCTCTGGGAACTGAGTCTGCTCTGCTGACGGGGACTCCGTGCCATTCGCTCGTGTCCTGCTGTGGCTGGAGGGAAAAGCCCCGGAGGCGGCTCTGCAGCGCTGTTTGCTCTCCGGACATTGCCCCGCTCCCCTCAAGTCACCGAGCTCTTGGTGAGCACATCCTGGAGGGTTTTGCTGTTGAACTCCCGATATTCTCAATTTCACCGAGCACGTGCAGCCAATACACCTCAAATCTCACCTGCAGACACCTCTCTCACCTTTGCTCAGATCTCCTGGCTCAGCTCTCTCTCCTTCAGAGCACAAACAAAGGAGCCCGCTCAGGTTTAAGCAGCACAGCTCTGCTTGTGGCTGCATTCTTGTTCACCAGTTTCTCCTTTCTGAACTGATCCCTGGTAGCCCTTGAAATTCCCTTCCCTGGCATCCACAGCGGCATTGTGAAGGAGAGGCAAAGGAATCATTGCTCATAAATGATCTCCTGACAGCCAGACTGTGATCACTGACACTTATCTGCCCTTTCCACCTTTCAAAAACCCATCACCACCAGAACATCACCCACTGCTTCACCAAACACCGAGAGACACGGGCACATTTCACTTTATCAAGGTCCAAGAGACACAGAAGCACCTCCCAAGGGAGGTCAGTCCAGCTCCAAGCTCCAGTATATACTCCACAGCCTAAGAAGAGGCAGCCACCAGGAAAATCCCATGTTCACAGCCAGTTGGAAGTGATCAGCCCAGGAAAATAAACCACAGGACTGCAGTGTCCCCCAGGTTAAGGCCAGGCCAGGGCAGAGGGGTTCAAGTGATGGAAGTTTAATTCCTTGTCAATATTTCCACCTTTGTGTCTCCATCCCTTTTTTTTAAGTTACATTTTCTCCTGTCCCAAGGAGCTGCGTGTTCAGCAGTGCCAAAGGAAAAGCTCAGGGGCTGGGGACTGTGATTGGGTCTCTCCAGAGAGATATTTGAGGGGAGAGCTCAGGAGAGAGAACTGGGATTTCCATCCCTTGTTCCACAGGACCCTGGGAGGCACAACCAAGACCCAACAGCCAAAATCCCTCCATCCCAAAGCACTGTCCTGCCAAGGCCATGGAGTGACAGGTGCACACAGTTTAGAGAGAGAATTCAGGGATGGGCACGACTATGCCATGTACACCGTGCCCAGAGCGTGGAAACTCCAGGATGAGCCCCAGAGCCCTGGAACTGCCCTCCACAGAGAGGCTGTGCCAGCATCACCCCCAGCATCGCTCCTGGGATGAGGGATCCGCCTGCAAATGCGTCTCCAAGAGGGAAAACCCTCGCCCGGCGCTGGAAATCTCCTCTCCCTCAATTGTCCCTGCTTGGCAACCTGGCCTGGCAGCGAATAAACGCCAGGGAAATATTCCTCCCTACACGTGTTTGGGTTTTTCGGGGTGGTTTTCTTGGCCGCCGCTCCTGGCTCTGCAACAATGCCCGGCTTGTTCGGCCCCGCGCTGCAGGGCAGGCTTGAATAGATCTGTCTAAAATTATAAGCGGGCAGCCCCTGGGCTCTGCGAGATCACAGAGCCCACGCTGGGGCTGAACAAAGCCCTCGCTATTTCCCAACAATTAGCCCGGCTAAAAGGACATCTATCTCCTGCCATCAGAGCCACCACGTGCCTCCCAGCCAGCCCATTGTGCAGCTAATTAAATAACACGCCTCTCTCCCCGGGAGCGACTCCTGATTAGCTCGCCGAGGTCCTAAATCCTCGCGGGTGTGAATGGGGACAGACAGCTGCTGGCCAGGGGATCGCGGCTCCCGAGGGGATGTGGTCACCCCGGGACAGCAGCACCGGGGATTTCAGGGCTTTAAGGGACCTTAAAGCTCATCCAGTGCCACCCCTGCCATGGCAGGGACACCTTCCACTGTCCCAGGTTGTCCCAAACCTTGTCCAACCCGGCCTTGGACACTTCTAGGGATCAGAGCCACAGCTTCTTTGGGCCGGCAAAGGATTAACTCCTTCCCAATATCCCATTAAACCCACCCTCTGCCAGTCTGAAGCCATTCCCTCATCCCATCGTCAGGGAGTTGTTGGACAGAGATCCTGGGATCCAAGAGGGTTCAGCACACTCTGCTTCCCCATCCACCTCTCAGCTGCCTGCAGGAAAAGCCGTGAAAACAGAGGATTTATTTATTATTTTCCATGCTTTGCTGGTGGCAGGAGGAAAAAATCAGATGCAAATATTTTTTCTAAATATGTTCCTGGCTGATACAGGCCAGTTTGTTGTAGAGTTTTTTTCCCCTTTTCCCACACTTTTCATTGGGTTAAAGCAGTGGAAAGAAAATAAACAAGGAAAATGTTGTGTCATTCAGCCAGAGCTAAAACTTTCTATTTTTGCACTTTTAATATGGGAAGGAATTGCAAAATGGAAAAAAAAAAAAGGCCTATTAAAAGTAATTTGTTAACAAGCTCTTTTCACCCAGTTAGTTCACCTCTTCGAGGAGGATTCTGTGGGAGGGGATGAGGATGAGGCCAAAGGGAAGCTGGGAAGCCGATTTATATTCTATGAGATAAAACAAAATAACCTCTGGGGCTTGGAGTTTCCTTCCAATCCAAAAAAGAGTTCTGGGAAGTGAAGAAAATCCACTCAGATGATGTATCAAACACCCCAAGGCCACCTGAAATGTCCTGGGCCACCACAAGCATCCCTGGGGGAGGTGGCCAGGGACCTTCTGAAGATCCAACCTGCACCAGCTCGAGCCAAAAGCCACGGCAGGATTTTCTCCCCATCCCAGCCCAGTTCCTCGGGCTGAGCTCCAACACAACAGCCCAGAGCTCCTAAATCACTCCAGATGTTCAGCACCTTTCCTCACACGCTCCCAAGACCCGGAAGAAATTCAGTTTCCTTCTGTCAAGGCCCCAGTCAGCAATAGTTGCAAATATCCCTTTTACCCCCTTTAAATCATCGTTTCCCAGCCCTGGCTATTTCAATCATCATTTTCACACTGGAGAGCCTGGCTGGAGGACTGGGAAGGTGGGGCAGCAGATTAATGAGCTGATTTCCTGTGGACCTGCAGCTCCAGGCTGGAAGCAGCTGGACCTGCTGCTGCAGACAGAGCTCCATCCACCCAAGGAAAAGAGAAAATCCTCATCCCTTGTGAGGAGGGGGCAGCAGGAGGAAGGACACAGAGGAGGAGGAGGAGGTTTTGTTCTCATGGGAACCAAAGCTGGCTCCTGTTTTCCAAACCCACCCTGGGGAGCAGCTGCTGGTGGAGAAAAAGCTGGGAAGCTTTAGGAATGCACCAGGGAATTATTAATATGTGCACACCCATAGGGTTTCATTGGAAAAGCACAGGGAGCTTTTTCAACGCTGTTGTCAAAATCATATTTGCCCTGCACTCAGGAAATGCAAAGGTTTTACAGCAAATAACCAGATTTTACAGGGGTGCATCCACATTAAAAGATGTGCCATGGCTCACACAAAGGCCCAGAAGGGGCTACACAAGAGTCCAGCCCCAAACACAGTTTAACATAAGCCAGGAGCAGCCTCCTCAGCCCTCCAGCAGCCTTCAAACCCCACAGCCAGCTCTGAGAGCTCCATTCATCCCAAACTCCCAAATAAAGGGCAGGAGCCAAGAAAAAGCTGCCTCCCCTCACCCAGCCAGTGCCCTCGATCCCAAAGCTCTGGGAATGGCTCCACAGCCACTTGATTAATAAGGGCCCAGGGGGGGAAAACCGTTTATATAACCTCGTCTTCTCTAAACTTCCTAAGTGCTTCAGAAAGTGGCTGCCCTGGAAACCCAAACTGGAAACGAAAAATATTATCCTGCCATTTATAAACATCCCTGGTGCTAATGAAGTGAGGAGCAGCAGCGCTGGCCAGTGAGGGCAAGGTGCTCTTGGCAGGCGTGGGAGAGCCCAAAAACCCTGAGTTCAGGTGGTTGTGGAGGGGAAAGTCCTCCCACCATGATGCAGTGCCACTGGAACTGTGAGGCCCTGGGGCAAGGATTTGGGAACAGGGAGGTTGTGGAAGTATGTGCTAAACACAGGGGATGGGAGCAAATGTGGAGGGAGGAGGGCAGAGTGATCAGAGCCAGGCAGGAACAAGTGGGATTTTAGAAACCTCTGAAATCATTCCCTGAGCCCAGAGTGGGGCTGGGGTGAAGCAGCACATCCTGCTCCTGGAAAGCAGGGAAGGGGATTTGGTGCTTGCTGTGCTCCAGAGCCTGTGGGATGAGCTGCCCAGGCCAGGCTGCTCGTGCAGGTCAGCAGAGCAGGGCTGTTTACACCACAGTGCTCTGAATAAACACAGAGCAGCCCAAATTTAGCTCCTGGGTTCAACCACCCCGTGCCTCACAGCCCCTCGGCCACACATCCCAATCAGGAGCCAGGACAGCAGAACACTGCAGCCCATGGCTCCATCTGCTTTCCCTGCTGGCATTTCCCACGGAGATTTGTTTTTGCATCAGCACCAGAAAACGCTGAGGTTTGGCTGGAAATATTTGGATTTGGTTTTGACAAAATATTGATGATTTCCGCCCAACAATCTGTCACTTTTGGCAGCAACAAAGAGAAAAGTGGAAAAAAAAAAAATAGAGGTTTTTCCTCAAGATATGGGGACTGAGCTGACACCCAGCTACTGGGCTGCCTTGTTATCCTGTCAGTCTGATTACTGCAGAGCAAGGAAAACTGCTCCTACTTCCATGGAGTGGCTGTTTGCCTGGATGGAAACACAGCCAGAGCTGCCAGACACAGGAGGCCTCTGCTCTCCTGGGGTCAGGCAGGAGCTGGATGCAAAGCAGAGGAGGAGCAGGTCTGGACACCTCTGGAGATGTCTCAGATAGCCCAAGGTTGCTCGTGGTGAGGAGCTGGTCCAGGGCAGGAGGAGATGCCAGCTTTATTTCCATCACTGCCTTCCAGAATTAGTCCTGTCTCTGGAGTCTGGAAAACTGGGTTGAAATCTCCCAAGTGCAGACTCTGCTGCAAGATGCCTGGAACTGACCAAATTAGAGTTTTTCCATGAACAGGCTCCTTTGGGGCATGTCTTTCTTTTTTCCTTTTCTACCTCAATGCTGACATCAGTTTGACCAAGCAAGAGCCCCCTGCCCCCTCTTGAACCTCAGATGTGGAGAGTGAATCACACAGACCTTGGAGAAAGGCATTCCTGACTCTTGAAAAAGAACTGCTGCTGAGAAGGAGCTTGGGCTGGATCTCCTTAGAAATAAAATCTCCCTTTTGGTGGAGCAGTTTATTGTCTCCATTTTTTCCAAATGCCAATCCCTGGCACAACTTGAGGCTGTTTTCCCTTGTCCAGTCCCTTGTGACCCCTTGGAAAAGACCAACCCCCACTGGGCTCCTGAGGGAGTCTGTGGAGATGCCAGCTTTGCATCCCAACCTGCCCTTGCAGCATCACAGGGGAAGGAAAAACATCAAAAGAGAAGCCCTGTCTCTAAGAAGGGATCAGAGATCTCCAAAGGCTGCTCCCAGAGCAGGGAGAAGCTCCTTTTGTGAGCCTAAAGCTGGAAATAAGCCCATGTGCAAAGTCCATCCTCCATCCCAAGCTATTCCCACACCTCACTGAAGCTATTTTGGAGACAGGCAAGCAAGTGTCCCATGACTGTCCCCAGAGAAACCATCACCCCAACACATGCAGGACCTCATTATCCCTGCCTGCTTCCACAGAGGCCAATCCCTCCCCAGGAGCAGCTGCACAGAGAGGAACCACATTCCAGCTCTGGTCAAACAGCCAACGATTGACCCAGTGCAGCTTTTCCAAAGCCTATTGATCCCCAAGCCCACGGGCCAAGGTCCATCCGGAGGGCTGGGAAACTCCAGCACGTGCTGGGGACACTGCAGGCAGCTCCAGGGCCAAGGATCACTTCAGGCATCTCTTTTTGTGTGTAATCTGAAGCACTTGCACAGCCCCGCTCTCCAGGGACCCTGAGCCACTCTCCTGACCTCACTGAATTAAGTATGGCAATAAAATGTGCACTGAATTAATCATCTGCATCTCCAACGTGAGAAACTGCTGTGCAGGGGCTCACAGGAGCGGCTGCAGGGATTTAGGGATCTCACTCCAATGGAAGGCAGTGGGGTTTGGATGCCTGAAGACTTTCTGGTCATACAGCCAAGGTCTTCCAAACCCCAGCTGTAAGACTCAGTCTGGACTCCTAGATCTCATCCCTGAGAACCCTTCTCCCATAAAAAGTCAGGCTGGTCAGGACTTGGAGCACCCTGACCAGGGAACAAGATGAACTTTAAGGTCCCCCAGCCCAAACCATTCTGAGATTCTCTAATTCCATGACCATGGGAAGAGTCACCAGGACTGGGAGCTTGGGTGAATGAACCTCCCACCCTCTGGGAAGAGGAGCTTGCACTGCAGGGTTCTTGCAGTCCAACAGCTGATTGCTGCAAAGCTGGGATGAAGAGGGATCTGGAAGAGCAGCAGGAAATCAGGGATCCCATATTTCCCCCAGAGGTTCCAGGTAAGGTGAGAAACATCCCAGGCACAAAGCAGCCTCTGGAAAACGAGGTGCAGAGAGCTCCTTTGGAAAGTTCAGCCCGGCTCTGCTGGGAAAAGGAGGAATCATTTCCATTCCCAATTGGCAGCAGAGGCAGCTCGGGCTGATTTCTATCTCATTTTAGAAGGAGAGTAGAGAGATGCAATCCCTTACAGGGTTTTCAAGGAATATCCCTCCTAATGCTTTACTTCTCTGAGCCAGGCACTTCTTCCTGCTCTTCCCATTCCCAGCCCGTACAAGCTCCCAGAGCTGTGCTGGGGCACAGGACAGTCCCATCCTCCTGGAAGCGTCTCTGCGCTGGAAATAACAATTAAAAGAACCGAAAGACGATCCTAATTGCCCCTCCCCCCCAAATGTCTGACAGCAGTTTCTCAGGCTGAAGTGATGCAAATAGCTCAGATAAGGCTCAGATAAAGTATCTGTGCTCTCAAGGGCTTATCTGAGCTGAACACCAACTCCAAAAATCCTGAAATTTGCCCCGTGGGACTGTCTCTGGAGCTTGATTTCCATCTGAAGCCCCGACCTCCAGAGGCTGCAGAAACAGCTCCTGTTCAAATGCATTCTTGAGATAGCAGGGTGGGACCCGGCAGGTCTGCAGCTCCCCTGTTGCTGCTATCGGGGATTTGCCTCCTGGTGGGAATGTCGCAAGAGCGGGGCTGATGGCTCAAGGAACCGGTGACGGCACCTTTCACCACCCCCGCTCACACCAGAGCCTTCCCTGCTCTGATGGAAAGATCACTTTCCCTTGGATAGAGATTGTTCCGTGCTGGCTTTTGCTTTCAGGCCCTGCTCAGGGATTCCAGGCAGAGGGAAAGGCTTGTGGGGCAGCTCAGAGTGCTGGGAATTCCCTCAGGGACTGTGTGGGCATCGGGATAAGATCGGGGTTCCTGGGGGCAGCAGGGCTCTGGGTGCAAAGTCTGCCCGGGTTCTCTGACAATCCCGGCCGGGGATTTGCAAAGGGATGCAAAGGGAGTCAGCAATCCCTGGGACAAGGGATGGAACAGACCCGGCTCCCACCAATGGCCAGTTCTGATAGTCACTTCTAAACATTCCTGCTTAGCCATCCAGCCTTCCCAAAAACACACAGAGCTGCCTGGCAGTGACACCCAGCTCGGGATGGGAAAGGACCCGGGAAGTCCAAGGCCAGGCTGGCAGAGGGATAATTGGGATCTGTTTGTAAGCTGGTACAAAGGGGCCTGGGCTCACACCCGGGAGCACCAAGGGTCTCCCATCTCCTGGCCAGATCCCATATTCCACATGCTCCACAGACACTGGAGTAAAAGAGAGCAGGAAGGATCCCTCCCTGGAGGGTTTGCGACCAAACAATCCACAATCTAATCTTTTCTACACCTCATGCAAATCTGGCAAGGATGGGAAAACGGAGCTTTCTGCAAACCTTTCAAAGCTCTGCAGAAATTGCCCAAATGCCGCTGATCCAAGCAGAGATTTCCTCTCTGCAGAGGTTTGCAGCCGGCAGGCAGAGTTCTCAGGCAAGAATAATGATGAAATTCTATAGGATGCCTCATAAACCAGAGAAAAAAATTCATTTCCTACTAAAAATTCCCAACGGCTCATTCCCAAAGGGCCACAGAGTGCTGCAGAGTGCTGACTCCCCTTCCACCCCACGCCTCACCCTGGCCAGAAAACGGGGATTGATGGAAAATGTGTGGGCAGGTCTGGGCTCCCAGGGCTCTGCAGCACCAGGGTGAACCATGAGGTACCAAAACCCAGGGATTGAGGGAAAACATGCAGGCAATGCCCAGCTCGCAGAGCGCCATGGCAAAGCCAGCCCCAGGGTTAACCACGAGCCCCCAGATCCCAGGGATTGAGGGAAAATGAGTGGGCAGAGTCCAGTTTGAGCAGTGCTGGAACCAGAGTGAACTGCAAGGCACCAAATCCCAGGGATTGAGGGAAAACTCTCCTTTGGCACTGGCAGCCCCAGGGTTAACCACGAGACACCAGATCAGAAAAGGAGTGGGCAGAGTGGGGCTCCCAGCACTGGGAACACCAGAATGAACCACAAGGCACCAAATCCCAGGGATTGAGGGAAAACGCTCCATGGCACTGGCAGCCCCAGGGTTAACCACAGCGGCGCCCTGTGAGGCAGCGATTTCTGCTTTATTTCAGCAGGGGAAGTGTGTCCCGGCCTGATTAGCCCAATGGTTTCCTCTTTTCCCATAACCTCCAGACCCCCATGGCCTAAGTGTTTACTTTCTGAAATAAAAAATCTGCCAGTGTTTTTCTTTTTGCGGGGCATGTGTATTTTGGGAGGATTCGGGGGGAGGGAAGTGGAGGGGGAGTTGAATGGGACGGGAGGCTGGCGCACACCTCCCTCCCCTCTCCCACCCCTCACCCCAGCTCCTTCCCAGCTGCAGCCTCGGAGCTGAGACTTCTGGCTTCGATGTGAGGAAGAGAGAGAGAGAAACGCATTAATGAGAGAGTTCAGGCTCTTGCTCCAGCAGCCATAAACACAAGGAACATCTGGAGGGAGAGAGAGGTGCTCTGAGCTGCCAGGGGCTGAAAGGATCAGGCTGTTTGCAGGGTCCCGGATTCCCCGCTCCCTACAGCCCCTCTCCTGGCATCCCACTGTCCACCCAGGGAGAAAACACGATCAGAGAATCCCAAAGGTTGGAGAAACCCTCTAAGATCATCCAGTCCAACCATTCCCCCAGCACTGCCAGGTCTGCCACTCAATTGTGTCCCCCAGGGCCACATTTACACATTTTTTTTAACATTCAAGGGAGAGGGATTCCACCTCTTCTCTGGGAAGCCTGTTCTAAATATCTCTCCTCACTTCTGCTGGCCTCCCTGCTCCTCAGCAGCCCAGCAAAGCCCCCCTAAGTGCTGCTACAAGGGCTGGCCATGGGCAACCAAACCCTCTGGAGAGGGCTGTGCTGCCCAGTGTCCCCACAGGGCACAGTTCCAAGGAATTTTCTTGGGAAAGCTCAAACACCACACCACCCCCCGCCCCCTTCCCCCCAGTTTTGCTTTCTGTGGCCTGTCTGAAGTGTTTGGTGGTTCAGGATGGTTTCCTCCTCTGGAAAACCAAACAGGTACATCCAGCTCACTCCATCCCTGCAGAGGGGTCAGTCCTGCTCCAAGAGCACCCCAAAATCAGACCAGTTCTGCAGGCAGCCCCAAGGCACCACACAAGCCCTGGACAGGCTGTGGCTCAGTTCCCTTCCTCCTGGGCTCTACATCCCCTTATCCCTTTCCCAAGGCACACTGGAGCTCTCGGTGCTGCTGCTCATTTTTGCAGCTCCCAAACTTGAGTTTTGCCTCTTGCTGAGCTCCCACCCCACTGTTACACCTGAGAACCCCAACACATCTCCAGGCTTCTCTCAAAACCCACACACCAGCACTCCAGCTTTCCCCCACCCTCATCCCAATGTCCTGATCCCTCATCCCAGCTCACGTGGGAAAAGGGTTCTGAGCTCGTTCTCTGCTGATGACCAAGGCACAGGGAGCTCCCTGGGGTTTTGTCTTGGAGAGGTGACACAGGGAATTTTCCAGAGTCAGGCAGGAAACAAATGGAAAAGTGAAAGCCTGGATTTTTGTCATTCTGTTGCCTCAGTGCAAATAATCCTCTGCAAGTGCTGAGTTGCAGCAGGTCCCAGCATCACTGTCATGGGAACACCTTTGTGTGTTTTCCTCACCTGAGAAACAACAGGATCCACAGGAACCAGGCACTGCAGCTCCCACTGACCTGAGAGCAAAGCAGGGACTGCTCTTCCTTCCCAGCAGATTCGAACCCACCACAGGCATCCCACAGCCCTGCAATTCATTCCCAAGGCATGGAGGGATCTCCTCTCTCCACCAACAGATTGGAAAGTGCCCTTAACTGAGAAAATGATGTGTGTCCTTCAACAGCCCAGAGTGTCCCAGCACAGCAGCTGGAACTGGCCTTTAACTGGAGCCAATGGACTACCCAAAGATCCACAAAGGGAAAGGAAAGGAAACCCCTATTCCAGCCAGGCCCAGAGAGGCTGTGCCACCTCAGTGGCCAGAGGGTGACAACAAAGCCCAGAATCCCCAGTCAGCCCCTGGGCCAGGGAGAGCTGTGGATCAGGGAATGCTGCAGTAGGTTGGGAAGGGGCAGGATTCTGTGCAGGGCTTTTTCTGAGCCGTGGAATGAATTCCCATCCCGTGCATCCCTCCCTGTGGGGGCTTACCCTGATTTTCCCCCATCCTGCTTCCCTTCACCTGCTCCTGGTTTGTTAAAGAGGGTGAGGAGAGCCTGGCTGCTCCAGGGAAGGCCTGGCTGGCCCAGGGATGATCCTTGCTGGCCCAGGGGTGATCCTGGCTGGCCCAAGGAAGGGCTGGCTGGCCCAGGGATGATCCTGGCTGGCCCAAGGAAGGGCTGTGCTGGCCCAGGGGTGATCCTGGCTGGCCCAGGGGTGATCCTGGCTGGCCCAAGGAAGGGCTGTGCTGGCCCAGGGGTGATCCTGGCTGGCCCAGGGGTGATCCTGGCTGGCCCAAGGAAGGGCTGTGCTGGCCCAGGGGTGATCCTGGCTGGCCCAGGGGTGATCCTGGCTGGCCCAAGGAAGGGCTGTGCTGGCCCAGGGGTGATCCTGGCTGGCCCAGGGGTGATCCTGGCTGGCCCAGGGAAGGGCTGTGCTGGCCCAGGGGTGATCCTGGCTGGCCCAAGGAAGGGCTGGCTGGCCCAGGGATGATCCTGGCTGGCCCAAGGAAGGGCTGTGCTGGCCCAGGGGTGATCCTGGCTGGCCCAGGGGTGATCCTGGCTGGCCCAAGGAAGGGCTGTGCTGGCCCAGGGGTGATCCTGGCTGGCCCAGGGGTGATCCTGGCTGGCCCAAGGAAGGGCTGTGCTGGCCCAGGGGTGATCCTGGCTGGCCCAGGGGTGATCCTGGCTGGCCCAAGGAAGGGCTGTGCTGGCCCAGGGGTGATCCTGGCTGGCCCAGGGGTGATCCTGGCTGGCCCAGGGAAGGGCTGTGCTGGCCCAGGGGTGATCCTGGCTGGCCCAGGGGTGATCCTGGCTGGCCCAGGGAAGGGCTGGCTGTCCTGCAGGCAGGAGCAGCAGCTGTGCATGCCCTGTGAGAAGGCGCCCATTCATCTCTGCGAGAGCGTGCGGGGGAGGCAGCGCAGCACAGGGGAGGGGGAAGTGTTGGAGGAGGCTGAGAAAAGGAAGGAGGCCGCAGTTAAAAATAGGATAAAAGGCCATGAAAAAAAAAAAACAACAAAAAACAACATTTAAAAAAAAAGCTTCGCTCGGAAAATGCTCTGCAGCTGGAGAAGCCATCGGGCTGAGCCTGGTCAGCTTTACCTTCCCCCTCCTCCTCCTCCTCCTCCTCCTCCTCCTCCTCCTCCTCCTCCCCAAGCCCCCTTCCTCGGAGCGTGGGCCTGGAAGGAGGCCCAGAAAGCGCTCACAGAACGTTTTCCTGCAGGGTTGTCCACCGGGACAAGAGCAGGCAAAGGAGCAGCACACGTGGGGAAAGCAGAGAGGCTTGGCCAGGGGTGAGGGCAGCCCCTGGGAGCCCGGCCTGTGGGCCAGGATGGGCTGGGAGCTGGGCTGGAAACAGGATCACAGGATCACAGGGATCACAGGATCACAGGGTCACAGGGATCACAGGGATCACAGGGATCACAGGGATCACAGGGATCACAGGGTCACAGGGTCTCAGGATCACAGAGTCACAGGGATCACAGGGATCACAGGATCACAGGATCACAGGGATCACAGGGATCACAGGGATCACAGGGATCACAGGGATCACAGGGTCTCAGGATCACAGGGATCACAGGATCACAGTATCACAGGATCACAGGGTCACAGGGATCACAGGGATCACAGGGATCACAGGGTCACAGGATCACAGGGTCACAGGGATCACAGGGATCACAGGGATCACAGGGATCACAGATCACAGGGATCACAGATCACAGGGTCTCAGGATCACAGGGATCACAGATCACAGGGATCACAGGGATCACAGGATCACAGGGTCTCAGGATCACAGGGATCACAGATCACAGGGTCTCAGGATCACAGGGATCACAGATCACAGGGATCACAGGGATCACAGGGTCTCAGGATCACAGGGATCACAGGGATCACAGATCACAGGGTCACAGGGTCACAGGGATCACAGGGGGAGTGATCCACCCACCATCCACCCCTGCTTGCTGTGGGGCATTGCACACTGAGGTGTTTCTTCAGCTGCAAGGGTTTGGCTCTCCTGGCCAAATCAGCTCAACACCAGACTGCCAGGACTTGATGCCCATGAAGCACCAGCTCTGCTTTTGGCTCTCCAAAAGATCCCTGGAATTGTTCAAGGCCAGCCTGGACATGGCTCAAAGCAATCTGCTCTGGTGGAAGGTGTCCCTGCCCATGGCAGGGCATTGGAATGAGATGATCCTTCCAACCCAAACCATTCTGGGATTCTGTGATTCACTTCCCAGGGAAGCCAGGAGCACTCCCCCAAATGCTCCAGGAGTATCCAAAAGGCTGGGAATGCCTTCAGCCCAAGGATGCTAATTCAGCACAACAGTTGTAGAAATTTCTTCCGCTGGAGTCGGAGTCATTCCGTCCCTCACTTGCCATTAACAACAGTTTTATCTCCACTATCAGCAAGGAAAACAAACCCACTCCGAGTGGAAGGGGCTGTCAAAGTGGCCTTGGCTCCTAAAGGCAGTGCAGCCAGCACTGTGTCCGTGCTGAAATTGGAATGGAATCACAGAATCCCGGGGTGGTTTGGGCGGGAAGGGACCCTAAAAATCAACTCATTGCAACCCTTGCAGCAGGGCAGGGTGCCACCCCTAGATCAGCTTGCTCAGAGCCTCACAATCATTTAATAATTCCACTAGCAAATCTTTTCTTCCGCTCCAGTTTTACACCCAACCTTGTATAATCAAAAAAATACTCCCAGGGAGGAATATTAGGATCCTATTTCCTTATGAATTCACCATAAGGTGCTAAGTGTGGCTTTCAGCATCCCTTCAGCAATGCTTTGGGCAGGCACGGGGCACCTGCAGTTGGGTGGCCGAAGGAGCAGCCAAGGTGCCTTTACAGTCCTGATGTCACCTGTGCAAGGAGCAGAGCTCCTGTCCACGAGCAGCCACAGCTCCCCTCTGGATGGCCTTGTCCTGTC
This sequence comes from Sturnus vulgaris, assembly GCF_052056855.1. Classification (NCBI taxonomy): domain Eukaryota; kingdom Metazoa; phylum Chordata; class Aves; order Passeriformes; family Sturnidae; genus Sturnus; species Sturnus vulgaris. The sequence goes on along the minus strand of NC_142265.1, from coordinate 2,891,592 downwards.
ACCCCTGGGCTGGGCCTTTCCCTCACTGTGGTGATTCCTGGGCAGTGACATGCCCAACATGTGCACCACACATTGTGGTGCAAGCTGACAAATAAAACTGACTCCAGCCCATTTTCAAATGTTGGCCTTTCAAGCCAAAAAAACTCCACCCCTTCTTGCTTTATCTACGAGTGAAATCCACATCAGGCTTTCCTTTATCCATATCACAGAATAATCTTATCAGCTTCAAGCACAGTGTAAATAAACTTGCCCAAGCTTCAAAGGCAAAGCATCTTCCCTAAACGCAAGCAGCCCTCAAACTCTTAGAAATGCTGTGGGTTTCTATTGCAGGAGGATATATTCACACTTGCATTTTCCTTGTTGACTTGTTTCTTTCACCAACATCAAGACCATGAAAACCAAAATAGCCTCTGGTGCAGCAGAAGAATAGATGACAAATGGTTTTCATGTGCAGCCGAGACACAAAGGAGAAATGAAAGGCTGTTCCTGGCCCCATATACAAATAAGAGTTTCCTCTCATTTAAAATTAGAAACTGCTCTAGACTGAAGAACCAGCAACATTAAAAAACAGATCAGAGAAAGAGCACCTTGCATTGCAACAGGAAGAGCTGAAAAGTAATTTTTAGGTATTGCAAGAAACCCAGGGGCCTGTCCTACTCATCCTAACTCACTGAAAACTGGATTAAAATCTGTGGAAGCAACAGCTTGGATTTCTTTCCCTGGCTTTACTAATATTTGAGGCAGGCTCCAGCCTCTGCAACAAGAAAGTTCACAGAGCCATCATGGAGTAAGGAAGATCTGGGCTGCAGATATGTTGGTCCCTGGAGAGAGCACTTTCACAGAAAACAGGAGAGGGTTGGGAAAAAAAGCCCTAAAAAAACTTTCCAGGCACAGACTTGCAAAATGTTTGAGCAAATCCAAATGCTGCCAGGGCAGATTTCATCAGAGCAGAGCTGACATCATGCTGAGAGAGGTCACCCACAGGAGTTGAGCAAATAGCTGGGATAAGGATGCCTGGGAATAGCAGAGGGGCTTTGCTCCAGCCACAGACACAGCTCTCTGTGTCCATCTCCTGCTCACCAAAGGAGAAAGGAAAAAAACCCAAATGCCTGAACCTTTGCCAAGGAGAGATTTCAAACTGCACACTTGACCACAGCAGTCACGGGCTCTGCAGAAGTCCTCAGCTGCAGAAAGTCTCTGGACATCAGGGCTTTCCCTCCCCAGGGGCCAATGAGCAGCACTAACGAGCAGGAACTGCTCACAGGAGAGCAGCACATGCCACGGGAAAGCTTTCACGGGATTTAAGTGCTTCAGGACAGGCTTATGTGGGACTAAAGTGAAACATAAACTTCATCTTGGCCCTTGGCAAAGGTCACCAGTGTGCAACTTGAGCTCTTTCTCTTGGTTCTGTGGCTGGGCTGTGCTGGGGGGTACCTGAGCCCTGGCTGCTCCCTCCTCACCCAGCCCAGGCCAGAGAACATCTGCCCTGCCAGCTGTTCATACAGGAGGCCTGGAACCCCAGGATGGGCTGGCTTGGATGGCACCTTAAAGCTCATCTCATTCCACCCCTCCTTCCACACCACAAGAAATGGCCCAAAGTGCAAGCTCAGCATGAAAATTCATGTGTTGAGGCAAGAATCAGACACTGGTGCTTTTCTAACAACTTCCAAACTAGAAAGGTGTAGGAAGAGACATTCCCTAGGTCCTGGCAGGGAAGACATTCCCTAGGCCCTGGAAGGGAAGACATTCCCTAGGTCCTGGAAGGGAAGACATTCCCTAGGTCCTGGCAGGGAGTTGTTTTAGCTGATGGTCCAGCATGGCCTCTCCTCTCCAGCTCTGGTGGCGACCAATCTTCCAAGGAATCATAAAATCCCAGAACTGGGTTGAAGAGACCTTAAAGGCCATCCAGTGCCACTCCCTGCCATGGCCAGAGACATTTTCCACTATCCCAGGCTGCTCCAAATGTCCCAACCTTGGACGCTTCCAGGGATGGGGCAGCCCCAGCTGCTCTGGGCACCCTGTGCCAGTGCAAAGCATTGAGTTACAAGAGACCCAAAATTACCACCAGAGCAGAATGAAAATTTGGGAATTCCTGGTTCCTTGCAAGCCTCCATGGATTCCACTTTCCATGGAGCCAGGACATGAGTCCTGCAAGCACCAGGAGAAATGCAGAGGATGCATTTCCAGCAGTTTGGGAAGTCCACCCTGCCCATGGCAACCTCCCAACATGAAAGGGAGGTGCACACAGAACCTCAACATTCAAAAAAAAAACCCAGCAAAATCACCAGCTGAAAGGGGAGAGGAGTTGTCCCATACCATGGCTGGGAAGAAGGAAGCTCCCACCGTTCAGTATCACTTCAGTAGGAGGACAATAGATTAAAAAAAAAACATATTTAAGGTTTTTTTTCTGCTTTCTGGGCCAATCTTCACTAAGGAAGACCCCTGGCACAATCAAGGCAGGTGATGCTGTGCCTGAGGGGGGCATTCAGGGCAAAAACCCCAATAAATGAAGGCAGGACTGGGGAAGAAGGAGATCATTGAGGGGACACAACAAACAGAGCCTGGTGGGGATTCAGGAGTGCTTTTCCAGCTGAGGCTGCTCCGAGCCCCCAGCACAGGGAAGGTGCCACCCCCATGTCCTATAAATGCCACCTCCGTGTCCTACCCGTGCCACCCCCACATCCTACCTGTGCCACCCCTTTGTCCTATCAATGCCATTCCCATGTCTCACCTGTACCACCCCCTTGTCCTACCCATGCCATCCCCATGTCCTCTCAATGACATCCTCTTGTCCCACCCATGCCATCTCCTCATCCTACCTGTGCCATCATCGTCCCACCTGTGCCACCCCCTTGTCTTACCCGTGCCATCCACATGTCCCACCCATGTCACATCTGTGTCCTACCCATGCCATCCCCATGTCCTATCAATGCCATCCCCTTGTCTCATCCATGCCACTCCCACATCCTATCGATGCCATCCACATGTCCCACCCATGCCACATCTGTGTCCCACCCGTGCCACCCGTGTCCTACCCCTGCCACCCGTGTCCTACCCGTGCCGTAGTGCTCCAGCCCGGTGGGCACCTCCTGCGTGGCGGGCTCGTCCCACAGCGGGCAGCAGGGCCGGGGCTGGCAGCAGGACGCCTGGAAGCCACAGGTGACCCAGGGATCCTCGCAGGGACCTGGCACTCCTTGTTTCTGGAATGATCGGGGGGAGCTGTCAGGGGAGCGGGACCCCAAAATGCGCGGGGGCAAGGGGGCATCCCCCAGAAACTGGGCTGGCAGATGCCAACTCTCATCGGGCTCCGGGGGAACGGGACAGGACCGAAAATGGCCTTTTTTGAACCCAAATGAGGAGAGAAGTGAAGGTCAGAGCGTGCAGGGTTCCAGCGTGAGGGGTCCCCATGGGGACACCCTCGGTGACAGGGCTTGTTCCCCTCCCCATAACTGCGAGTGACATTTGTAGGCAGCAGAAAGCCCCAAAATGTGGGGGCTCACCGGGGGGGCAGAACCTGCCCAGGCACTGGGAGGGAGCCTGGTCCCAGCTGGAACATTTGTGTTCCTCTTCCTATGTACAGGGATAAGATTTGGGATTATTTTCTTTATATTTGGGTTATTTATATTTATATTGGTCTTATTGTTGAGCCCACAGATATATTTATACACATGGGATGCATACGTGGGTATATGAGTTACATTTATTTAAATATATATTGTATATATAATATATATTTATATATATTTTTCCTCTTCATATTTATAAGGATAATATTTGAGATTATTTTCTCTATATTTATATTGGTCTTACTGTTGAGCCCACAGACATATTTATATACATGGTATGCATGCATGGGTAGATGAGTTATATTTATTTGAATATATATAGAATATATATTTATATATATATTTTCCTCTTCCTATTTATAGGGATAATACTTGGGATTATTTTCTTTATATTTGGGTTATGTATATTGGTCTTATTGTTGTGCCCACAGACATATTTATACACATGGTATGCATACATGGGTATATGAGTTTTATTTACATATATATAAATAATATTTATACATATATCATAGATAATATAGATGATATATAGTATAGATAATATATAATATCTATAATATATATTATAGATAATATATATTGTATATGTATTTTTATATATATTTATATTCCTCTTCCTATTTATAGGGATAATATTTGGGATTATTTTCCTTATATTTGGGTTATTTATATTTATATTGGTCGTATTGTTGAGCCCACAGACATATTTATACATGTGATATGCATACATGGGTACATGAGTTATACACTTCATACAAAATGTACAGGTGCATATATAATTTATATAATATAATGTATTATTACCCAAAAATTATATAATATACTGTATTATTATGTGTTAACACACAATACATTATAGATGTACTGATTTTATGTGTGATATCAGCATTCATACAACCACACCTATGTAATCCTATTTTATAACTCAATATAAATTACACATTTATTTTCGTTGTGTGTGAAGCTAAATTTATACTTGATAAAGAAAATATATTTATTAGCTATAGACATAGAGGTATTTAGAAACAGATTTTTTTAGATTGGGAACAAAGCTTTAATAAGTGATCCCAGGATATAATTTTGATTTTATTTTATACATACCTATTTTATATTTTATATATATATTTATGTACATATAGTGTGTGCATATAAATGTACACACCATATTTATTATGTGCATCTGTGTGTATTTGTTATATATATATTTACCATGGATACACACACATATATATCATATAATAAATACATTGCATTTAAGTGTTTGTCTCCCTAGAAAAGGACAATACCATGCACATACCTATAAATAAATGCAGGATGTTTGAATTTTTTATCATTGTTACCATTTCCCTGTGGGGGAATAGATTTCCTTGATGGCAAATCAATATTTAAAAGCCAAATGCTCGCTCGGAACCATTTAAAGGAGAACTATGGATCTGCCTTGGGAATATTTCCCAGCTCAGGGTGGGCTTTTCTTCCCAATTTGGGGGAAATTTTGGGGTTTAGCACAAGTTCTTTGCAGCCTGACGTGTCAGCCCAGAGCTCATCTGACCTCTAATGCTTTGAACAAATGGTTAGAAATGTCATTTCTCTAAATTGAGACCTGATTTCTCTGAATATAGGGCTGATTTATTTCAATATGGATCAGATTTCCCTAAATGTGGATCTGATTTCCCTAAAAAAGGTTCAAATCCCTGCCCTACCTACCCCAAGATCACACTCCAACCTCTGTTATACACAACCACCCATCAGCTGCAAACAGAACTGAGCTGGCTCGGGACAGGGAGCATCAGAATGGTCCCAAAATTCCAGAAAAACCACAGGAACCCTTCCCAAATGCTGCCCTGCCCCGTGCTGATCCCACTGATCCCGGCTGGACGTCAGCAGGGGGAGCAGGCAATGCATCCCCTGACACTCCTCCCAGCACAGGCACAGAAACCCCAAACAGGACCCCATTCCCAGGGGAGATTTGCAGGACCCCATTCCCAGGGGAGATTTGTAGGAGCCCATTCCCAGGGGAGGTTTGCAGGACCCCATTCCCAGGGGAGTTTTGAAGGATCCCATTCCCAGGGGACGTTTGCAGGACCCCATTCCCAGGGGAGATCTGCAGAATCCCATTCCCAGGGGAGATTTGCAGGACCCCATTCCCAGGGGAGATCTGCAGGACCCCATTCCCAGGGGAGATTTGCAGGACCCCATTCCCAGGGGAGATTTGCAGGACCCCATTCCCAGGGGAGATTTGCAGGACCCCATTCCCAGGGGAGATTTGCAGGATCCCATTCCCAGGGGAGGTTTGCAGGATCCCATTCCCAGGGGAGGTTTGAAGGATCCCATTCCCAGGGGAGGTTTGCAGGACCCCGTTCCCAGGGGAGGTTTGTAGGATCTCATTCCCAGGGGAGATCTGCAGGACCCCATTCCCAGGGGAGGTTTGTAGGATCTCATTCCCAGGGGAGATTTGCAGGACCCCATTCCCAGGGGAGATTTGCAGGATCCCATTCCCAGGGGAGATTTGCAGGATCCCATTCCCAGGGGAGGTTTGAAGGATCCCATTCCCAGGGGAGGTTTCCAGCTCGAGAGGGTCAGAGAAGCTCTGGGTAAACACTTGGAATTCAGGACTGCTCTGAACTGCCTAAAAACTTGGATACTCAGGAGACAGCACCAAGCTGGGGCAGGGCTGGAGAAATCACAGCAACCTGAGAGAAAAGTGCTGGGATAGGAAACCCCAAATTCCTGTCTTTTATAGAGTCATGCAGGGATTTGGATTGGAAGGGACCTTAAAGACTCTCACTGCAGCCCCTGCCATGGCAGGGACACCTTCCACTATCCCAGGTTGATCCAAGCCCTGTCCAAGCTGGCCTGGGACACTGCCAGGGACCCAGAGGCAGCCACAGCTTCTCTGGGCCAAGGTCCCCCACCCTCCCAGGGGTGAATTTTTTACTAAAATCTGATCTATGCCCACCCTCATTCAGTGCAAGGCCATTCCCCTTGTCCTGTCCATTCCTTACCATCATTCCAGGCCGAGCCAAAGGATAAGGAGCTGCACTGCCAATGGTGGTGTCCATGTAATAACTCATCATCTTGGAGGTGCCTGCAGGAATGGAGATGGGCATTAGATTCCATGCCATAAAAACTGACAGCACCACCTAAATCCATGCTTTCCCCAGCTCTATAAACTTGGAACACACTGTCACCTTTGTATGATAAAGATTTCTGTGGTAGTTTTGTCCATCATACGTTGCACACAGACCAGGGTAACATTCGATTTCCCTCCCTCCTTTTCATGAGCTAATTCTTGGCAAAAGATTTTCTCAAACATTTCAATTAAAAATTTTTGGTTTTGACCTCTAATAAAGATTTCACCTTTAAAAATCCGTTAGAGGGGATCTATAACACAACAAAACAAAAACCATGCTTTTGCCAAAAAGTGCTCTATGAAACCAACAGTTAACACATTTATAAATAACACAAAATCAGAGTTTGCAGGTTATATATAAAAATACCTGAGTTAATAGGAAATATTGTGATTAGAGGGGTCGTATCAACAAAGCAGCACCCAGATGCAGGAGTGTAACCAGGGGAGAGCCTGACAATGGGGAATGATCACCTGCAAGCTGAGGGAGCTGCTCTGAGGGGAGATGAGATCATATTTCCTTTGCTGGAGAATCGGTAGGAAATTGTTGCCAATTTTTTTTCTTTTGAGAGAGAAAAAAAAGAAAGGCAGTTTGTTGAGATCAACACCTTTCCTGTGAAAGTTCTGTCAAGCTCCATCTGTCTCACAAAGAACTTTGCTGTTTTCAGGACACATCCTCTGGTTTTGTACATGAGCTTAGGTTTCCCTCGCTGCATGGCTCCCTTGCAGTCCCACATGGCATTCCTCTCACAGGGTTCACTCTCCTGAGCAAGTCCTGCCAGAGCTGCTCATTAGCTGGGATTTTTAATCATCAATGAGCCCATATCTGTTATCAGAGTGTGGATGTTTCTCCCTGTCTCCTTGCAATGCCAATGGAAACACAGGGCCAAGGCAGGCACTGTCTGTTTTGGGGGATGTGATTCCAAAGTGCTGGGAGGAAAGAGGAAAGGGAATAATCTGGGCTGGCTCGGGCAGGATGGGACCTGGAGCCAAGGGGATGGCTGCTCCCAGCCTGGTGATGCAGAGGAGCTGCATTAACCTCCCTGAGGACACAGCTCAGGCTCCTGGAGAGCTCCTGGAGAGCAACTCTGCATTCCTGCACAGCCCTGGGCTGTGCCCACTGCAGCTGCAAACACCTGCCTGAGTTATCTTACAATAAAATCCCAGAACCAGCCGGTCCAACCCTTACCTGGCACTGCACTGCCAGGCCCAGCACTGTCCCAAGTGCCACTTCACACGTTCTGAACACTTCCAGGGAAGGTAACTGCACCACGCCCTGGGCAGCTGCATCTGTGCTTGGCAAACCCTTGAGTGAAGAAATTTTCCTGATATCCAGGAAATTTTCCTGATATCCAGGTTGCTCCCCTGGTGCAATCTGAGGCTGTTTCCTTTACTTCTATCATTTATTCCCTGGGAGAACAGACTGAGCTCCCCCAGATGTCCCCTCCTGTCAGGGAGTTGTGCAGAGCCACAGGGGCCCCCCCAAGGCTCCTTTTCTCCAGGCTGAGCCCCTTCCCAGCTCCTTCATCAGACTCGTGCTCCACATGTTCTGTGCTGAGCTCTTCTCAGCAGAACCAGCACAACCACATCACCTCCAGCCTCCACTTCTACATCTTGAACATCATCTGGAGGGCCTGGGATCCTCTTCCAGCCTTCCCTCTGCTCCTTCCCCGGGGGCTTTGCTGCTGCCGGAGCTCTCTGCAGTTCTCCACCCCCAGGGAAGTGCAGAGCAGCTTTGGCTGTGTCTCACTCAGCACCTCAGCAAACAGGGACCCCCAGAGCATCTCCCCCACGCCCTGTGAGTAATGGCCCAACACAAAACACCTGCATGTGCACGGTATTAAATTATCATCATCATTTCCTGCTGGTTATTACTAACTCTGCCTCGAACACCAGCAGAATTTTTTTTTTTTTCAAACTTCTCTTTTTTAATTCACAAGGCTGAAAACTACCCCTGCGTGGTAGAAGAACAAGCAGTTTGTTTCTCTTTGTACCGTACTCGAAACCACACCAAGTGTGAGTTAGTGTGGCTGAGAAGCCTTCACTAATCTCAGCATCTGTGCACGCCCTAAGGAGGCGTTAAAACGCCTCGGCTTCCATCTCCCTGCAGCTGGGCGAGACAGGGACGGTGCGGAGCCCACGGCTGCAACCCGAGCGAGCACACAACACCTGGGCTCGAGGGGACCTTAAAGCTCATCCCGTTCCACAGGCAGGGACACCTCCCACCAGCTCAGGGTGCTTCCAGCCCTGTCACACCTGGCCTTGGGCACTTGCAGGGTGGAGCATCCCTGGCATGAAGGGCATCCCCTAAGGCAGGGCAAGGTGCTCGATCCCAGCACACAGCTGAGCCCAACCTTCAGCACATGGAAACCGTCTCAGGTAAACACGGGCCGACCGTGCCCTAAAGCAAAGGTTGATGCTGCCAAGGAGGCAGAGCGAGCTGGGGCTGTTCAGCTCTGCAGTGACACCCACATGTCCCAGAGTGCGGGGTCACAGCCCCAGAGAGCAGCCAGCAGTCCCCAGGAGCAGCTCTGCTCTCTGCCTTGCAGCCCGTGCAGTGGCAGCTGGCTTTGGTTTGGGGTTTTTTCCCCTTTGATCGAGGCGCCTCGCTCGCAGCAGCTCTCGAGAGCCGTTCATGCCTCGCTGGGTGTCGTTTGCATCTTTCTCAGGCTGAACCTTCCAGCAAGGCACCGCACGCTGCTGCTCGAGGCCGCGGCTCTGCACTGACAGCAGCAGCACCAAACCCGTCCTGACACCCAGGACAGGCTTCGTGCGACAGGGAATAGCAATAGGATTTAACCAGAGCGGCACAGCAGCCCCAGCAGCTCCCTCACCAGCCTGCGAGAGGTGAATTAGCATCTCTAGACAGCAGCTCCAGGACATTTAGAGCCAGTTTGCTTTCTGGTTTCTCTTCCCCTCCAAGCCGAGCTGTTTAAAAGCACAAGAGAGGGGCAGGAACATAATACAAAACTCGGCAACAATTTGCATCCCCATCTCTGTGGGTTCAAGAGAAGTCCTGGTTAAACGCAAATTAAATCAGTTCCCCGACCTGATGCAGGTCTTGTGGGTGACAATGGTTAAAGGACACACAAACACAGGCTGGAGGCTGTGAAAGGGACCTGGAATCATGGAATCCCCAAAGGGACCATTCCAAGCCCCCACTATGGGCAGGGATGGCACCCAGTAGGTGACACACCCTGCTGGAAAAGAGCGGGGAGCAGATCCTGTCACAGAATAATTGTGCTCTGGAAAAGCAAGCGTGGAAGAGGAGGCAGAGACAGCACAGAGGGAGCTCTGCTGTGCTTTGTCCAGGCTAATTTTAACAGAACTTCCACCACTTCCCAGAGGAAACTACTTCACAGCCCAAAACATCTCTCACTGTCAGCAAGTTTCCCTGATGGCTGAGCGATATTTTGCTTCTCTTCAGCTTCCTCTAACAAGAGCCTAAAGAGTTCCTCTCCTCCCCTGGATGTGTCAGGGAGCTCAGCTGAGCTCCATCCCAGCCTGGAGCTCTGCGGGCAGGTAACTTGGCTGATTCCGAGGAAATCACTGCAGATTTACACCAAGATAATCCAGAGCTTGCTGAGAGCTCCTAGTAAATAGAGGGGAATCAGAACCATTTGGTAAAATCCTTAATGACTTAACAGCTTGACTTCAGCCGTATTGTTTGCTCTTATTATTCCTGTCCTATTGTGAAAACATGTGTGGGAGAACCAGCATTTATTTTGGGACTTGATCAAGTACCAGCCAAAGCTATTACACTCTTGGGTCATTTCTAAACTAAATTAAAATTTTAATTTCATTTCAACATCCATCCCTCCTCTTTTACAAGGTTGAGTTTGTTTTTTTTTTTTTTTTAATTTTAAGTCAATTACCAAGCTTGGTTTAAAAAGGGAGAAGCTGTTTGTGCTCATGATTAACACACACACACCCCTGCAGAAGTTGAGAAGGAGTTAAAAATGAATATTAGAATAAAGTGAACTTTGTCTGTTGGATATATGAAGACATTTCACATTATTTTCATGCAATGTTTTAGTTTTATGGTTTTTTTAACAATAGGAAGAGGGAAGTGAGTGATGCCACTGTGACTTCCCAGTGGCAGAGTCAAGTCCCCTCTGTTTCCCAGTTTAATGCTCCATCCATGGCTCTGCTGCAAAGTCCTGAGGCTCAGACTGTTCCCCAGTTTCTGAGCTGCAGCACCACACTCAGCTCCATCCCACATCCCTCAGCCCCAGCTGGGCACCCAGGGAAGGTGGCACTGCAGGGTGGCACACCTGGGACAGCCACCAAACACGGTTTGGGCTCTTTCCTCCATCCCGATAAACTGGGACAATCACTTTTCCGTGGGGTCTGACGAGAAGCCAGGAGGATGGGGCAGCATCAGCAACCCCACCAAAACATTTCTGGCTTCAAGAAGGTGAATCAAGGCTTTAAAATCCTGCAGCAGCCCCTGCCATACCCCCACCCTCCCCGGGCTGCCTGGCTGGCCCAGAGCTGCTCAGTGATAACCACTTCATTTTTGCATCGAGCAATAATTAATCATCTTTGAGGGGGTGGGGCAAAGAGCCGGTGGAAATGACATCCTTCCTCCAGGCTTTAACCCTTGGGATCCGGGCACTTCCCAGCTCCCTTCCCAGGGGAGTAGGGTTGTTGATCTGTTGGCGTCTTAGAAACCTCCTCCCATTCAGCGCCTGGGACAAAAGGAGCATCCCTAATGCAGGAGCGGAGCAGAGGCCAGGAGTGTGCTTTACACGCTTACAACCATGGTTTTTAACAGATTGGCCGCACTAAATCCCTCATTTCTTATGATTTTGTAACTTTAGAGCGTTCGCAGCCGGTTTCCTGCAGGGCGAGCGGGCGGGGCAGCAGCGGTGCTGCGGTAAACAATGCAGTAAATAGTGCAGCATGGCCCTTGTGCAGCCGCTGCCAATACTCCAGGGGGTCAAAGGGCCGGGATAAGGTCACCCAGGGAAAGTGAGGGGGCGAGGCCGAGGATCTGAGCCCCCAGCGCTGATTGCCGGGGGATTAGCGGGGTGAGGAGCTGGCTGGAAGGACGGGCAGGAGCCGCCTGTCAGCGCATCCCTGACTGCTCTTCCCTCCCTCCCCCGGTGCCTGCCGGACCCGAGGGAGATGTGATGGCATCTCAAGAGCCTTCCCGTTTGTTTGGACAAACTGTGGCTGGGGTGGGTGACAGGGCCGTGGGACAGTGCCAGGCTGGTTAAAGTCGGGCCCTGCTCACAGAGCCCCCAGTCTCTGTGCTTGGAGTAATCTGCTTTTTCTCTGCGTTTCTCCTGCTCTCTGCTCATTCATCGATTGCTCAGCTGCTAATGAAGCTCAGATAATGCCCCCATCAGCAGCACAGCGAGCTGACAGCACGGCTCAGGCAGGACAGGGTCTAGGTGGGATGCCAGAGCTGCTGCCATTAAATCACCCTGCTCTGCCCTGCTCACTGCAGGAGGATGTGAAGGGAGGGTTCATTAGGTCAGCTGTTATTTCACTCACGAATTTGCCTCCATGAAGCAGCAGACTCACAGCACAATGCCATGGCCAGGCCCTCAGCTGGGGCAGAGCAAAAGGGGAAAAACGGGATCAGTGTCCCGATGTTCAGAGAGGGATCCTCACACCTTCCCCATGTCACAGAGCTTGGGCAGGGCTGGACAGCCCAGCTGGGAGTGCCCCAGCATCTCTGTGGGACCTTCAGCAGGACACCTGGCCCAGGCTGCCCAAACCTGCTCTGAAAATCCCATCAAACCCTGCTCTTCCACAGGGCTCCAAACCACTGGGGAAGGTGGGGTTACCTTGTGTGTCTTTGTCCCTCAGCTTGTCAGATGGGAAAGAGTTTTGTGATCTGGAGGGACACACGGTTCCCCCCTGCAAAGCTCTGTGGTGAACCTGAGGACAAGAGACACACACATCCCAGTGCTGGGGTACAAAAAGCACCTCGGGTTTCCATCCCCAGCCCCTGGGCAAGGAGAAAACGCCCCAAAAATCAGGCTTGCCAGAACATTATTTCCATGGCAGGCAGGGGAAAGCTGCAAACCCAGCGGGAGTGGGAAACCAGTGCAGCCCAGCCCACAGCCCCAAAGGTGTCAGCTGGCAGCACAGGATGGGAAACTGATGGTGACTCTGACACCGAGTGAGCCACATGCAAAGCAATGATTTACAGACCAGTGGGAAGGGGGAAGGCCTTGGCTGGGCTCCTCAGGGACTCACAATTCCCACTGCCTGCGCTGGGGAAGGGGGCAGGATTCTGCTCTCCCCCAGGAATGGCAGCGGCTCGGCAGCTCATCCCTGCAGCTGTCACACTGCAGCTTCTCCCTAAGGCAAATGCTGGCACCTGTGACACTCTCAGCCCTATAGGGGATGGCATTGCCATCCTGGAGGGGGTCACAGCAAATCCTCCCAATCATCCCTGCAAAGCAGGGATCAGCCCCAGGTCTGTCTGTCCAACCCCAGGCATTTCGGATCTCCCCTCCCTCACAGCAAAACTCAACCAAATTACACCAAAACCAAATTACAATTCAAAACAGCAAATTTAATTCACTCTACTAATGCCAGTGCGCAGCCTTCCACCTCTATGAGGAAAATAATAATGTTCTCCTAAATCTCCGTATAAAATTTCTGTACCATATATACACATATATGTAAAGATTTTTAAAGGGGAGCATCATCTGAGACATTTACAGAACATCCTGCAGTAGGGACACACAAATCAATTACTGGGTGAAACTGGAAACGGAGAGAGGAAAAGTAAATCACCAGAAACCAAACCTGACGTGTCCTGAAAATGTCCACAGGTACCTCCATCCCCCGAAAGAGTTCAAAGCGCCTCTGTCCCCACCACTTACGGCTGAGCTGAAGGAGCCGGGGAAAAGCTTTGTATCCTCCACGGCTTCTCACACTTGTGTCCGCTCTCCTCCCAACTACCTGGTGCTGTCGGCGCTGGAGCCGGGGAGGATGGAAATACCATAGTGTTTGAGGCAGGGCTGCTATTCAAAGGGAGGGGGAGTGGTCAGCCCCGCACCCAGGGCGCTGCGAACGCCGCCAGCCAGCGAAGAGCCAGCAAAGAGCCAGCAAAGAGCCAGCAAAGAGCCAGCAAAGAGCCAGCAAAGAGCCACCTCTGGCCGATGTCACGGCGCTGGGGAAACAGAGCAGCCGCTGCTGGGAGCTGGGGATGGGGTCCAGCCCTGCCAGCCCCGCTCCGGCGTGGCCTTTGGGACCCGTGTCCTGTAAATCCATCCAGCCTGCCCGCCCGGCGCTGCTGCAGCCCCAAAGTCCCAAAGTGAGCGGAGTCCATTCCTGCCCAGGGACCAAACTAAGGCTCGCAGAGCACGGCCAGGTGAGGCTGTTGCAGCCGTGATCCCCAGATCCCAGCCCAGCCTCGTGGAAGAAATCCCTTGCTCCTAAAGGGCCCCTTTTACCCGGGCTGCCCCTGGTCCCCTGCGTGTCCCAGGGCTCTCTGCTCTGCTTCCTGCCTTACCCCAGCCTGCTGCAAACCCTGCAAACCCTTGGCATGTTCCTCTGGAAACAAAAGTGCGCCCTGGTAGTCGCTGCTTGCTTTTCAAACCCTACAGGCTGAAGGAAACCTTCCGTAAGGAGCTGGAGAGGGAATTTGCTCTGGCAGCGCTGGGAGCCGCTGGATCAGCTCGGACAGGGGTGGATGGTCCCAGCCCGCATCTCTGCAAAGCCCAGTGCCGAGGCAGGTGCTGGAAGAGTTCAGACAGGAGAAGGGCAGGAGAGCACATCCCCGGCTGGCCAGGAGCAGGCGGTGGGGCAGAAACACAGCCTGCAGTGATCTCACTCCTTTAACGCCCCTGTGAATTATCCAGAGGCTCTGGAGGAGCAGGATCTGGGGTTGCCTTTGCCGAGCACCCCTGTCTTCCTCTTCACAGCCTGGCCAGAGAGCTCCAAACGCCAGTGGCACTCCTAAATCGCGGGTGCAGGAGGATGTGCCCATCCTGCCTCGCCCTCCCCGCTCTCCAGGCAGCAGAGCCGCCTTTTCCTCCAGGAGAGGGCTCCAGCCTGGAAATCCTGCCCGGCTCCAGCACGGATCCCATCCCGCTGTCTCCATGAGCAGCCCTGGGCACAGCCCAGGCACCGAGGGTTCCATGTGTGCTGCTCCGGGACAAAACGGGAGGCTGGGAGCAGCTGCTGAGATTTTCCCTGGAGATTCTGGGAGTAACAGAACAGCAGCAAAGAGCCCCCAGCCGTGGGGCTCAGCCCTCACTGCCTCCCTGCACTGACACCCTGAATTCTGCTTGCAGAGTATCTACAGGAGGAGGTGATTTCCAGGGAATTTAGCAGCACCCTCACAAAAAAACCCCAAAGCAGCCTGTGCATCTGAGCGCTGTCACTGCTGAAGGATCAGTGTGGGGAGAGGAATAATTCCTGGAGATTCCTTTCCCAGCACAGCCCTGGGTGTTTTGGGTACTCTCAGCGCAGTGGACATTTGAAAAGTACAAATCAAAACTGTGTTTTCTCCCACGTGGATAATTTCTGCCTGCACAGGGCTCCTGTGGCATCTCCGGCTGCCAAATGTTCCCCAGAAAAATCAGATGTGCTGAACAAGTGTTCACAGGATAAAGGTCCCTCCTGTCCCCCTCTCCCACACCAGGAGGTTGCTAAAACGCAGAAAGTGACAAATAGCAAAAAAAAATCCCATTATTTATGCGCATAAAACTATTCCCAGGTCCTTCAGGGGCTCCCAAATGATGAATGAATCTCTCCTTTAGCCCTGAATTTAGAAACGCACAGCTCCAGGTGGCCCAAATCCGTTACCTGCTGCACTCGCCAGGCACGGCTCCTTCTTGTAGCTGTTTTAACACAGGAAATGATTTACAGGGTTCCTTCTCCCCAGGAAAATTTCCAGCCTCCTGGGCTTTGCTACAAAGGCTCTGTCACATCTGAGCTCCAAAGGAGCAGAATGTGTTCAGCAATCAATTTTTGTCTGGGCAGCTCTTCCCGGGATAGCCCCGCTGGCAGCTGCGAGCAAGATGTCCTTGCCTGGATGCTCTGCTCAGGAGGGTGCTGGGATGCAGCAATCCAGACATTCCCAGCCCTGTGGAGTGGCTGTGCAGGCAGCTGGGAGGCTGGGACATGGAATCACAGAGCCGTGGAATGCTTTGAGTGGGAAGGGACGCTGAAGATCACCAGGTTCCGTGGTTGCCTGGCTTCAGGGTCACTGCTGTCACATCAGTCACACAAACCAGTTGCTTCAGCTCATAACAAAAAGTTGGGTTAAATTTTGGGCAGCTCATGGAATTGATCATAAAGCCATTGCACTTTCCATGGCAGCTGCTTTGGGTTTGCTCTGTGCTCATAAAAAATAAAGCGATCCCTTAATGTTTCCCTGCAGCAGTTATTGATGGTTTCACCAAATTGGAGATGTCTTGGGGATGTTTCACAGGTTCTGCACTCGTTTCTGCTTAAATCTGGGGGCACTCAGGCTCCTGTTGAAAAGTGCAGCACATCAGCCTCGACAGAAACAGCCCCTTCCCCAAAAACCTGAGAAATGCTCATCACCTTTAGGGTTGGAAGCTCAGAGCAGCATCTCTGTGGGGGTGGCTGCAGCTGGAGATGGTCCTGGTTTGTCTGCTGGAGCTGGGCAGTGAGAGTGGATCAGCTGGGCAAAATTCAGCCCAGTCCTGAGTGTCACCCACTGCCACCTACCCCAGCCCCCTCCCTTGCAGGCCCCAGGTTCCTCTCCCGGCAGAGATCTCTGTGGATCACAAACCACTACAGGGGAGAAGCTGCATGGAATGAGCTTCCAGAGCCCTTCATGGATCACCATTCCCATCTTAGTCTGGGAAAACAGAGCAGGGACCAACAAAATGATCCTGAGAACCCAAATCTCTGCTTTTGGTGTCACCCCAGGCAAGAGAGTAAAGTGGGGATTCCTGAGTGGGAGGAACCTTGCCAGTGTTTGCCCTGGGAGAAGGTGACACAGCTGGATCAGGAGCTGCCTGGAAATCCATGGCAGGCTTGGTTCCCTCTGCCCCTCCTCAGAACCCGGGCGTGACTCACAGCCTGTGCCCAGATGTTCAGTGGTCCCAGAGCTGGGCACATCTGGGATCCAGATGCTGACACCCTCTGGAGCTGCCTGGCCTTAAAAACCAACAGGGACAGCACCAGAGCTCATCCCTCTGGACCAACCCCTGCTGTCTGGAGCCCAAGGACGCTGAATGTCCGAGCTAAGGGGAAATTTCTGCCCTCTAAAGCAGAAGGAGATTTTTCTACCCTTGGATCAGATCTTGGATGTCCATTACCTTGGATGTGAAGGTGCAGGATTTGCATGAAACAGAAAAATTTGGGGTGCACAGGAATATCGTGAACGCATAAACTGCACCAAAAAGTGACTTGCATGATGTTCTTTTAGGTTGGAGCTGCTGCACGTGGATCTCCTCCACATCCACCAAGATAATTGTGATGAACTGGCTCATCCATGGTTTATCCCACTTTCCTAAGGGAGACCAGATCTATGAAAAAACAGGCTTTGAACAGGGAACATCTGAAGGTGTCAGGACTGGGTGAGGAAAAATTCCATTTTCATCTCTATCCACATGGATAAAAATACATGGATGTGTACAGAGGTGAGAAAACCCAAAATCACACCAATAACATTTTCTTCCCTGTGAGGGTGGGGAGGCCTTGGCACAGGGTGCCCAGAGCAGCTGTGGCTGCCCCTGGATCCCTGGCAGTGTCCAGGTTGGACAGGGCTTGGAGAAACCTGGGACAGTGGGAGGTGTCCCTGCCCGGGAGGTGGAACTGGATGGGATTTAAGGTCCATTCCCAACCAATCCGTTCTGGCATTCTGAGATTCAGTCACATTTTCATTCTGGAAGAGGAAGTGAGAAGTTTCCACTCAGCTCTAACGCTGCTGTTAAGCAACATCTCTGGGGAAGTTCCAACCAGAATATCTCCAGCCCCAGCCCTTGAGATGCAAACTTGTGGATTTTGCGTAGTTGGCACAAAACCTGATCCCTTTTCCAGGGGCCAATGGGAACATTTTCATTGCAAACTCCTCTGTGCAGGTGCCTGCCCCACTCACACCATTAACAAAGTCCTGAAAGCTGCAAGAACAAGGTAAATTAATTATAATTTCTGTCAATATTAACTGAGAAATCAGTCCTTACTCTCAAGTTCTCCCATTGCAAGGAGAATTTGGCCTCTTGGTTGGAAGAAGGATCTTTGATTATTCTGATACACTACGACAAAAAACCAGCGAAGATTTCATTACACACACTCTCTTCAAACTGAAAATTAAAATCCTCATCCAGAATCATTTAATCGAGGACTATAAAGCCAGATTTCAGAAGTGCTCTCTTCTCAGGCAGGCGCATAAATAGAGATCAGATTTATAAAAATGCTATCAGCCAACAATTCCTGCTCAAACACATCTGGCCAGATTTCAAAACCAATTCAGCAGCCAGTTAATCACTTGCTCTTTATTACTTAACTTACTATTAGCATTGGGGGTAAAAAAAAGCAAGAGATATTTTTATTTTCTTTTATCTGTTAAAATATTCCCCGCATCTTGCTGGGGTGGAATTCAAAGCCTTGATAAAAATCATGACATTTTAAAAAAGTCAACTGCTTCTCAAGCCTGTGTAAAAATGCAGGGGGTGAATTAAGATCACTTCACTGCTTCCCTTTGCAGCTCCTTGTTCAAAAAATGAGATTAGCACCGCACTGAGAATGTCACATAAAACCCATTCAGAAACTAATCAGCAGCTTAGGAGGGTTGAGCTGGGATGGGAATGAATGGGAAGCTGGAATTCTTGTTATTGCTGGTGGTTCTCTGAGGACACCAGTGCACATCTCCAAGCTTTGTGTCCCCAGGGGGGTCTGTGGTGGAGACAGCAGAGCGTGGTGGCTTTGGTGTCCTGGGTTTGGAATTCCTCCTTCCTGGCAAGCAGTGACTCCAAAAATATTGGGGAAGGGTTGAGCAGTGAAAAAGCTCCTCAGGGTGGAGCCCCATGGCTGGAGGGACTTAACAGAGTGGATGTGGCACTTGGGGACACGGTCAGTGGTGGATCCCTGGCAGTGCTGGGGGGATGCTGGGATGGTCACAGGGAATTTTCCAATCCCAGTGGTCCCGAATTCCCTGAGCCAGGGGGTTGGAGCAGCATCTGGAGGAGGGGCTGCAAAGGCAGAGCCCAGGGTTTGCACGTGGCTCACTCAGGGTGGTCCTGGAGGCCTCGTGGGGTCTGTTCCCCCCAGGACAGAGACACCGTGGCCAGCAACGGTCTCAGCTGGACCCATGAACCAGCTCCTGCCCCCCAGGGGTGATCCCAGGTTACCTTTCCATTTTTTAGGGCTCCTGGCTCCAGCCCAGCTCAGCTCATCCTTTGAATCCCTGGGCTGTCCTCCCACGGGTCACATCTCATCAGAAATGCACTGTGTGGGGAGGAGGAGGAGAAAGGACATGGATGATGGAGGAATGAAGAGATTTCTTCTGTGGGGAGCTGATAAACCTGGGAAACTCTCCTTTTCCTGAGGCCTTTTCCCAGTCTCAAAGTGTCCTTTGTGTTCTCCATCAGCTGACAGACACAAGGACAGCGAGGGTTCCGTGGCTGAGCCCTCCTGGGTCCCACCATCCACCCAGGAATGCCAGGGACACACTCAGCTAAGGAAATGTTATCCTGGTTCTCCCATAGAGCAGGGAAGGTGTGAGATGTTCCCAGTGGGACAGAAACTGCACATTTTTCAATGCTTTATTTGCACATTTAAACCAATGAAAAATGATCTGTACCTTAATCAACACTTTTTGTTATGGGAGCGAGCAGCAGAGGGAAAAATTCCGGTAGCAGAAAAGTGAGGCTGGGTTTTGTGGAAATGAGTTATTAACATGTCCTTTACCTCTCTGTTTATTTTCCACGCGGTTCCAGGTCAAGGAAAGTTTGTCTGTGACAAGGATCAGGCTTTGGGAACAGCTGTGTCTTTTCATATTTAATTCCTGACCTGCGCCGAGGGTGTTTGGACAGATTCTCCTTTGTCTCCTCTGTCGATTGGCAGGGGAGCTCAGGCAGGATGACAGGACACAGGTGACATCCCCAGGGTGTGACATCCCCTCCATGAAGGACACCCAGAGCTCCAGAGGAAGAGAAGGGATAAATAAGGCACGTTCTGGCTGAATCCACGCCGGCCCCGTGGCTGCCTGGTGCTGCAGGGGTTATTTATGGCCGGGCTGGGAATTGCAGGGCTGGGTCCCACATGTGAAGTGAAAGTGGAAGTGTGTGGGTGGGAGGGGAAGCAGCAGCATCCCATTTATCAGCGCTCCCGAGGCCGAGCAGCTTTCCCGGATCCAGGCTGCCTCAAGGAGCAGTTCGCATCTCCCAGGCAGCGCTGCAGAAGCCCAAGGGCACGATCCTATCCCAGGATCCATGCTCAGGCACTGCAGGGGCGGGCACACCCACCCTGGGGCGGGAAAACCCTTCCCACTGTCCTACAGCGTGTTCTGGGTGCTTCATTAACCTGCCCATCCTCAATGCAGCTCCCAAAAATGCCCCAGCCTGCCTTCCCCCTTGCCAGAGCCAGCGTGGATCCGTGGGGTTTTCAGGGGATGGGGATGGAGGGAGGGGTCACAGCGGGGTGAGCTGATGAACAGCAAACAATCCTAATTTATGCAAAAAGCAGTCTGGAAAAAATGACATTCCTGCTTGTCTGCATGTGTTACACACAGAGATCCTAAAGAAAGGAGCCAAAGATGTGGCCATGAATCAGAGCTTTATCCTGCCCATGGGGTTGGGGCAGTTTGCCTTGGTAATTGCCCGGCTCTCCAGCACAGGCTGCACCAACAGTGCCCTATTGGAATCAAACAGGTCCTTTGGGCCTCGGATTTTCTCTGGTTTTCCACCCTCTTAGACAACAAACAAGCCATTAATGTCTGGAAACGCAGCCTGCATTGCACAGCTCAGATCCCTGCCGGGGATGCCCAGTGCCCCACTCAATCCCAGCCCTGATTAATCCCTCCCATGCCAGGGGAGACGCTCCAGGTTCACAGCTCTGGAAATAAGATCCCAGTGTGCCTTTTCCTGATGGAAAACTTCCAATAGAGAACAAGCACAGACTTTGCTTTTGACCCCTTTTGGCTCTCCACTGGGACAAGGAAGTTTGCAGAGAATCTCTGGGATAATTGCTGGATCTGTGTCTTCATTAACACGAATCTTCTCTGCCTTGAATAACCCCTGGTTTCTTCTGCTGGTGAGTCATAGACTCATGGAATGGTTTGGGATGGAAAGGACCTTAAATCTCATCCAGTGCCACCCCTGCCATGGACAGGGACACCTTCCACTATCTCAGGTGGCTCCAAGCCCTGTCTAACCTGGCCTGAAACTCTTCCAGGGATGGGACATTCACAGATTCTCCGGGCAGCCTGATCCAGAACTCCAAAGCTTTACCCATCTTTCCCTATCTGGGGCAGGGTTTCTGCCCAAACCCAAACCCCTGGCACATATCCAGAGTGCCAGCCTGTGGAAAGCTGCAGGTTTCTGTGGATATTCCCAGGCACAGTTGGCAGCTCCAGCTGGATGCCCTGCAGCAGGATGTGGAAATTTTGGCTCAGGCTGAGAGCGGGTGAGAAGGGGAGCCTGGCTCACAGGAAAGGAACCATGGAGCAGCATCACCAGGCTGTCACTCCTGCTCCAAAGGCTTTTCCCAGATAGAAACTGCCCCAGCACTCACCAGGCAGTGCTAATACAGCATGAGCTTCCTCTCAGTCCCTTGGGAGAGATCCAAGTGTGATTTTCCTCCCTTTTTCCACCTGGATCTCTGTGCCAGGTGCTCCTGTGAGCACTGGGGATGGTGGTGCCCATGGATGGCAGGGAGTGGATTTCCCAGGGGAAAATGCCATCCCTGCCAGCCTTTCCCAGCCCTGCAGGGATTTCCCACCCACAGCCCCAGCTCCGGGTGTGGCTCCTGGAGGCAGGAGGAGCACACCCCGCTGGGGACATTGTCCCTGTCCTTGCACAGAACTCAGCTGGAACCATCCTGGGCCTTTTGGAGTCAGCAGGAGCCCGGCCTGGGGAAGGATTTTGGGATGAGTTCTGGCAGTGCTGATTGAAGCTGTTTGCAGAAATCAGTGAGTGCCATTTCCAGCACACCGAGAGCAGCACTGGCTCCTTCAGTGCCTCTAAAGCTCCCCTGAGGATTCACCAACCTCAACTGGGAGTTTTATCTCATTCCCCCCCACTCCGGGCACTGCCATGGGCATGGATAAACCTTGCAAATGGGATGAGGAATTATTCTGTTTCAATCGCATCCTGTGGGCTGAGAGGGACCTCGCTGAGACCCAGCTCAGGCTGGATTCACCTCCTCCCTCAATGAGCTTCATTAGCTCCAGCTTTTCATGGATGCAGCAAATGAGAGAAATAAAATAAATACTACAATCAAAGTGCTCAAACCTACGCCTTGCCTATGCCAACACAAACCCCGAATGGGAGGAAGTATTAGGCTAAATTTAGCTCCTCAAGCAAAATTCAAGAGCTTTTATTTTTTCTTTAACTTTTTTTTCTCTAGGTTCATACTGTAAAACATCTGCTGAACAGTTTCCTATAACTGTTTTTGGCTTTTAAATCAAAGAAAGAAGAAACAATGTCCCATTTTTTGTAGAGAGAAAAGGAGGAGGGGAATAATAGACCTTCCTCTCAAAGGAGGATGACAACGAGGATAGAAATAGAAAGGGGGGAGCTTTGAAACATCTTGAGTCCAGACAAGGAGTGGGTGGATGGCAGGTTCAGGTATCTCTGCTTGCTTTGGCCACTTCCCATTCCGAGGGGGAGCTGGCAGAGCTGCTGACAGCCAGAGGGAAAAGCCACGGGCAGGGCTGGATCTGCTTGGGTGAAAGGGGGGCTGGGAAGGGAGTGCAGAGGGGTTGGGGGTGCAAGGGGAGGTCGTGGAGGAGAAAACCCAATTATTTAGCAGAAAAAAGAACGAGGAGTTGTGCTCAGTTGTGCTGGCTTTTCCCCAGCCCAGGAGGAAATTCCCTGCTCCTTCCAGCATCCCATGGTCCAGCTGAGCTCCTTGGGGTGTCCCACAGCTGCAGCCACCTCCACCCACCTGCAGCATCCCCGACACCGGCGTGGGTGGCCCTGAGCTGCCACATCTGTGCTTGGTCCCCTGCCAGTCTCAGGCCATCTCTGCCTGGAGAAACCCGCTCTTCTCTGCTTTTCCCTGCTTTTCCCTCCTCTTCCCTGCTCTTCCCTGCTTTTCCCTGCTCCAAAGAGACCACAGAGCCCCTCCCCTAGGGGGATGTGCAGCCCCTGCAGGGATGTGCAGCCCCCAGTGGGGATGTGCAGCCTCCAGTGGGGACGTTCAGCCCCTGTTGGGATGTGCAGCTCCCAATGGGGACGTGCAGCCCCCAATGGGGATGTGCAGCCCCTGTTGGGATGTGCAGCCCCCAATGAGGATGTGCAGCCCCCAATGGGGACGTGCAGCCCCTGTTGGGATGTGCAGCCCACGCTGTCACACCTCGCGGGCTCCTTGGCAGCGGGGTCTGTGCTCAGAGGCCTTTCCTGCCAAGTCACAGGATGCGATGACGGCGCGGCTGGGAAAAGCTTCAAACCAGCCCAAACAATCGGAGATTGTCTGCGGAGAGCGGGCTCTAAAATTGGCTCCTTGGATCGGCACCAGGCTCAGCCCCGGGGCCTTTGTGAGGAGCGCGGGGCCGGCAGCGATGACGGAGAAGGAGCTGATGTCGCTTCCCATCGGGATGGGGCTGGGATTAACCCGGCCCTGCCCGTCCCTCCGTGACCCGCGGGCATCCAGCCCCCAGACAGCGACTTCCACTGCAGGAGCCGTGCACTGCCTGGGGGAACCACACGGCTCAGGAGCCCGCAGTCCTATTGCATTTATTGCCCTGAAAGAGTTGCTGAGGAGTGTGCATCCCTATTCCTGGGGGATGGGGGGCAGGGGTGAAGAACTGTGATTTTTTAAATGGATTTAGCACAGGTTGGGCTGGATTTGCTCCTTTTAAGTAAATCCCAATTAGGTAGTGGCAGAGCCCCTCCTGTCCCCTGGGGCTTCTCATCACATTTGTCACCAAGCTGCTGTAGCAGCGCCAGGGACTGGGGCCAGGATGGCAACACATTCACCATGAACCTTTTTCCCATCTTTTAGCCTTGGCCCGGCATCCTCGTGATCCCAGCATCCCCGCAGAGCTGCTCCCAAGGGTGTGTCCAACACGGGCAGTGCGTGTTCGATGGCTCTGGCAGAGCCCTGGGCTGCCCCCGGGCTGGGCACACTCAGCATCCCTCCAGCATCCTCCAGCATTCCCTCTGCCATCCCTCTGCCATCCCCCCACATCCCTCTGCCATCCCTCTGCCATCCCCCACATCCCTCTGCCATCCCCCCACATCCCTCTGCCATCCCTCTGCCATCCCCCCACATCCCTCTGCCAGCCCGACCCAGCTCAGCCCAGCCCAGCCCAGCCCAGCCCAGCCGGGAAACCTTGGACAAAAGGAGCTCAGAACAAAATCCAGGACGGAGGAAGTGGCAGACGAGAGCCTGTGTCAGATCAGCCGGATCCCCAGGAGGAAATAATTGGAACAAGGCTCTGGCACGTGCCGGGGGATGGGATGTG
Organism: Sturnus vulgaris; assembly: GCF_052056855.1. NCBI lineage: Eukaryota > Metazoa > Chordata > Aves > Passeriformes > Sturnidae > Sturnus > Sturnus vulgaris. Next base: position 2,867,318 of record NC_142265.1, on the reverse strand, counting down.
CCGGGAGATGGATGGGATGTGCTGGGGGATGGGAGATGGGATGTGCCAGGAGATGATGGGATGTGCCAGGAGATGATGGGATGTGCCTGGAGATCCTTTCCTGCCAGCCCTCTCCGGGCACTGCCAGCAGGAGTAGCCACTCCCCTGCCCCAGGCCACGAGAGGATAAGGGAGAGGAGACACCAGAAAATGGCATTTTGGTGGAAAAGCCTCTCTGTGACTGAACTCCTCAGTCTCCATGGAAGGGGCTTTGCTTTCCCCAGGAGATTCCTCTCAATCCCACCAAAGCTGCAGAGAAAATAGTGCCCCAGGCATTTCCCAAGCACCCAGAACCACGTCTCACCATCCTGCTCTGGAATCCACCTTCTCCTCCAGGCAAAGGGGGTCTCCAAACCCTAAAGCCCTGCTCCAAGGCCTTTATCAATCCTGGCTCTGCAGCAGGGGAGCTGTAGGGTTTAGGGACAAGTGTGCAGTGCCAGGGGGGCTGTGGTGGAACCCCAGCACTGAGATCAATCTGTAAAACACATTTCAGCTCCAAAGGGATTTCTGTGACAAGAGAGGGCAGCAGTGGGGGGCAAAAATCCTTTGTCTTTCCAGGAGAATGAGCCAGGGGCTGTGTGCAGGTGCTGGGCCCTGCACCCGGAGCTGCACAGGGGGAGGACAGGGACTCACAGCAATATTGGGAAAAACCACAGGAACTGATGGAGAAACATGGCTGGGGGAGCAGTGGGGCTCCCCAGGGCCACCCCACCGTGGTGAGGAGCCACTCCGAGTGCAGAGGTGCATCCTTCCTTCCCAGGGAACCTACCCAGGATCCAGGGGAGAACTGGGATGAGTTTGGATCTGTGCATGGACACGTCCTTGTATGTTCAGGTGCACCCCAGCGAGCAGGACGCCCCTCTCCTGGGCCATGGGTGGCATCAGGGGTCCCGTGGGTGTCCCCTGCGGTCGGAGCAGGGTGTCCCGTGCCCCAGGTGACAGGGAGGTGATGCCAGGAGTGTCTCCTGCAAAGCCGAATTCCCGGGCTGGGTTTGCATTCCTGCGGGCTGCCTTTGCCAGAGCGCTGATTGCAGGCAAAGCTTTGCAGCTTGGAAACTTGGACGGCTCCGGCTGTTTTCACTCCCTCCCTCCCTCTCTCCCAGGCTCTTTCATTCATGCTTCCTCTCTCTTTTCCCCAGTGCATTTCTCACTCACGCTCTCATTCATGCTCGCTCGCTCATTCTCATTTTCCTGGCTGTATTTTTAGCTCCCTCGCCGTTCGGAGGATGTGAACATTATCCCTGAGTCATGACTTTGTGAGGAAGCAGCCAGCCAGGGCTCCCATTACAGCCCGTCAGGGCTCTTATCAGCTGCAGCACAGCCCTGCTGGGGAGGGGGCTTTATCTCTGCGCTCCTCTCCCCTTCCTTTCCCTCCAGCTGCTGCAGCTCCGGCGCCTCTCCGAGCCCCCGAGCCTCATCCCCCCCGGCTGTGTCGTGATGCAGAGCCCGAGGAGTTCAATCAAGATTGGCAGCCAGGAGATGGGAGTAATGCGTGGGGGCCAAAGAGCGTCATCCACCCTCCATCCTCCATCCTCCGTCCTCCGTCCTCTGTCCTCCATCCTCCATCCTCCATCCTCCATCCTCCACCCTCTGTCCTCCACCCTCTGTCCTCTGTCCTCCATCCTCCATCCTCCATCCTCCACCCTCTGTCCTCCACCCTCTGTCCTCTGTCCTCCATCCTCCATCCTCCATCCTCTGTCCTCTGTCCTGTCCTTCATCCTCCACCTTCCATCCTCCACTCTCCACCCTCCATCCTCTGTCTTTCTTCCTCCATCCTCCCACTCTCCCTCCTCCATCCCGGCTCTGGGGTGCTGCCCCGGGCTCGCAGCCAGGGAAAGGTGTCTGCCAGGGCTCTGATTCCAAAAGCTGCCGGGTTATTCCCAGCCCGAGCAAACATCCATGAGCTGAAGGCACCTGGGGGCTGAGCTCTGAGCCTGCTCCGCGTTTCAAACACAACCCCCCGAGGATTTGACTGCGTGGAAGCAGCGGCTCTGTTCCCACACCAGGACGAGCTCTGGAAATAAAAAGCATCCCACGTAGAAAGGATGGGAGCCAATCATTAATTTGGGATTAGTTCCCGAGTGCCAGTGACACACTCCGTGTCCTTTGGAGGGATAAACAGCCTTTCCTTGGGGACAGGAGCAGCCCGGCCGGCACAGGCGGTGCCCCTGCCGGTGTCCTGCCCTCGGCAGCCCGGGGACAGCAGGGATGATTTCCAGGTGCCCCCGGGTCGCTGCCGGGGGCAGGGGGAGGGCAGAGGGCAGATTTCGGTGTGTCTGACGCAGCCCCGAGCATCACGACAGGGCTGGGCTGCTCACGGCTTCACCTTTCCATGACATCCAGGCTGTTTTCAGCTCACTTCCTCTGCATTTCCTCTCTAACCTTTCTGTTATCTCCCTGATACTCTCCCCTCCCTTTTCCACCCCTCCGCTTATTTTAGCTGCCTCTTCCTGTCTGCTCGTGTGTCCTGGTCCCCTCTCCGTGGCAGAGGAGGTGTCACTGTCCTGCCCTCAGCTCCAGGGCACACTTTGGTCCCATTTTCATCCCTATTCTGCCTCCCATCCTCCCCAAATGTTGCTTCACCCCAATCCCTGGGAGCAGAACTTTTTGCCCTCTTTTCTATGCACACTACCAGGCACAGGGAGTCCCTGCAGCCTTTTCCTCTGGCATGGATTGGTTTGTGGTTATCCCTCACCATTTCCCAAAAAATCCCCTTTCCACATCCCAGACACCTCTTCCTGCTCATGCCAGCCAGGCTGATTCTCAGCCTCGGGCTGCTCTTTCCAAGTTTGAACAGATCCTTGTGGTCCTCTGCCCCCATGGAGATGCTCCCAGCCCTTGATCTCTGACCTGCAGTGATGCTGAGCCAGCAGCCAGGAGCCAGACCTTGCTGTGTGCCACCCTCGAGGCCATCTGTCCACCTCAGGAGGACAATAAAATAGATGGAAACTTACAGGAGAGATGAAAGGCTGGCATGGGATCAGGAACCAGCTCAAGAAATGCAAGGAAGAAAAATCCACCCAGGGCTACTAAAGAAATGAGCTTTGGGTCAGGAAATCCCAGTGCTGTGGCTCTTGGAGGTCGGAGAGGATCCCAGGGATGGATCAGCCCCTCTTCTCCTGCTTTTATCTCTGGCTCCCAGTAGGAGCCAAGAGTGGAGCTGCTGGTTTGGCTCAGCAGAAACATTTCTCTGAGCTGGGGACTCTTTTCCATGGGACAAAACTCTGGGGAAAAGGGATCTGGGCAGGGAATTTTTCTGTCCCGGGCCATGGCAAGACACAAGGCAGTGGAGGGGGTGCTGATGGTGTAGGATGTGTCCCTGTGACACCCTGGGGGTACACGGGGGCAGGAGGGGACCTGCAGGAGTTTGGGGGCTTTGCTGGTCGTGTTTGTGCAAGAAATGAGCCCTTGGCAGTCAAAACACTCCGACAGTGGAAGCCGGGGCTTCCTGGGCTGAGCCCCGTTGCTAAATAAAAGACAAAAGAAAGAGTAATTAGGTGCCATTAATTGTTGTTAAGAGGAGTTTTGCTGGCAGCCAGCACTCCTCTCCAGGGACACAGCCCCAGCCCCACCCAGCCCGGCTGCAATAACACTCACTGTGCACTGAGGTTATTTCCAGTGCCCTGATTGACTCTTTTCTCCCAGTGGCCACCAACCCTCCCATCCTCCCCATCTCCTCTGGCTCACACAGAGGCCAGGGGTGCTCTGGAATGGGCTTGGCAGGGAAGGAGAGGCCAACCCAGCACCACAGCAGGATCTGGCCCATTCCAGGCTAACCTTGAACAGCAAATCCATGGATGCTCCCAGTCCCCAGCCCCGGGAATCTCAGCTCCCTGTTTGTGTGGGGATGCAGTGCAAGGGAATGTGGAAATCATTTTCCTGCAAGGAGAGGTGAGAGAATTAGGATTGTTGAGCCTAGAGAAGAGAAGGCTCCAGGGAGACCTTTCAGTCCCTTCCAGGGCCTAAAGGGGCTCCAGGAGAGCTGGAGAGGGACTGGGGACAAGGGATGGAGGGACAGGACACAGGGAATGGCTCCCACTGCCAGAGGGCAGGGCTGGATGGGATATTGGGAAAGAATTGTTCCCTGGGAGGGGGATGAGGCCCTGGCACAGAGAAGCTGTGGCTGCCCCTGGATCCCTGTGCCAGGTTGCACAGGGCTTGGAGCAGCCTGGGACAGTGGAAGTTGTCCCTGCCCATGGCAGGGGTGGAATGAGATGGGATTTAAGTTCCCATCCAAACCATTCCCGAATTTCATGAAAATACTTGTGGTGCATTTGGCTGTGAGGGCCATGAAGAGTCAGTCCTGGGGATGTTAAAAGGCTCCTGACATTCACCTGTGCTCTGGCTTCTGTGCACTCCCATTAGAGTTTATGAATTGTGATGGCTGTTATCTTACTGTGTGATGGACACAGCCCTTGGCAGGCCCTGGGACACTGCCGAGAATCAGAAGCAATTTAATAACGAGGAGCCAATGCCAAGGCCCTGCTTTCACTCGGCCTCACTGGTGAGAATCCCACAGGTTCATATCAAGGGCTGAGTTCAATCAGAGCTGTGTCCCCCAGCTCCATCTGGTCCTGAAACTGAGACAGAGGAGGTTCAGATTGGAAATCAGGAGGAAATTCTTCCCTGAGAGCGTGGGCAGGCCCTGGCACAGGGTGCCCAGAGCAGCTGTGGCTGACCCTGGATCCCAGGGTGTGTCCAAGGCCAGGCTGGACAGGGCTTGGAGCAGCCTGGGACAGTGGGAGGTGTCCCTGCCCAGGGCAGGGGTGGCACTGGATGGGCTTTAAGTCCCTTCTGACCTAAACCATTCTGGAATTCCGTGATCCTGCTCAGAAACATCACAAATTTGTAAGGCTCAAGCAAGGATCCAAGGACTGCCAGAGCTGCTTCCCAAGCTGGGCAAGGGGATGACAAGAGGGAATGCAGCCCTGGGGAGAGAAATAAGGAGGTTTGGGGCTGAGACTTATACTTTCTCCAAGTTATTTTTATTTTCCTTCAGTCCTTCCCGACCACTCCCCCTTGCCCCTCTCTCCGCTGCCGGTGAGGAGAGGGCAGGCACTGCTGGGACACCCAGAGTGACCCAGAGCCCTGCAAAGCCCCGTGGGGAGCGGACATGACCCAATGAGGGGACATCACCCTTGTAGGGACCCCATCTCACATCAGACCCACATCCCACCGGCAGCGAGCTCAGACCCCCAGCGCAGTCATTGGCAGCACTGCAGCCCCGAGTTTGCTCCCATTTTGGCATCCTAAAAACTGAGTTTGCGTCCTCCAAGCCCCAAACCTTTTGTAGTTCCCCATGGAAAGCGCTGCTTTAGTTGAGCTCAGGGCGGCAGCGCCTCCCTGAAAGCCGCAGCTCCGCGGTCCAGAGCGGCTTTGCTCCATCAGCTGCGGCTGCCGCGCCTCCCGAGCAGCTGGGGAAGCACAAGGACGCCTCCCGAAGGCGATCCTGGGCTTCCCCCGCTCCCCTGAGCTCTCCGGGGCTGATCAAAGAGGCTCCGCACTCCTCAGACAAAAGAAATTTATTGTGCCCAAGTGGATCCCGGCTTTGGCAAAAACTCCCTGTGCTGCCGGGGATCGAGCGCCCAGGTGGGGTTTTGTCCTGCTCTGCTGGGTTGTTTTTTCCCCCTTGGCAGCATCTGGAGAAGCTCAGGGCTGTTTATCTCCGCAGCACATCTGTAGGGCAGGGAAGTGCTCTCAGCCCTCCGTCGGAAAGGAGGGGATTGACTTTCCGAATGTCGGGAGCTGAGCTGCAGGGAGAGGTCAAGGGAGAACAGCAGTGCCAGGGCAGGCACCTCCAGGGAGCAGTGCTGGAGCAGCCCAGCACATCGAGGGATCACAGAGGGTTTCACACAATCACCAGGTTGGAAGAGACCTTCAAGATCAGAGTCCAACCCAGCCCTAACACCTCAACTAAACCACGGCACCCAGTGCCACATCCGATCTTTTTTAACAACATCCAGGGATGGTGACTCCACCACCTCCCCGGGCAGACAATTCCAGAACTTTATCAAGTGTTGGGTTGGGAAAGACCTTAAAACCCATCTCATTGCACCCCTGCCATGGCAGGGACACCTCCCGCTGTCCCAGGCTGCTCCAAGCCCTGTCCAGCCTGGCCTGGGACACTGCCAGGGATCCACTGGCTTGGCCAGGTCCGTACAGGACATCCACACACAGCAGAATCCATGAGCACAGCACAGGACAAAGCCCCAGTTCTGCTGCAATTCTCACCCAGCACAAGCCAGGGGCTCCTTTACGGGCTGTGTTTTCCTCGTTCTTCAGCTGGACACTGGAGCACAGGAAAGGAAGGATTTGCCCGCTGTCACCCATGGCTTGGCAGAGTCGCTGCTGGGTTCCCTGAGCTCCACAAACCTCCCCCCCCCCGGGCTGGTGCAGGACGCTGCCAGTGCTCCCCTCCAGCAAACGCACACACATCGCTGACATGGATTGGAATGGCGATACAAGCCCATTTTCCAACTCAGAGCAAGAGCAAATTAACCCATCACCGGTGTTACAGCCAACCCCCTCCATTCCTACACCGAAAAATCACAATCGATCCATCCTTTCTCTCTTTCTCTTTCTCTCTCTTTCCCTCTCTTTCTTTCTCTCTCTCTTTCCCTCTTTCTTTCTCTCCTTTCTTTCTTTCTTTCTTTCTTTCTTTCTTTCCTTTCTTTCTTTCTTTCTTTCTTTCTTTCTTTCTTTCTTTCTTTCTTTCTTTCTTTCTTTCTTTCTTTCTTTCTTTCTTTCTTTCTTTCTTTCTTTCTTTCTTTCTTTCTTTCTTTCTTTCTTTCTTTCTTTCTTTCTTTCTTTCTTTCTTTCTTTCTTTCTTTCTTTCTTTCTTTCTTTCTTTCTTTCTTTCTTTTCTTCCCGGGTAATGAAATCACACATTTTACCCCCTCTCCCTTCCCCTTGCTCTCAGCATTCCGTCAGTGCCACTTCCAAGCTCTCATCCATCAGCACTAGTGCTTGGCTTACAACGTTATGGTTTTGTTTAAATTAAATGAAAAAGAGGAGGAAATGTAGAGGCATTTCTCCGCTGATGGAGCTGCGTGTTTGGAAGGTTCAGGTGGGTCTGAGCTCTTTAAGGCAGTTTTGAGCTGTCGGCTTCACTTTAAAGACTTGATCCTACATGAAAAGCCTCGAGCTGCAGCAAAGCCGGGAGAATTCCAGGTACATCTCATCACTCGCAGCATTTCCCAGCATCTGCCGCTATTTTTTTGCTGCATTTTCCTTTTTTCCGGGGCTAAATGTATGCACAGACTTCACATTTTGCTGTTCTCTGAAGTGACACTCTCCGCTCCCCCGTGCTCCTGGAGTTTTTTAAGGCCAGCAGCATCCCTGGGAGCCGCCTGCCGCCGTCCGGCCGCACTGCAAGGCAGGGATGGAGCCCCCCGGCTTCCCGGGAAGGGAGGGATGGGGATGGAGCCTCCCAACTTTTCGGGAAGGGAGGGGATGGGGCAGGAGCTCCCTTATTTTCCTGGAAGGGAGGGGATGGGGATGGAGCCTCCAACTTCTCGGAAAGGGAAGGGGATTGGGATGGAGTCCCCCAACTTCCCAGGAAGCGAGGGGATGGGGCAGGAGCCTCTCGACCTCCTGAGAAGGGAGGGGATGGAGATGGAGCCTCTAGCGCCCCAGGAAGAGAGGGATGGGCAGGAGCCCCCCAACTTCCCGGGAAGGGAGGGCATGGGGCTGGACCCCCTCAACTTCCTGGAAAGGGAGGGGATGGAGATGGAGCCCCACAACTTCTCAGGAAGCGAGGGGATGGGGATGGAGCCTCCCAACTTTCCGGGAAGGGAGGGATGAGCTAGCCCAAGAGCAGCACAAACCAGCCTCCATCACGAGATCTGGCAGGTGCAGACAGTCTCAGGGCTGGATAAATGCTCCTTTTCTCTCCCCTTTTCTCCTCCAGAAGTCACAAGTGAGATGTTCTTGGCATCATGTCTGAGAGGATTAAATCTCCCAAAGTCCCAAACTCTGGTTTCTGTGCTTTTCTCTTCACCTGGGCAAGACTTGGAGCACAAAGTCGCTGTTAACAGACCTGGGTTGGGCTTTTCATCTTCATTTTGAGCTCAGTGGATTCCCTCCCTCCTGGCTTTCCTCGCTTATTTTCCACATCCATCTCCTGAGTGCTGGAAAGAGCCAAAAATAATTTCTCCAAGCTCTTCTCCTTTTGGTCACTCTATTGCAGGGCTGGGAGGTTTGCACCAGCTTCCCCTGCTGCTGTAATTAGCTCGAGTTTAATTATTGTGAGTTTGCTTGAGATGAGAGGATGGAGGAGAGCCACCTGCAAGTGCTGAAAAGCTGGGAAGGGCCTGGATGGGCAATCATTGAGTGCCCAACCTGGGAGCAGGAAGCTGGAACATTCCAGGGGTTTTGGGGGTGGAGTGAACCAAGTTAAGTCCAGAGCAGGGATCCTTTCCTGGGCAATGACACCTCCTCAGGTATGCTGGATCCCAGAAACCTGGGAATTGTGAGCTTTCTGTGCTGTCTGGCACTGACCCCTGGAGAACACTGCTTCCAAATGTGAGTGATGGAGTTAAAATCACAGGTGTGTAGTGAAATAGAAGTGTGTGATTTCACATGGTGAAGGGTTTTAAATTTGAGGTTTTACAGTACAGTAATAGGTATGGGACAAGGTGGAGGATTTTGGGTGGTGTCTCTTTCTTTGTTCATCTTCCTTCTGCTTCATGGTTTCAGGTAGTGGTTTCTGGTTGGTCAGTCAGTGTCACACTGAGGGTCATGAGAATTTAGTTATTGGGTTAAAACGATAAATAATATAGGTGTTAATTCTCTATTGGACTGTTTACCTTTAAGAAACCTTATAGAGCTGCATCTTCCTCCATTTTCCTCACTTCTAGCTGGTAGAAGTGCTGTCTAATGCTCTGTACTTCTGATAAGATTTAATAAACAACCAAGCCCAAACACGAGAAAATCCATTTCTATCGTGTATTTTTTAATCCTGGCTCTGGGTGAAGGCAGAAGGGACTGAAAAAAAACCCCACTCATCAAGTGGTGCAAACCTCCCACCGCTGTTACAAGGTACCAGTGAGGGTAAATGTGCAGGCACTGGGAGCTCTCCAGGCAGTTCAGAGACTTTCCCCCACCCCAGGGCGCTGCTCTGTCAGAGGCACGTGAGGAGCCTCCCACTTTGGCTGCACATCTGAACTTCCCAGCCCTGCGAGGCACAGAGGACCATAGATTATCCAGGCTGACTTCCCTCCTAACGCAGCCCAGATGAGCCCATCCCCTCATTCCTGCTCTGAGCGCTCCTCCCTGGCCCCACTTCTCTTCCAAAATGGCATCCGGTCTTGATTTAAAGACTTCAAGAGATGGAGAATCCATCACTTCCCGTGGCAGCTTGTGCCAATGGTTCTTTCTAATAAAGGAGGAAGTGATTTAGAGCTGGGCTTATATGTCAGAAGCCTGTCTGGGTAAAGGATGGCTCCCAGGCTGCCTCCCCCCTCCAATAAAGCACAGAGCACTCCCAGAAGAAGGATTTGCCCCCAAGTGTGTCTGTTCTCTCCAATGTTGCAGTTGATGTAACTTAAGTTGGTCTTTATGAGCATCATCTTCCGAAGTCCATTGTGGCTATGAAAACATTCCCTCAGCACATTCCTTAGAAGCTGGCTATTTTTCCCAGAAAAAAAAAAATGTTCCCGGAAAAAATCCCAGCACGTTTTGCCAATGCACACAAGAAATCATTCCTGGGAGCCTTCAGCCACCCTGGTCCTTCCAGTCCCCAGAAGTTCTGCAGAAAACAGTCCCAGAAATCCCCCAGTCGCTATTAATCCATTAATCTCTATCAATCCACGGCTTCTCCTGTCTCTTTTCCATTCTCCTGGAAGAGCAGGGAGGAGCCCTCTGCTCCCAGCCCTGCTGGGACACACAGGGACACCCGGGGCTGCCTCATCCTTCCCAGGTTTTCTGAGTTCACATCCCTCAGCCCTGGAATGGGACAGCCACGGCTCAGCTCAGCTGGACAGGACACTGAGCACGGGTTTGGGAGAGCTGCTGAGCAGGGAAAGGGTTTGGGGAGAGCTGCTGAGCAGGGAAAGGGTTTGGGAAAGCTGCTGGCAGTGGAGGTGGGACATGTGGCCCCTCCCTGTGCTCCTGCCTTGGACTCATCTCAATCCCCGATTCCTGGTGGAGCTGACAGGGAACTGGAGCCTGCCCCTGCTCACAGGAGCCTGCTGACACCCCACACTGTCCTGCCATGCACAAGGGCTGGGATCTCTCCCAGCTCCTGTCCTGGTGCCATCAGACCATGCAGAGCCTGCAGAACCAGATGTTCCCGTAGCCTGCTTCTCCTGGGTGATTTACATCCCTGGAATATTTGATGTTTCCTGTTTTATTAAAGGGCTCCAGGTCCCCAGGTCATTTTTCAGAGCAGCGAGGGCCACAGGAGCTCCTGGAACATCCCAGAGTGTCCCTGCCAGGAGCAGGGGGAGGGAGGGATGGGAGCTGCTCCTGGTGATTTAATGCTCTGAGATAAGAATTTGTGCATCCAGGAGGGCTCTGAGGAGGGGATTTGTCACCCACTAAGCCAAAATTCAGCCTCGGTGAATCCACCTGAAGCTGCAGCTGTGGGAACTCTCTTGTTCCAATGGATTAAACAGGACAAGGATCCCCAGCATTGCAGCTGAGCTTGGCTGAGTCCATCTGGCAAAAGGAGTTGGAGAAGATCTGAGCCAAACCCACAGAGATTTTTCACCCCTATCTGGCACTGACTGGAGGGGACAGAGTTGCCATCAAATCTCAGCTCCCTTAGATCTCCCAGAATCAGATGAGAGAAATCTCCAGGATGAGGGAAAATGTCTCATGTGGTCTCAGCTCCTTGGCTGATTGACACAACCTCCCAGCCCAGGGACCACAGGCAGGGCAAAATGTGGCTTGGAGGAAGAATGGGGATCCAAATCCATCTGGGAAGTTCGTTGTTTGATAACCACATCCTCTGAAAGGGATATGGGAGTGGGAGGAGCAGGACTTCACATCCCCTCTTCTCCCGGGCAAACGCACCCAATTCCTCTCTTTGCTTTCCAGAATTCCATCCCTATCCATCGGGATCCGAAACAACCAGGGATTTCTCAAAGCAGCAGCTTTCAGTAGAAATGTTGTTTTCCCGAGCTGCCACAAGATGCCAGCATTTCAGAGTTGCTGAGCTGGGAGCCCGGCGGAGGGAGCGCAGCGCCCGGAGGAGCCGGGATGGGCTGAGCCCCCTGCGCTCCCCCAGCTCCCCCCGGGATGTCAGAACCCCTCTGTCCCCTCCTGGACACGGGATGAGCATAGGCAGGGTGGAGAAAAGCGAGTCCTTGGGAGGGAGAGGGAAGAATCTCCATTGGAGGTGGAGGAAAAGCATTTTTTGGGAGGTGAGGAAAGCACCTCCGTGGGAGATGGGAAAAAGCATCTCCATGGGAGGGGAGGGAAGCACCTATGGGAGATCCAGGAGAACATCTCCATGAGAGAGGAGGGAAAACATCTATGGGAGATTCTGGAGAACATGTCCATGGGAGGGAAAACATCTTCCCAAGGAGATGGAGGAAAGATCTTGGGGGTGGAGGAAAGCCCTTCCTGGGAGTGGAAGTCGTGGCTGTCTGGCTGCGGGCAGAGCAGCTCCCTGCTGGTGCCCAGCCCTGGATCCCCTGCCATGGGGCACATCCCGGGTTTATGGATGCAGGGAAGGGCACCCTGAGCCTGGGCTGAGGCTGCCTCTTTCCATGCTCAAAGGAAACCTGCTCCTCCTCCTCCTCCTCCTCCTGAACTGTGCAGTGCTTCTCTGGATCCTTCCTCAGCATCCACAGGCACTTGCAGTGGGAGTTGTCCCTCTCACTTCCCCAAACACAGAGAGCCAAGTGAAGCAGTTCCCCATTTTCTCCTATCAGTTATCCCTGGCAGCCCTGGGCAGCTCCCAGCTCTCTTTCAGTTCTGTTCCTGCCCCACCTGCTCCACCCTCAGCCCTCCAGCAGGTCCCAGCAGGAGGAGAAGGGCTTTGTGGGCCCAGCTCTCCTCCAGGAGTCACTGCACTGCCCTGGGGTACAAAACTCCTGGATATCCCTAAACCTCAGAGTGCCACTGAGAGGGAGCAGCTGAAGGGGCTTTTCTAATTCAGATTTTTTCCTCCTGTGGAAAGACACAGAAGAAATACAGCTCCTCCTTCACCTTGATAACCTGCTGACCCCCCCTTGTGTACCCTGCAAGCCCTGGGTAATTCCCCTAATCCTCCAAACATCCAAAACCGCCCGTGGGCCCTCCCAGCCCATCCCTTCTGCAGGGGATGAGCCCATGGGAAAAAAGGGGGTGCAGGAACTGCCCAGGGCAGCTGAAACCCTCGGGGCTCCACAGTTCCTCTGTGGCTCCTTGGCAGCACATCCACAGTGCAGGGAGCTGGAGACACCCCTGGCATCCCCCAAATCTCTCCAATAAGACCCAGCAGTCCTGATCCCCTTTTCTGTCCATTCCCCCAGAGATGGGGAGCTGGGAGAATCAACACCTTCGTTCCTGTTTGTTTCTATAAATAAATGTATTCCTTTCCCTTTTTTCCTTGCTTCATGGATCTCCCTTCCCACCCAGAGGGATAAGGCAGATAATTGGAAAAGATGGATAACATACTAAAAAACCAAATCTCCGTTTGCTTTGAGGGCAGCCAGCTGGTTTGGAGTTTTATTACCCAGACCACAGCACGGGAGGACAATTTTGCTTGGGAATTTGCCTTTGTAATCATGAAATTCCTCACCTCACTACAGCAAATCGGGATTGGTGTCAGCAAAGAACTCAATTTTCACAGCCCAGAGCCCAGGCCAAGGACTTTTTGTACCTTGCCACGATTTTTACACTTCCCAGTCTTCCAGCACTCTGCTTTCCACGCCTCCACTGAGGTGTTGGATAAATTTCCTGTTTCACTTCTGCAGCAGAGAGCCACAGTTTTATCAGGGAATATTTAGGGAGGCAGACACTGCTTGCAGACAATGCTGTCTCCATAAAAGAGAGCTGTGAAATGGGGCTGTGCAATAATTCCTTTCCTGCTCACCACAGGCTGGCAGTTCAAACCCTCAGCTGGAGCTGACAGCGTGGGCTGGCCTGTGAAACACAAGGATGCTCAGAAACTGATCTCTTCTTTCCACACACACTCACATAAAACGGACTTCTCTGCTCCAGAGTGGAAAACCAAATGTTTTACTGTATGCTCCTAATTTATTTTTGTTAGAGAGCAACTTCTCTCTTTCTTTAAGCAACAAAAAATCATTGATTTGTAGTTTCCTGATAATATTTCCGTTCTGCAGTTGAGGCTGTGAAGTCTTTGCACTCAGAAAATAAAGGAGTATTTCATCATCACCTTTCCTCAGGGAAAACCTCCCACCAGAACTTTGGTACGTGGCAAGTTGGAAAGATTTTCCCCAGGTCATGGTGCAGAGCAGCCCTAACCCCAGTGATTATTCTGTACCACAGCACAAATCCGGGCTGCCTGGCACTGGGAACCCAGGAGGCTGCCCAGTTTAACTGGGACCTGCTACAGGGTGCTCCTGAGCAGCAGCAGAGGCACCAAATCCTCTGGATTGTGCAGCAGAAGATGTGGCAGATGTGACATCCCCGCTCCTGTCCCTGCTGCTGTGTCACCAACACAGCACAGACGAGCCTGCAGAGCAAACATGCTGTGGCCAGATGTGTGGAACATCTGCTCAGACCCCCAAAGCAAAAACAACAACAAAAAATAACTGAAACAAAAGGGAAAGGAGGAGCATGCATGGATCCCGCAGGGTGCAGGATCTGTGTGACGTGGTGGGGCTTCCCAGGAAAGGCTCATGGCACAGGGACAGCTCAGCTGGGAGTGACATCCCTGCTCCCAGGGACAGAACTCACAGGATCCTACAGGGACATCCTGTGAGCAGGCTGGGAGTCCAGGGGGATGGGGACACTCCAAAGGGTGACTCCAGGGGGATTGGGGACATTCCAAAGGGTGAATCCAGGGGGATTGGGGACATTCCAAAGGGTGAATCCAGGGGAATGGGGACATTCCAAAGGGTGACTCCAGAGGGATGGGGACACTCCAAAGGGTGACTCCATGGGGACCTGCATCCCTCCTGGGTGGACACTCAGGGCCCCTTCCATCTGCACATGACACGATGGGCTCTGGACTTGGAGCATCCTTGGGCACTGAGGAAGGGTCCTCATCCCCTCCTGCAGGCTGATCCCAAAGTGCAGACAGGCCCGTGCTGCTCCAGGGAAATGTCATTTGGGAGTCACCAGGGAGCAGGGCACAGCAGGACCCTGGTGGCTCCTGGCCCAAACCTTGCCCAGGATCATCCACCATGAGTAGAAAACCAACCAGGAGTGTCCAGCCAAGGCCTGGGTCCTGCTGGGATGATCCAGGATGCTCTGAAAAACAAGAAACCCCATTCCAGAGGCAGGAGGACACAGAAAGGGAAATGTGCTGGGTTACACCAGAGCTGGGGCAATCCCCTCTGGAGACACTCTGAGCTGGTGTCCTTCCCTCTGGGGACATCCTGGGCTGGTGTCCTCCCCTGTGGGGACATCCTGGGCTGGTGTCCTCCCCTGTGGGGACATCCTGGGCTGGTGTCCTCCCCTGAGTGACCTCAGCCCTACTGAATGGGGCCCATTCTCAGCCTCACCCCCAGCCCACCTCCTGCTCTGGTTCAAAGTCACTGATTTAAGCTCAGCCCCTGAGCTCTCCAGGTGTAAATCCATGGAAAAACTCCCATCTCTTCCCCAGCCTGACTTCACCAATCAGTGACAGGTCCCAGGACATCAAACCCAGCCCTGCCCCTCTCTCTGTGTGCTCACAGCAGCCCTGGCCACCTCAGGGCCCTGATTCTGCTTCCATTTTTTACATCAGGGCACCTGGCTGGTCAAGGAAAGCGCAGCAACCACAGCTGGCAGGGTGGGATTGGGACACAGACTCATGGAATCCTGGAATTGTGGAATCACTCCTGTTGGAAAAGTCTTTGGAGGGTCTGGACCCTCTTGCACCATGTCCACAGCCCAGAGGAGTGTGGGCTCTGCCCCTCTGAGCCCCATGGTGGGGCTGGGGGCAGGGAAGGGGCGCTTGGTCTTGCTTGGGCTGCAGCTGGGATTTGAAGCCAACCCTGTGACCCTGCTCAGAGCAGCTGCCCCAGGAATGGGACAGGGATCCCTGGAGCAGAGCCAGGGGACAGCAGGACACTCACACCTCCCAGTCACCTCCCAGCTGGACATCTGCGAATGTCAAATGTAAAAACATTTGTGAATGCCTATCTGTAAATACATTGCATGTCTGGAGTCTGGAGGAATTAATGACTTGGCAGAGCTGGAGCTCTGCCCTGGTGACAGGCTCTGGCTTTCCAGCAGCTCTCCTGGAGACACCAAGGGCTGGTGATGCAAAGGAAAATCCCTCATATGGGATGCCAGGGAGCCTCCAGGAGCCTCAGTGCTCACAAGTGACCTCAGGGGCAATGGAAAGGTGACAGCAGAGCTGCTTCCAGCTCAAACACGCAGCCCCTTGGAGCCTTCCCCAGCCCCTCTGCCCCTCTGCAGCCTGTCCTGCTCATTCCTCCACAGCCATCTGAAAAGGCCCAGGCAGAAAAGCAGAGACATTTCTCTGCCCCAACAAACCTGATTTCTTTGCCACCCTGCCCAGGCCAGAACTCTCATCTGTGCATCACTGAATCCCCCTGGAATGAGTGAAATATATATATATATATATATATATAGGTAAAATAAATAAGGAAAATTAGAGTTAGGATGCTCAGGGAGCAGGAATGAGCAGATCTTTCTGTGGGTGCTGCTGTCCTGTCTCTGCCCAGTGTGGGAAGTTTCACATCCCTCTCCTTGTCTGCCAGGACTGCTCACCTCCAGCAGGGCCCATCTGATGGTGCCCAGCCAAGTGGAAATGTGCAATGTGCAATGTGGAAACCTTTCCTTGGTGCACATCCTTCTCCAGGACACTCCTGGTACCTTTCCTGAAGCATCTTCTGCTGGGAGCAGGAGGGGGCAGGACCAGGGCGAGGCTGCAGCTTCCCCTTCTTTAATGCTGAGTCCAGGCTGGCCCCTCCTGCTCCCCCCTCCCAGGGCTCTGCTCTCACTGATGTTCTGTTCCTCTGTTCCTGTTTATTTGTCCTCGATTGTGTCTTTGTCTTAGCCAGGAACTTGGAAAGCTCCTTGGAAAGCTCCTTGGAAAGCTGGCTGGGGCTGCCTTTGCCATCTGGCTGCTGCTCATGGCTGAGGATTCCAGTAGCAAACCAAACCCAAACATTGGGAAATGGGCCTGAGGAGAGTTTTTATGAGGAAGATAATGGGATGGGAGGTGGGAGAGCCTGTCTGGTCCCAGAGTTAAAGGAGCTCTGCCCAGGGCTCCTCAGACACCTGGAAACTCCCAATGGTTTTGTATTCCCAAGGTCCCAATGAACAGGGATGGGGAAACTGAGGCACAGGCCCAGAGCTGGATGTGCTGATCCCAGGAAGAGCCTGGGATGCAGCCCAGGACAGGTGGCTCTGGGGTCACCTGCTCCCCCCAGTGTGGGTGCTGCCTGTGCTGGGACAGTGGTGGCCGAGCTGTTCCTCCCGGAAGGATCACTGAGGAATGGCCAGTGACAAATGGGCTCTGGCTGAAATGAAGTGATGTTATCGTGGCCTCTGTTCCTCCCCCTGGGGCGACCATGAAGGGCCCTGGCTGCCTAGGCCAGCTCCCATTTCCCTGGGTGGTCACGGGTGGCCGGGCACCGTGAATCAAAGTGTGGGAGCAGGAAATGGCCGGGATGGAGAACGGGAGCTCAAACCTCTCTGCCACAGGGGGAAACCTGGACACACCTCATCTGGCTTCACCCAGGGACTCAGGGTGGGATTCCAGCAGCTTGAATTCCAAGAATTCCACCTTGGCATTTTTGAGGCCATTTTTTGATGGCTCAGCCATAAAAGCTGGGAGTTTGCAGCTGCCATCTCTTCTCGTTGCCCTCCTCCCTCAATGGCACTGTGGAAACATGAGCAGGTGAAGGATTTTCCTGGGAGAGGCCAAAGGTGGTGTGGGGAGGTGATGGAGCAGAGAATCCCCATGGATTGAGCTGCTCTTCCTTCCTAAAATAGCCCCATGTGGTGCTCCAGCCACTCCCTGCTGGGAGAGCACGGAGCAGGGATGCTCTGCTGCTCTTCCCCAGCTCTGCCCTCAGCATTCCCATGTGCAGCAGCACCCAGCCATGGCTGCCATGGCACTGGGCACAGTTACCCCTCAGAGATTCAGGAATGGAGCCCTGCTCTCCTCTCCAGCCTGAAGGACAGACCTGTGGAGCAGCCTGAAAACTACCTGGGACAAAGCAAAGGACAAAGTGCTTCATTCCCAGAGCCATTCCCACAGCCCTTCCCTGGCTGCAGAGTTCTGTCAGTCCCACCAGGAACCCTTTACTTCCAGAGGGTTCTGTCAGTCCCACCAGGAACCCTTTACTTCCAGAGGTTCAGGCTTTTCTTTGCACACAACTTGCTGCAGGTGGAGGAGCCACTGCTTGGTCACCAGCTCACATTCCTGTCCCAGCTCCTGGAGCTTCATCAGAGCCTCTCTGATCCCAGGAAATGAGTTTTCCAAATGAAGCAGGCCCAGCCCATCCATAAAGAAGGCATCAATGGCCAGCCCAATTTCTTCTTTGTTTTTTTAGGCCCCATAGTGGATGAGGTGTGGAAAGCGTCCCTGCCCATGGCAGGGGCTGGAACAAGATGGGCTTGTTCCAAAACCTTCTGGGATTCCATGATAATATCCCCCTGTTTCTGGTTGTTTCCAAGATGTCTGTTCCCAAAGCTGTGTAAAACTGTGTCTGTTTCCTGCACCTTAGGGCTGCCTGGATCCCAAGTGTGTCCTGAGAGGAGGAGCAGCCCCTCAGGTTTCCCTGTGCTGGCTGCATCCCTGTATCTCAGCTTCTCAGGGAATACATATCTCTATCTCCTAATTTAACCCCAGGGAAGGTCTGAACCTCACACCCAATGGAGGTGACAGTGGGGTTTGTTGGCTCCAGCACCACCAGGGAATCAATCCATAAATTAGCACAGCCTGCAGGGCTCAGGATCTCCCTTTATCCTTCCCTTCAGAGCTGGGCTGCCTCGGGGCCTGAGCCATTATCTGATCCATGGAACCCGGGGTATCTGGGACCTCAGAGATCAAAAGGAAACTTTGCACGGGTCAGAGAGAAGCCTTCTGGGCGGCTGGATGTGCTCCCTCCGACTTCTGTGGGACCTTTGTCACTGTGACCAAAGTTGTGCTGGAAATCTCTGTTCGTGGGCTGCAGTGACACAGGTGAGGGGACATCCCTGCCCTGCACAGGGACACTGGATAAAAGGGATCAGAGCCATAGAGCTCCCCAGCTCCCCTCCACCTGAGCATTCTGCCAGCACAGGAGTGTTCCCACACCCCACAGCCCCAGAGCTGTCCTGTGCTCCCCAAATCCTGCAATGAGTCCTGAGCTCCTCCTGTGCTCCCCAAATCCTGCAGTGATTCCTGACCTGCTCTGGAGCTGGGAAATGGAATGAGTTTGTTCTGCTGATGAGGACAATGACAAGGTGTCACCCAGCCCTGCAGGGACATGGAATATAGAGCACTTTCCACCCAGACAGGATGACAGACTGCAGGGATAGAGGTTTCCTACCCACTCCACTCTGAGCAGTGGGTATAAATGTGTTACTCTGGGATTTTTGGCTGGTTTGGGGATCAAGTCCCACCATGGGACTTGGCAGAACTCCTCACATGGGGTGTCCTTGCCAAGGTGTGAGGAGCTGAGTGTCACTCACTCATCTCGAGTTTGATGTTCATCCCAAAGCTGTGCAGCAGAAACATCCCAAACTCTGCTGGAGGGAGATGCTCACCCCAGGGTGTGCAGCAGAAACATCCCAAACTCTGCTGGAGGGAGATGCTCACCCCTGAGCTGTGCTGTAGAAATATCCCAAACTCTGCTAGAGGGAGATGCTCACCCCAGGGCTGTGCTGCAGAAATGCCCCCTCCCATTGGGAACGGCCCAAAATGATGTTTGGGAACAGGGCAGGGTAACAGGAGCTCAGGGGCTCCAAGGGCCTGTTGCACCGGGACCTTGGCTGAACTTCCCTCATCAATCTCCATCAATCCTCCCTCTCGTGTGCCCCAGTTTTGTCTCTGAACCAGCTCCCTTCCTCTTTCCCCTCCCCTCCCGCTGCCCCCCAGCACACACAGGCACATTTCCTTTTCCTTAAGCAAACAATTTTCAGATTTAAAAGTGAACTCCGGGTGCAGGCTGGAAAAAGACAATGTGGGCTGGCCCCTTATCTGCTGCTATCTGCTCCCGACAAGCTGCGAGCCCAGATTGGGCTGCAGGAGATTTCAGTGTTTATGGGCCACGGGAGGGAGGGAGGGAGAGGAGGGGAAATCTGCTGGGGCAGATAAGTCCAGGAAATAGGGCTGGTGACTGGAGCAGAGTCAACAAACTGAGCGAGCAACCGGACACCTCCGGAGTGGCGAGGATGTGACTCAGTGTCACGACTCAGTGTCACGACTCTGTCACGACTGCAGCTCCCCAGAGCAGAGCAGATTGGCCTGCAGTGCTCCATGCCTGCCATGGAGAAGGGAAACTTCCTGATCTCTTCACACACTTGGAATGTTTGCCAGTGAAGAGCCCAATTTTAAGCTCCTCAGCCCATAGGCAGGTCCCTTGTTGGATCCCAGAAACCTGGGGATTTTGAACTTTCTGTGCTGTCAGGCACTGACCCCTGGAGAACACTGCTTTGGACCTGAGGCCTTGGAGAAGCTTCCAAATCTGAGTGATGGAGTTAAAATCACAGGTGTGTAGTGAAATAGAAGTGTGTGATTTCACATGGTGAAGCGTTTGGAATTTGAAGGTTTTGGAATATAGTAATAGGTATGGGACACGATGGAGGATTTGGGGTATTGTCTCTTTTCTGTCTTCTTCCTTCTTCATGGTTTCAGGCAGTAGTTTTTGGTTGGACAGTCAGTGTAACACTGAGGGTTACAGGAGTTTGGTTATTGGCTCAAAAGTATAAATAATATAGGTGTTAATTCTCTATTGGACTGTTTAGTTTTAAGAGACCTTGTAACCAGCTAAATTCACCTCCATTTTGCTCACTTTTAGCTGCAGAACTCTCTGTACTTTAGATAAAACTTAATAAACAATCAAGCCCAAACACAAGAAAATTCATCTCCTTTGTGTTTTTAATCCTGTCTCTGAATGAAGACAGAAGAAAATTAAGATAAGGCACTAATTCAGCGGTGCAGTTACCACATTTACAGCCCCTGAAATAAACCCCTTGGTCTGGCAGGAGTGGGAGTGTGAGCTGGGCCCAGCAGCCACTCCCAGCTCAGTGGGTCACAGCCAGGTTTGTAACTTGCTGGGTACATCTGGAAGCTCCCTGGACCCCAAAGGATCACCTGCTCTTTGTCCATGTGCCACCAGTGTGGCTCAGAACCCACAGCACGAGGCAGGAGCTGCTCACACAGGCACCAGAAGATTTTTATAACCACCATGTTATTTTTATAATCACCTGTTATCCCCATGTGCACAAGGGCTTTGGTGGTAACTGGAAAAGCGTGTGGGCTTTGTCTGTAATGTATTTCAAACACAAAAATATCTGGGCTAATTATATCCAAGAACAGCAGCTCACATTGTTCTGGCAGCCCAAAAACTGTCGTAAGCATGGCTGTGGAATGGAAAATGAGGTTGTCTGCTCTCCTCTGGAAAGCCAACTGGAGGAAGCTTTCATGCTCTGATGGCTGTTTCTAAGCAGGAAAACTTCTGCAAACTCTGTTCCTTGGGGCAGCTGCTCTGGTTTTCCCTTAAATTCTGTAATTTATGCCAGAGCCTTCGTATCTGAGCTACTGAGAGGAAAGGCAGCCCCTCCTGGAGGGCAGAGTGTCACTGGTGTCCAACAGCGTCCAGCTGCAGCCCCCTGGGCACCCCAGCCCTGCCCTGGCCCAGGTTTTTCTGGCTGAACTCAGTTCCCAGCGTTTCCACCTGGTTGGTGATGGGGATTTTCACTGCTTGGGATGCTGCACTCACCTTGCCCCAGCAGGGTCTGGTTTGCAGCCCAGGCACACATGCAGCTCCAGCTGCCACTCTCTGTACTGTGCCATCCCCTGTGCTGTGCCATCCCCTGGCTGTGCCATCCCCTGTGCTGTGCCATCCCCTGTGCTGTGCCAGTCCCTGTGCTGTGCCATCCCCTGTGCTGTGCCATCCCCTGTGCTGTGCCAGCCCCTGTGCTGTGCCAGTCCCTGTGCTGTGCCATCCCTGTGCCATCCCCTGTGCTGTGCCAGTCCCTGTGCTGTGCCATCCCCCGTTCTGTGCCTGTCCCTGTGCCATCCCCTGGCTGTGCCAGCCCCTGGCTGTGCCCAGGCCATGGGAGCTGGGCAGGGCTCCAGGCAGTGCCCCTGGCCAGGCAGCTCCGAGGGCATTCACAGAGCCCCACAATGGTTTGGGTTGCAGACACCTGAGGGCTCATCCAGTTCCATCCCTGCCAGGGATCCCAGGATATTCCTCAGGTGTTTTCCATCACTGGCACAGAGAAACCCAACCCTTCCCTCCCCCTTCCTACAAACCCCTCTTTCACCCCCACACCTTTCCCTGGGGATGTTTTCAATCCAGGTTTCATCCCCTCCATACTTTTGCTGCCTGAGGCTGGGGGAAGATTCCCTGCCCATGGCAATGAGATGATCTCCAGTTCTGTAATACAGAGTTCATCTCTTGATACAATGGTTTTGAAATTAAATAAGGAAATTTATGGAATTTATGGTTTTGAAATTCAATATAGTTCCCTTCCAACCCAAACCATTCTGTGAGGTCTGCCTTTCTCCCATCTCCTGTCCTTGCAGGAGGAGCAGGGAACAGCACATTCCTACAGGGAACAGCATTCCCTTCTTGTCCCAGACAGGTTCTTTGCTGTGGGAGCTGCACTCAGCCTTCCCTGCTGTCCCTGCTCCGGTGGGGATGCCCAGGAGGTCCTGGCAGTGCACAGCAAAGCCCTGGCACGGAGCCACTTGGTGGTGCAGCAAACTCTGCCCTGGCCAGGGAGATTTCCCCAATCCAGCTGGGAGCAGTTATTCCCCTAAAGCCCTTTCCCATGGGAAGGCTGCTCCAGCAGTGGGTACAGGAACCCTTTAATGTGCCTGGAGTCCCCTGAGCTCTGGGGACACTGTGGGGACAAGGACTGAGGTACCAGAGCTCTCCAAGGGAAAGCCCGGTGTGGGAAGGGCTGTAAAACATCATTCTTCTGGGTTGATCTAAATTTCCTCTTTATTTTATGGTTCATCTGATTCAAAGAGAAACCTTCTCAGTGGAGGAGTGGAATGGGAAACACACTTCATGTCAAACCCTTGGAATGGCATCAAGCTCCTGCTTTAGTCATTTATTTTCCTTTAATTCACCTCGGGGTTGGGGCTTTTCTATGCTTTTCATTCCTCCTGCTGTTTATGTTTTTGGTGGAGCTGCCCTTCTTCTCCCTCCCTTCCCTCCTGCTCTCCTCCTGTACCATCCCCAGGGAATCTCATGAGATGAGATATTTTCAAGGAATTAATCTCTGGAAGAAATAATGGATGTATTTGCTTGGTTGGTTGTTTTTCTGTGGAGATCAGAGCAGGTGGAGCCCCTTTAGAGCTCCAGAAAGGTCTCCAGGGGCTGCCTGGTGTTTCCTGAGCTGGAGAGCTCAAGTCCAGGTTGGTCCAGGGAAGCTCCAAGGGAGAATCAGGACAAGAATTTAGGGTTTTACTTAAAAAAAAAAAAAAAAAAAAAAAAAAAAAAAAAAAAAAAAAAAAAAAAAAACGGAAAAAAAGGAAAAAAGGAGGAAAGAAGCAATTCCAGAGTGAGCAAAGCCCTCAAGCTGTGGAGATGAGCTTTACAAGGAAGAGAAACTTTACCAGAGGCAAGGGCAACCTTGAGTTTTATATCCCAAAAAAAAAAAAAAAAAAAAAAAAAAAAAAAAAAAAAAGAAGAAGATTTTTATCTCTTCTAGAAGAGGTGCTTCATGTAAAATTTACTGAAAAGCAAAACAATAGCAAATCTTGCAAGGAACTTGAGGTCATGGCCACTTCTCTTTTCTGAAGAGGCAAAGCTCTGCTGGAGGAAGAGGTTTGCTTTTCATTTATTTTCCTTCTTTTCTTCTATTTTTCTAGTCAGCATCAGCTGGTCAGGGATGTCCGTGGTGAAGGGACCTCGGGGGTGGCAGTGCTGTCACCAGGGACCACCCAGGTGAGCCTGTGCAGGTGCCACTGAGAGGTGTGACAGCATGGCCCTGCCTCTGCTCTCACTAAATGGGCGCTGAAGGGCTTGAACACAAAAATCCTGGGCTAAAAGAGGAATCTCCACATGTCCAGCAGAGAGGTCCCAGGGGAGTGGAGGCTCCTGCTGGGGACTGCTCAGTGTGGGGTGAGGGTTTGTGGGATTCCTGGGGATTCCTGTCCTGCCTCTGCCACAGGAATTCCTGTCCCACTTCTGCTACTCAGAGATTAAATCCCTCTGCCACAGGGATTCCTGTCCTTTTTCTGCCACTCAGGGATTAAATCCCTTTGCCACAGAGATGAAATTCCCGTTCCACCTTTTCCCCTCTGGGATTAGACCCCTCTGCTGCAGGAATTCCTGTCCCACTTCTGCTACTCAGAGATTAAATCCCTCTGCCAAAGGGATTCCTGTCCCTGTTCTGCCACAGAGATGAAATTCCCGTTCCACCTTTGCCCCTTTGGGATTAAATCCCTCTGCCACAGGAATTCCTCTCCCAGCTCTGCCACAGGGATTAAATCCCTTTGCCAAAGGGATTCCTATCCCACCTCTGCCCCTGCAGGATTAAATCCCTCTGCCACAGGAATGAAATTCCCGTTCCACCTTTGCCCCTCTGGGATTAGACCCCTCTGCTGCAGGAATTCCTGTCCCACCCTGCCCACCCCACTGCCATGGGGTCTGAGGTCTTGTCACCCCATCCCTAAATTTTCCTTCCTGCCTTTTGTCCATTTCATTGTCCAGGAAATGTCACTGTCACCCCACACAACCTCGGGAGGGTCCCTCTAGGGACTGGTAAAAACCCACATGAATCGAGGCTCACACCAGTCCCCAAAACCCAAACTGGTTTAAGGGGAGTTCCACAACATCCCACAGACACGAAATCATTTCCTTGGGTGTTTGTAAACAACAGGAGTGGAAACCCCGATGTTTTGTAAATGATCAGGACTTTAACAACAACACCCAACTCCCATTTTTGTAACTCCACAATAAACACTCCTCGAAATAAATACTCCAAACATGTCCTGAAATCCAGACAGTGAGAAGAGAAAGGTTCTCGTTCCCATTAAAGAGACGGAACAAGGAAATTAAAATTCCTGGGGCATTCATGAACCTTCACCTAACATTCCTTTTCCAGGAATAATATAGCATCCAACAATGACAGCAATCCCTTTTTTCCTATGCTCTCATTTTATCTCTGGAATGAAAGCTTTCCCCGTGTTGTGATAATGATTTTATCAATAATTTATGATTATTTATTTGAATGCACTGATCACATCCATCACTAATATTAGGGTGAAGCATATTCTATTTCAACCTTTTTTTTTTCCTGTTAGAGAGTGATTTAGAAAAGCTGAAATATTTGTCCCAAAAATATTTATAGTGGGTTTGCTGATATTCAGTGAGCTTCATCAAAGTGCCCTTAATGAGTAAATTAATTAGTGGAAATTAAGGAGCAGATCCTTGCTGAAATGGGGCTTGCTGAGCTCTCTGAATGAAAACGTTTTGCACTGGTAATTTATAATTTATATTTTTATGCTAAAATTCTAAATTTGCCCTTCTTACCGATGGAAAATGAAAATAATTTTTAACAGGGAGGATTTTCCTCTCAGACTAATAATTTAATTTCAGGAATATTGCTAATTTTCATTCAATTGAACTGCTCTTTGCAGCTCTAGCTATGCAAAAGTACCTTTGTATCAGATGCTGCTTAAAGACAGCAAAGGGAAAAGGCAGAACTTGCAGCCACGAGGGTTTTTATCTCATCCCCAAACTCCCCAGCAGATGCAAACCCAGATGGGCATTTATCCATGGCAGTTGTTTCACCATTTCTTCCTAAATCCAGGAATCTGGGGGAATTCAGGAGCCTGGTTTTATCCTGGACTCACCTGTGAGATATGAATTTGTGTCCCTTAAAGCACAAGGTCCCTGCAGTGGGGACAGGGTTTGGAATCCTTCATTCCTGGGAGGTTCTGCCCTTGGTCACCGATGGATCTTCCCGGTTTTCCCTCCCAAACACCCAAATCTGGGTGTTGTGGTGGCCAATTTCACTGAGCCAGTGGCCACCTCACCTGGGGCTCCACAGGCCCAGGTTTGGAGGTGCCATTTAATTGTGGGCCAAGCCCGGCAGAGGAGCAGGGGCCAACAAATTGTTATTATTTCCCCATAGCATGTGGGAACAGTTCAAAACCCCACATTTCCCTGCCAGGAAAGAGGAACTGAAGCACAGCAGCGTGTGTGTGTGTGTGTGGTTCCATGTCAAGCACTGGAGCTCCATCTGCCTTCCCAGACTTTCCCCTTATTCCTAATTAACATGTTGAGGAATTTTAAAATGTAATAAACATTATTTCTAAACAACCCGAAAGGAAAGCTTGCTTCTCTCCGGTTTGATGTAAACATTTATAGCGCAGCTCCATCCTTAAACAGTTAATCTTATAGTGACCTATTAAAATAAAATGAATTGTGTTATAATTCATCCTAAAGCAACCTCGGGGTGAGTGTATCAGGTAACTCCTGCTTTTGCAGCCCTCATGACGTTTTTAATCAAATTCAGCTGTAATTGCTGGAGCATTCACATGCCTCTTTTAATACCCTGCCTCCATTTGGGACTCATATGAGTCTGTTTTCTCTTAACGTAGCTAATAAATAGAAAACATGAAAAGAGCACATTTTGCAGAGCTCGGAGCTTCTCCACCGTTCCGTTTGTTGCAGCAATTGTCTGCCGGGCTGGTGGGAGCTCGGCACTTGGCAGGTCCCCGTGCCCTGGATAAAAAATCCCTTTGTGGGGTTGAAGTCGCTGGTTTTCTGTCGCTCGCACCCCGTTAAAGGGGACAGGGACTCCGAGAGCCCAGGCAAGGATTTCATTGGCATCTTTAAAAAATCTCCGCCGCTGACGGACGCTGAAATGTTGCTTACGAACAACTCAACCACGGTTTGGGCAGGAAAATTTGAAAAGCGAGCTTTGCCTCCGAGATGTTCGTGTAAACAAAACTCCTGCAACTTTCCCTGCCCGGCAGAGCAGGGGGTGGTGGGGTTGGGTTTTTGTTTTTTTTTTTTTCAGTCTCCGACGCTACAGCTGGTTCCAATTTGCCAGCAATTTTCTTTTGGGCTAGTAAAGCTCCCGGGATGGCTGGAAGTGGCCACATGGGTTTCTCCCCTCGGCTCTGGGGTTTGGTTACAAGGGGCAGCAAACGCAGCTCGGGATTCGGGGCAGGCATTTCCCCTGAACTTGGGAGCGCTTTACATCCCCAATTCCTGTTAACGCCAACCTTTAAAGGTTATTTCAGTGCAGGTTGTGCGTGTGCTCAGGGGTCCCTGCCGGAGCCGGGCGGAGTTTGCTTAAAAAGTGCAGGAAAATAAGAGGACGGGGCAGAGATGCGCTGGTGGTTCCCTGCCCCGCCAGGAAAAAGGGAAGAGGCGTCAGCGAACACAAGAGCGGAGCCCTCGGGGCTCCTCCCGTGCTCCGTGTTCTGTGTAATTCACACGTGGAAACGTGAGAAAAGAACGAGCCACGGCTTTGAAACGTGAGCCCGCTCGATCCCCGGCTGGCTCTGCTGTGCCGAGAGTCCTTCCCATCCTCGCAGAATAATGAGATTAAGGCTTGGAAAGCGCGTTTTTAACCCCGTGCACGCGATTTTTAAAAAGCCTTTAATGATGACAACGTTTCTTTTAATTTTAAAGGGTTTTTGTTTTTTTTTTTTTCCTATTCCCCTTCTCCTCTGATTATTCCCCCGATCCCTTCTGCCCTGCGCACCTCGCCAGTTCCTCCTGTCGCCTTGCTTTTCCTTCCATCCCAAGGAAGTTTCTCCCTAAAACCCCCGTCCCCTCACCTTGCTGAGGAAAGGGTTTCTCTCGCCACAAACAACAACAATTATAATAACAACAAAGAATCCAAAGAATTTCTATATTAAAAAGCGGCGAGGTCCCTGGTCGCTGGGTCCAGGTCTGAGTGTGTTTTCCTTGGAAATTGGGAGGAATGCTAAACGCCTCGTCTACCAGGGAGTAAATTGTGCGCGGAGCTCAAGGCACGGCTCCCAGGTTGCCCTTTCACCCCTTCATTTTATATGTTCCTCTTATTAAGGAGAAAAATGTTTCAATATGTTGGAATTTGGGGCAAAGCCGGGGAGGAGAGAAAGAGAATAGAGAATGGAAGAACATTTTCCAAATAGTTTTGGTAACCCTTCTGAGGGTTGCGTTTAAAATTGATGTTGTACTAAAATCCCTGGAAGCTTTTGCCCAGGTTAGCGCAAAATATTATCTGTGAAGGCTTCTGAGATGACAAAATGCACCAGGAACGTGACTCCGATGGGGAAAAATCCATCCCTGGATTGAAGATGTGTTTCCTTTCCCTCCTGAACGCGTTACTGCTTGATAGGCTCTTATGAAATAGCTAAAAAGAGCTGGGGGTTTCGGCTTGCAGGGAGAAATGCGGAATTCTTTATCCAAAGGAATCGTTTGGAGCCGATTCCATCCCATTTCCCAGCCGTGTGCATCTGCAGCGTGCTCCGTCATGCTTTCGGTCCTGCTGCAGGGGGAAATGGGTTAACTCTTTTCTAGGTACGAGTCAGGAAAGAAAGCCCCAAAATAAGGAACGATGATTTAAAAACGGATATTTGAAACTTCCTTATTTAAAAAAGGGGATTTAAAGTAGCACTTGAGCTCCACTCAGCGTCTCTTTTTGGCTTGACTCCTCAGCAATACTTTTTTAAAAGTTGTGAATTTTTTCCTTTTTTTTTTTTCCCTCTCTTTTTCTTTTTTTGGTGTGTTGTTTAAAGTCGCTCATAGCGCCAGGAGGGCTCATGGGGCGAGGATGTCCCATGGCCACGAATAATCTGAGGGAACAGCTGGAATATTGATAAGGGGGGAAAACGGAAATCAAATGAAAAGTAGAGGGCAGAGAAGCAAGGGAAAGGAAAGCAAAGCACGTCCTGGAGCTGCGAGCAGCACAGAAGCCCCCTGAGGAAATGCCTGCTTGATGCAGCCTGTCTGCATGGGCTGGGAATTTTAACTTCAGCGCTGCTTTGGATCCAACAAGTTTAAATCTCTCTTCTCCCCGCAAAACTGCAGCGGCAAGGGCAGAGCTCCACAGCTGGTGGGGACTTCGGGTTTGGTCTCAACCTGGATCTTTACAAACTGCTCTGCCACTGGCTGAGGGGAAAGGGTCTAAAAGGTGAGTCCTTTCAATCATAGCAGTTGGAATAAGCGATTCGAAAAGTAGTTTAAGAGGCCTTTTTATATCGCGGCTGACGCTGGCAGGGGGAGACGATTGATAAATAATCCGCTGCAGACTCTTGAGAACCGGCTCCAAAATATGCAGATGTATTTATTTACATGCACAGGCGTAATTACAACAGGGAGGTAAAGGGGGGGGGGGGGGGGGGGTGGGGACGTTAATCAGGGGTAAAGAGGAGAGCGGGGGAAACCAATATGGGAATCCTTGACCCCAGAAAATTTACTGGCGAGGCAAAATTACCTTGTCCCTTCACTCTGCCTGCCCCCATCCCCCGTCGCAAGTTCAGAAGCAAAAGAAACTGGAATGTGTTAGGAGGGAGGACGACAGGGGAAAAAAAAAAAAAAAGAATTGTACTTATCAGAAACACATTGTCCGCTTTAGAGCCGCTTGCCCTCCCGTGCCAGCTGGACGGGCAATAAATACTTTAAAAATCAATTAAAGGGGGGTTACGTGCAGATAGCGAACTTTTATTTTCCAGTTGTTGGACTGTGGTGTTTTTTTCTTGTTTGTTTGTTTGGGGTTTTTTTTCTTTTTTCCTTTCCCTTAACTCCGCGGATGGTTCGGTGGCTCCAGGGACGCGGGGGTGCCCCCGGGCTTTGCGGGTTCTCAGCTCCAGCGGCCGCGCCGCTTCATTAACGCAGTTCTGTAATTAAACCCGGGGCTGGCTCGGATTAGACCCGCGCTAAAGGCGCGGTCTGGACCCCACAGCTTTTCCTCGAGAGCTTGGAAAAAATCCGCGAGTTCTGGAGTTTTGGAGTTGGGCTGCCGGTGCGCTCCTGGCGCATCCTGCCGGGTCATTGTCCTGTGACAATTCCCGGCTCCGTGTCTGACTCCTCCATCCCGAGAAAACCGCGCAGAGCGGCAGGCTGGGCATGTGTGAGGCTGCCCATGATTCTTCATGATGCACTACTTACACCTAACTAATTACACTTAGCTAATTGTTTTCCAGAAGAAGACCCCGAGAGGATCGGGGAGGACAAATAAAATGGCTTTGTGGGATGTTTTGCTCTGTTTGCCCACACACCATCACATTTTTCACCATGGTTGTTAATCTCTGCATCTCTGTAGTGACGATTTTGGGGGTTGCAGGCAAAAAAACCCCTCTGTTCATCAGGAGCTCGTCAAGTCTTCGGAGTACAGAAAAACAGATGGGGTGCCTTGAGTGTGAGATAAAGTCTGAGCAGGACCCGAAATAGAAATGGGATGACAACCCTGAGAGTTCTTTTAATATTTGCAGCGATGCTTCCTTTCGGAATATTTTTTAATTTATGGTTTAATTATTGTTGGTGGGGAAGGTTCCTTAAATCAGCCGGGGCCGGCGGGTTAATGGCTCGGGATGGTTTCAATGAGCCAGGAACTGCCCCTCGCTCAGCCGAGGGAAACCTTGGGGTACGAGTCAATGGGGTTAACTAGGCTCGACATGAAAACACGAGTATTTCAGCTGGCTTTTAATTGTTGGCTAAGAAATTCAGTTAATCAAATGTCAAACATTTCCCTTCTGCTCTGGTCAAAAGTGAAGGAGGCTCTTTTCCTAAAGAGGAGGGAGAATCCAAAGGATTCTGGTGTTTAAAAAGAGAAATAAACCCCTGCTCCGACACTCTCTTACTTGATTTTAGTTACTTTGTTGATGTGGTTCCCTATCCTTTAAAATTTACACTTAAATCATTCCCGTCTAAATTTTATTATCAATCTTATTATTTAAACTAGGCTTTATTCCTTTATTTTTCTATATGCAAATATGTGACTGGGAGTATTTTTATGATTTATTTCAGGTCAAATTTAGGACCTTTAAATATATCTAATAAACAAGTAAGGATGTTTCAGACTGTACCAGACACTTCGTCTTACGTCAAGGTAAGACATGACAGCATCTTTAAACAGGTAATGTCAAAAATTCCAATCCTCCCAAATTCACAGTCGTTTGTATTGGTTGAAAAATCTCATTCCCTTTCTTACTGAATTTAGCAGGAAAAAAAAAATCCCTTGATTTTCAGTGGGAGAGGAGTCAGAGACTGAAATATCAAATTTATCGTTTTGGAAATGTGCAGGGTTGAGTCAGAAGTTGCATCATCAGGGACAAGCAATGAGTTCAAGTGGGCTTGTCTTTGATCCCTCCTTGCTGCTGGGTTTGCTGGGTTATCCTATGGCCAGGCTGTCTTAAATTCAGTCTGGTCCTGACTGGAACTCTGGAACCAACACAGCCATGGGGTTGTGCTACGTCTCATAGTGGTTCCTTGAATTTCCTTCCAATTTTCTGCTTTCCCAGCTCCCTTAGTCCTGAAGCAGAGCTAAATTTCATTTCTCTGCTGTGCCAGCTCCTGAATTCCATGTGCAAGATGATCTGTGGAGTTGTGTGCTTTCTGAAAGGTCCATTTCAGAGTGGATTTAGAGGGGGAAATTGTGAATGAGTTCAAGGCAAACCTCTCTCTCAGTTCTGAAGCAATGGATTGTCACACCAGGCAGTCCTGTGTAACGCTGGGATTTCTTTCTGTGCTCCTGAAGTTTCTTTTTGTGCTTGAATGTTTCCATGCAATTTAGTGGGAAAATTAACTTCTGTTGTTTTGGTTTTTAACTGATATTACCAGATCTTACACTTTAAATATTTGTTTGTACATATCTATATCTATCTATATATATATTATTCCATTTTTAATTTAAGTTCAAAAATGGATCTTACAATGTATTTTGATGAGCCACTTCTGCCTCTTCTTTTTTTAAAGACTAAAACAAAAACTAAAGCAGGGTTGGCACAGCCTTGTCCCTTTTTACCTCAGCTGAGCTCTATGTTATATTTGACATCATATGGGGTTTTTTTCACAACAGCTCCCAAGAATGTAAATAAACCAAGCTGGGACATCTGGGTTACACGTTTGAGGCAAACCCTGCATGCTGCAGCACTTAGGGAAAATCTAAACCACAAGCCTCTCCTGTCCGTGAAGAAACACAGGAGGGTGTTAACTAGAGCTGGGTGGATAATTTGTAATGAATAATTTATTACAGGAATTTGGTCTCTCTTTCCCCCCCCCCCCTTTCCCTCTATCAATGGTCTGTGCCCCAATTGGGATTTTCATTATTGGGGATGATCCACTGAATGATTCCTGGGAATAATCCCGAGGTTATGGCTCAGT
The DNA here is from genome assembly GCF_052056855.1 of Sturnus vulgaris. Classification (NCBI taxonomy): domain Eukaryota; kingdom Metazoa; phylum Chordata; class Aves; order Passeriformes; family Sturnidae; genus Sturnus; species Sturnus vulgaris. The sequence continues at coordinate 2,835,706 of NC_142265.1, read as the reverse complement.
TTGGGCAGCTCGTTAGGACAATTAGTGGAAATGCACGTTTGGGATGATCCCAGGCCATGTGGCATTGGGTGAGCTGCTCCACATTTCTACAACAAATCCAGCCAGGAATGGGCAGGATTCCCCATTGGGCTGATATCCCCCAAAATCCCACTCCCACGTTGGTGTTTTAGGGAATGCTGGTGAGTTAATTTTGCTCATTAAGTTTGCATCGCTCTGGAGCAGGCTCTAGAACAGCAGAAATTGTGGGGAACAGCTGAAATTCAAGTCTGGGGAAGGGAAATCCCCCCTGAGCTCAAGCAAAGGAAGATGTTCCCCAGTGTGTGCCTGGCTGTGGAGCCAGGGCTGTGGGAATGGCCTGGGGTGCTCTGTTTGCAATGAGGAGAGGAAGGCTCTGTGAGGTGATGTCCTCACATCCTGTCACTGCCTTGGGCTGGGAGGCAGATCCAGGGCTGCAAAATTCCTTTGGGATCAAGTGGAACTGAGACCCAGGCCTGAATAAATGAACATTCCAGCAGGACTGAGGGATCCCTGTCTGTGTCAGCCTCCTCAGGAGGTGCAGTCCTGCAGGCACGGGGCTGGGACAGAGTTCTGTTCCCAGAAGTTTGTGCTGCTTCCAGCAGGAAAAGCTGCCCAGGTGGGACTCAGAGTGTGCAGGGAGGGATGAGCAGTGGGATGCTGGACTCTCCTCTAACACAGCCCTTCCTCCTCAGCTGGTGGCATTTTGGGCAAGGACACTGTCTTGGCTATTTTGTCTGCAGAGCTTCTCCCACACTGATGGCACTGGGGAAATGATTCGTTTCTGTGTTTAAAAAAGTCACCAGGATTTCGATGAAGTCTGATCCAAAATCTCCTGGAGACAAAGGAAATGTCTGCCACTGATTCTGGGTGGTTTGAGTTGGGCAGAGCTGTCCCAGTGGGACCAAATGGTACCTGGGCAGTTCACTGAGAGCTGCTCATCAAGGTGGGAATGTGGTGAAATCCAGGGAAGTTTGAACCTTGAACACATGGCTGAGGTCAGTCTCTGAGTTTGGTGGCAGCTCCCAGTGACTCAAACACATCCAGAGGCAGCAGAGAGGCTCTGACAGTGCCTGGCCTGCTCACAGAGACCTGGGATTGGTGAATGTTCCAGGAAATGTGGGTATGGATCCCCTCCGTGCTGGAGTGAGCTCGGTGCTCCTGAGCAGGGCACCTCCAACCTCCACTGCTGCATTTCCCCATCTTTAGAGTGTGGGTGCAGCTGAACCAGGTCCCTCTGAGCCTCCCCTGCCTTCCTTCCCTCCCTGCTGCCCCACACTGACCTGGGAAGGCTTCCCCAGCTCTGGGGAGCACGAAGTTGGAAAAGCAGAAGATTGAAAGGTTATTGAGTCCCAATTCCTCTCTCTTTCTGTGTCTATTCTGCTTATTATTATTTCTTCATGTCACTCTCCCACAAAACCTTATTTGCTGTCTTATGGAAGGGAGAAGTATTTTCTTCATTACTTTGAGGGATGTTTACACCATCCCCACTAGAGAAAGAGAGATTTGGATTGATCTTTTCTGCAGATCCTCCCCAGCACATGGACAGTGTGCCTCAAATTCAGCTTTCCTCTGTGCCTGGGGCAGAAAAGGCCTCGTCTCTCTGGGTTGGAGCCCACAGGGGGAGGCTGCAGGGTGTTCCACAGGAATTCCCAGGGGGAACAAATTCACCAAATATCCTGTGAGCACCTTCAGGCCACGGGGTTCTTGTCATGGCTTTTCAGACGCAGGCTGAGGGGTGAGGTGAGGTGAGGGAGCTGCAGGAGGCAGAGGTGGATTTCATTCTAAAATGCTTTGTTTTAACAAGGATTTTTCTGTGGAGTCACTCGGGTTGGAGCTCAACTTCTCAGTGCTGAAACCTCGATTTCCATCACGGTGCAGAGGGGTTATTGAAAACACTGATAACAGATCCCACAGATCCTACAGAACTGACACAGGAACCCAATCTTCCAGGGAACCCAATCCCCCAGAACTCCTGCCAGGGGAACCCAAGCTTCTCTCCCATACCCACTTCTTATCAGGCCCTTAATTCAATGGAGGGCTGGGAATTCATAGAAAAAAAATTTTTTTTGATCCTTCATGGCTTATTCTGCACAACTGTTAAAGAAATTCTGTTCGTCAGACCATCGGGGACTGACTGATCTGCAGGTATTTAATAATTCACAGTGTGTCAGAGGGTGCTAATCTCATCTAAGCACAAGGACTTGACTTTAGAGAATGAAACATGGAATATAATTGGGAAATTTCATTTTAAAATAAGAGAGCACTGGAATCCTAACTGGAGGGATGTGGAAAGAATTAGGGCCACAAGCAAAGCAACATGATGTCTGAATTCAGATTTTTTAATTATTACCATTGCAACGAGCTCTTCCATGTCACAGCAGTTCATGGTCCCCTCCTGCCCTGCCAGTCTGTGGTTTCAGACGTGTATAAAGTGGCACAAGGATCATTTTGGTGGTTCATTATTCAATATTCATTATTCACCCGCGCTTTTCTTCTGCCCTTGGGCAACATCCAAACGCTTCGTGTCCCCTTTTACCTCCTCGTCCTCACTTCTGCTTTCGCTTCCCGTGCCCTGCCCTCCCCGAGGCAGCCTGGCTGAGCCTCTCTCCCTTTCTGCTCCTGGAGACCCTGTCCTATCCTGGAGCACCTTTCTGCTCCTGGAGATTTTTTTCTTCTCCTGGAACTATTTTCCTGCTCCTGGAACTCTTTTCCTTCTCCTGGAGCTTCTTTTCTTCTCCTGGAGGTATTTTTTTTTCTCCTGGAGATTTTTTTTTCTTCTCCTGGAGCCCCTTTCGTGCTCCTGGAACCCCTTTCTTCTCCTGGAGACCCTGTCCTGTCCTGGAGCTCCTTTTCTGCTCCTGGAGTCCCTTTCTTCTCCTGGAGCTTCTTTGCTGCTCCTGGAGATCTTTTTTTTTTTTTTCTCCCGGATCCCCTTTTCCTGCTCCTGGAACTCCTTTTCCGTTCCTGGAACTATTTTCCTGCTCCCGGAGCCCCTTTTCCTGCTCCTGTGGTTTCTGCTCTCGGGGCAGTTTCCTCTCCAGGTACCGGACTCCCAGCTCCAGGCAAGACCCTGCAGGGGAAGCCGCTTGGGAGGGCGGGCGGTGAGGATGGGCTGTGCTGTCCCGACTTCACCCCCGCTTTTCCTTTCCCTCTGCCGTGCCTGGACTGACCCAAACCCTGCTGCCTCGGCGGCTCCTGCGGGAAGCGCAGCCCTTGGGAAGGGCACCGAGATGGATTCTGCTCCGGGAAGGAACCTCTGTGAGAGCGCGGGGTTCTCTCCTTAAGCTCGGCTTTAACGCAGCCATAAGGTTTGTGCTGCAGCACAAAAAGGATATTCATGGAGGGATAAGGGGCTGCGTGGCTGGGAACAATATTGAGTTTGTTCTTGCTCTCCCTCAGCCTGGAAAGTTTACAGAAGCCCTAAGGAGAGAGGGGCTAAATTCTTTTTTTAAGGACAAAACAGTGAAGTTTTCTTTGGAGCGGGCACTGCCAAAGCCTGGCACGGACACGTCCCTTTCCCGCTGAACAGGAGCAGGGGACAGGTTCCCCGGAAAGAACATGCCGGCATTTCGTTGTTTTCAGTGAGATTGGTGGGTGCCTGGTGCTCCGAGCGAGGGGGAGGCTCTGCAGAGGATCCGTGAGGGCTCAGCCCGCAGGTGCCCAGGGATGCGCGGGTGGAGCGGGCAGAAACCTGCCCGTGCTCCCAGGAGCAGCTGGAGCACCTGAGCCCTGCAAAAAACCCCCAAAACTTCCCTGGGCTGGTTTTACCCCGGTCCGGGTGCTGATGTTCCTACTGAGCGCATCCTGCACAGCTTTTTCCGGTTCTGCTTGTTCTTTTTTCCCTTTCCCCATCCCTGGCATCCGCAGGGTTCCAGTCCTGTCCCCTGGGCTGGGGAGGACGGGACAGGCACCTCCAGACAGGGGAGGGGACTGCGGTGGCTTCGGGGGCAGAGCTGCTGTGAACTCCTACGTCACTCCCCCTGCGCAATCACTAATTACGTTTATACCAAATCATTTCTCTTTCTTTCCCTTTTTGGCACCCATTTCTCGCGGCATAAACGCTGGGTAATTGTCGGACTTTGGCAAGTCGTTGATTAACGCCTTATGACAACTTGGTGCTTAAGGATTTTAGGTCTTGTTCGCACCGACCTCTCTATTTTAAAGAGAAAAATCCCTCTCCGTGTCCCCGTGTCCTGCCTTTTTCAGCTGCGTGGGGAAGGGCTGGCATTGTCCTTCCCCGCTTTACCTTCAAGACGTGGCTTGAATTGAAGTCGAGGTGGGAGAAAAGTTGTTTTTCTCCAGGAATTGTGGCACTTTGGAACTTTCTAAAATAAACCGAGCAGGAGAGGCGAGCTTTTCCAGTGACCTCCGCCTTTAGGCAGCTACAAGCAATCCCCCTGCCCAGCTCTGCGACCTTTTAATGGCTCCATTCTTTCCCAATTTACAGAAAAATGCCCCCCTCCCAATATGCTGGACCCGGGGAATTTTGTATTCCAGCCCTCCCTGTGCTTTCCCAGCCCTGTGTTTAGAAGGAGACGAGGTGTGGAGGGAAGGCAGAGCAAAAAGAGAAGAAAAGAGAGAGTGAATGCTAAGGGGGAAAAATGCTTTAAATCTTTCCTGTAAATCTCCAAATATATGAAGTCTGAGGAACAAATTCAAAGCAGGCACGGCCGCCTGAAGAGAAGTTAGAGAGAAATATTCTGTTCCATTCAAGCGCATCAAGGGTCTCGCTGAAGTCTTGTTTGGCTAAGGTCAGACGAGACTGGGTTCTCCAATAAAAATAAATCTCAAATTAATTATGGCCTCAAGCGAGGGGCCAGACGTTCGGAGCTAGTGCACTGCAGTCTGTTTTTTTGGCCTTCAGTATTTTTGTTTTTTGTGCCTCAGCTTTTCAATAATTGTGGGGTGGGGGAGGGAGGGAAGGCGGGGGCTGTTTTATTGGGACATGGAACTCAAATAAAAGCAGCCAGGACACCCCTGGCTCGCCCCGCTCGCCCCTCATTGCGATGCAGCTTCAAAGCTGCTGCATCTTCTCCACCCCACTTTTAGGACTTTATGTTTTACTTAGTAGCGATTAGCGGGGAGTAACTTCCCGGCTTCAGGTTCCCAGATCTCCTGGGCTGTTCCTGCAGGGAGGAGGGACCCGATCCTTCAGTCCTGCGCCTGGAACACTCTCCCGATTCCCTTTTATTGCGGAGGTTTGCCCAATTAGTTGGGTCTAAAATTGGGATTCGTTTCTGGGGATCAAATCCCAGGGCTGCAGTTTGGGGTTTTTTGCTCGTAAGAATGTGGGCTTAGAAAATAAACAAACACGTCGCGTTTTTCTTTCTGCCATGGGGTCGGTGCCAGAGGAAAGTCAGAACAGGGGATTTTAAACCTTCACGGGAGCTGGGGGAGAATTTCCGTCCAGTGAAGGTTGGAGAGGGATAAACTCTGGCCCTCTGCAAGTACGGAATGATGGGAATTATACACAGGTTTAGCGAGAATAGAATGTATTACAGTTATCTAGAAAGTAATATCAGATATAGAATACACAATGTACCCAGTGCGGGTTATATAAATACACATGTGTTGAAAGCTCGTTTTAAAAAAGGGAAACTTTGTCACATTTAGTGGGAAATGAGGCATTTTCTAGCGACAAAGCCAGGGCGTGGATGTTGGGGGTTTTTTGAGCTCCCGTCCCCTATCACGGCGTTAGTTCACAGCGACATTTCCAGGCTGGGCTCAACGACAGCTCAGCTGATGCTCTTGGGGTCAGAGAGGGTGACAGAAGCCAATCCCCTCTCCCATCCTCGGAAAATCAGATTCCCAACCTGCAATGGGGCTCGGGAAGGTTTTCATTGTGTTTATTCCTAGGGAGTAACCGGACGGTTTTAATTATAAAGTGATGCCCGCTAATCCCGCGTGGGTAACAGAGAGAAAATCCAAATCTTTGCGGTTCTGCAAGGGACTGGCACCGAACTACACCAAGGGTTAATTCATTTGGGTCTGGACACGAAACAGCTCCAGGCCAGGTCCCTCAGTGGCTCCTCATTCCTTTCGTTCGGATCGCGGCGTTTTCACCTTCTCCGTGTGGGACCCAGCCCTAAGGACGGGGACAGGAGGTGGGGACGTGCCAAGCGCCCGAGATCAATTGAACTAATTAAAAACGCCGCTCGACAATTCCGTTCCGTTCATTAACCGAGCGAAAGAAAGAAAGAAAAAATAATAATAAAAAATAATAATAATTGAGGAGTAACTGATTTCTACCAGCCTGTCCTGATGTAAGCATTTGAAATCTCCCGTGGTTGCCAAGATCAAATGATTTTCCAGATGTCTGGTGGCGACCACATTAAACAGATCCTAATTCCTCTGCTGTACGTACATGTGCACCCCAAGGGCGAGCAACAGACCCAGAGTGGCTCACACTGCTCAGCCCCGTGCCCGCCTTTGCCCTGCCTGTCTCGGCTCCCTTCTTGGTTAAATGAAGCTCGATAACAGTGAAATACTCAGTTAAATAACAGTTAAAACCTCCGTCAAATACTCAAATAGCAGTTAAATACCCAGAGTCACGGCACAACCACCTAGGATGATTCAGAGCTTGGCGTACGGAGGTTATGAATATTCCAGCTTTTTCCAAAAAGTATGGCATAACTTCAAAGATGGCTTTGGGTTTGGTTTTGAGTTTTTTGGGGGGTTTTTTTGTTTGTTTTGGTTTTTTTAGGGTTTTGGGGTTTTTTTTGAGGGGGTGGGGGATTAAAACAAAAACAGAAAGAAAAAATAAAGCAAAGCTTCTATTTTTCGTTATTTGGGAGGAAAATAGGAGATTGTTCGTCTTGTCTTTAGAGCAGGCAACACCTTCGCTCATTCCCTTATCTCTTGGATTCTCCCAAATGTTGCTTTAGACCAAACACAGGAGGAAAAGCACGGAGCATCCCTGGCAGAGCCGGTATCCTAAGTGACCTGAGCAGGCTCCGTTCCAGTCATCCCCAGACATGCAAAATAAGCCCCTGCGGGTCACGGTGCCCGTCTGGTCATAAAATGCAGAGTTGGGTTCCTAAAATATCTGCCGGTGGGATGACGGGGGGTCTGTCTGGCAACTTCCCGTCTTTGGGAGCGCCGGGGATGCGCGGCCGGAGCTGGATCTGTTTGTCCCTTCAGCCCCGAGCTGGGCAAAGGGGCTTTGGAGATGTTGGGTTCAGGGGGTTTGAAGATGTTGGGCTCTGGGGGTTTGGAGATGTTAGGCTCAGGTTTTGAAGGTGTTGGGCTCAGGGGGTTTGGGGGGTGTTTGGCTCAGAGAGTTTTGAAGGTGTTGGGCTCAGGGGTTTTGGGGGTGTTGGGCTCAGGGGGTTTGAAGGTGTTGGGCTCAGGTTTTGAAGGTGTTGGGCTCAGGGGCTTTGGGGGGTGTTTGGCTCAGGGAGTTTTGAAGGTGTTGGGCTCAGGGGTTTTGGGGGTGTTGGGCTCAGGGGGTTTGAAGGTGTTGGGCTCAGGTTTTGAAGGTGTTGGGCTCAGGGGTTTGGGGGGTGTTGGGTTCAGGGGGTTTGAAGGTGTTGGGCTCCTCTCCCGTGAGCTGGGCACGTTTTCAGGTGGTTTCTCCCCGCCTGTCCTGGATCCCCGGCTCCCCCACTGTCAGTCCTGCAGCCCCGACTCAAAGTGCCCTGTGAGGTCGGTGGGTGACAGACGATTCCAGGGGATTTTTCCCCTTCCTTTCGCGGTTGAGATCCCCAACCTGTCCTCTTCCTCACCCCCCACCTGCGTTGTTTGTCGGGGCTGGTGGGGAGCGTTGTCTGGAGAGGAAACCATTTGGGTTTTGAAAGGATGCGTTTTACTCTTCCCTTTAACCTCTCGCTTTTCTGGTCGCTGCAACCTCCTGCCATGTGGGAACGCCGAGGGGGGAACCGGGACCGCAGCAATGCCGGGGGGTGGGCAGGACAGAGGGCAGGGAAAAACGAGAGGAATGAGGAAAGCAAAGGGTTAACCGTGATTTCTTTTAATTGAACTCCAGTTTTGTGGCCCTAGGCGAGGGGGGACCTGACCCCGCTAGCAGCATCCAGATGTGCTGCTCTCGGGGGACCCCGGCGCAGACCCCGGGAGCGCGGAGCAGACGGGAGAGGCCGGGGCTGCGGGGCTGTCCCTGCGCTCCCCCTTCACCTCCCGGCTGCAGGCGGCCTCAATCGCTGGCGAGCAGCGAGCCAAAAAACCTCCAGGTCTGGTCACGTTCAGCCCCGTGTCTGCATCCGAACTGCAAACTTGTAGCTGAATTGATGAGGCTAATTTCAGAGGAGGGGGAGGGAGGGGAGGGAGGGGCAAGGGGGATCTGCGGCTCTCCTGCCAGCTTCGGGCTTGGAGAAATAAAGTATTAATAAAGCATCCCTGCCGCAGCCGGGGAGAAACACTGGTGGCATTATTGCATTTCCCTTTTGGAAGGGGCAGGATAACTTCGGATATCATTTTGCTTCCCCTCATCCCCTTCCCCGTGGCTCAACTAAAGACAGGGGGGAACAAAAAGCCTGGACACGACTGGCACCGGACAAGGTAACGCTCTCCACCCACGGGCAGGGTGTCGTCCTGCCTTGGCACTTTTCTTTCTTGGCTTCCCCCTCCTCTCCCCGCTCTGCTCTGTGCCCGGTTTGTGGAAGTGGGGCACAAGGGCCGCCCCTGTTGCATGATGTGTTCCGAAGTGGTGATTTTGGCACGGGCGGGGAGGGGGGAGCCGGACAGGCGGGTATTGTCTCCTTTCCCCGGCTCCTTTGGAAGGGTTCGGCTTTTCCCGGAAAAAGGAAAACGCGCGTTTCTCCTCCGCGGCTCGCTCCGCTTTGAATGAGAGGGAGAATTGCACTCGGGGGCTCGCCAGGTCTGAAGCGAAGTTTAAAGGCTGCTGGCTGAGGGGTTTTGTTTTACCGGGGCGGTAAATTCGGCTGTTCTGATAATTACTGTGAGGTTTTGACATTTTTATCAGTTGGGAGGTGTCCCCCCCGTTCTGAGGGGTTTAACATCTCATCTCGCACTGTGAGAGGAGGCTGGGAAAGGACTCCCGGCACCTGAAAGAAATGACGGGAAACCATCCATGGCAGTGCTTTCCCTTCCGAGCCCCACATCCCACCCCGAGAGACGAGCGGGGTGTGGGGAAGGGGGGAGAGTGGCCGAGAGCTTCGGCTTAAACCCATCCTCAGCCTGGGTTTAATCGCTGGGCCCGCTGTCTGTGTGTCTGTGTGTCTGTCTGTCTGTCCTGCATTATTGCACTCACCGCTCGCTCCTGTCCCCTCGGCTCACGCTCCGTGCTGGGAGGCGTGAAGGAGGGGGACTCGAAACATGTTTTAAATACGTTTTAATCGCCAGATTTTTTTCTTTCCTCTCTCCGCCTGCCGTCCCTGAATTGCATTTACGGTTTTCTCCCCTTAATTTTTCCCGTTGACTGGAAAACGCATTAATGAAAAAATCTGTGGGAAGAGACGGAAATTCAGTGAGTCAGGCTAAAGCTGCTCCAGCCAAAAGAAAAAAAAAATGGCAAAACCCCACGTTAAACTAAACGTGGGATGACACAGACTGCCTAACACGGGCTGGGGTGCGAGGCAAGGTCTGCGCTGGCCGGGCTGTCCCAGCGACAAACAAGAGCTGTGACAGAGGTGGCTATTGTTCTGCCCCTTCTTATCTAAATGGAGCAAATATCCTGTATGTAAAATATATATATTTTCATCAAGAAGGCAGGACCAGCGTAGAGACGAAGGTTTCCTCCTCGAGTGACTTCACTTCCCAAAATTAGCAGAAAAAAACGTTTCATCCGGTTAACTGTCTCTTTTTCGCTCTGCTGCAACAACCAAAGTTAAAAAAAGAGAGAGACCGAGAGAGAGGGAGGGAGGGAGAGAGAGAGGGGGAGAGAGGCTACGGAGAGAGCAACAAAACCGCTGGAAGGGCAGCGAGAAGAGCGAAAAGAGAGAGAAGGATAAAAAACTTCAGGAGGCGTCAGTCGCAGGCTAAACCGGGTCAATGTGTGGAATATTGCTGGTCCCGGCTGGAAGTTTTTCCCGATGGACGGCACTATTAAGGTAGGGGGGCAGGAGCGGCCGGGGGTCCCCTGTGGCTGGGGGGGCTCTGGGAGGGGGCGCGGGGCTGGGGGCCGGCTCTGGCCGGGCTCTCTCCTCCTCCTCCTCCTTCTCCTCCTCCTCCTCCTCCTCTTTTGCCGCCGCCGCGTCCCGGGGCTCTCCCGTCGCCTCCCCGGTGCCCGGGGGTTCGCAGCCGGCTCGTAGCCCTGGGCCAGGGGCCAGCTCGGGGGGCAGTGCCAGTGCCAGCTGCTGTCCCCCGGTGTGGCTCGGAGCTGTGCGGGTGCCCCTGGCCCTGCTCCCTCGCCTGGCCCTGGTCCCCGCTCTGGCTCTGCTGCGTTCCCTCCAGCAGCTTTTTTTAAGGGTTTTTTTGGCGGGGAAAAAGCCCCGGGCTGGAGGAGAAACATCACCCTGGCTTGGGGGAAAGGGAAGCAGAGTGTGGCAAATAAACCACCAACATAACCAACCTCTGGTGGCCTTGAGCAAGCGGGGACGCTGCTGGGGCTGCCGGAGCAGTTCCCCTCCTGTGCTCGGGCCAAGCGGCCGCTCCCCGAGTCCCTGCAAAGATGAACCGAGCCCTGCCAGGCTCCCCGAGCGCTTCTCCAAGCCCCGGCAGCACCGGGCTGGCTTTGGGGGACCACTGGGTGATTCTGACGGGCTCTTCTCGGGGGAGCGCTGCGGAACAGAAGCCGCTGGAACAGAGGAGCCTTGAAGCGAGAGACGCTGTGGGTGTGTTTGGGTTGGAGGATTTCGAAAGATGCCTATCGCCTGCCTGGGTGGGGTGTCGAGCTCGTCTTGAAAGTGCTGCTTTTTTTTTTCTATTTTTTTTTTCTTTCTAAATTTTTTTCTCTTTTCTTTTTTTTTTTTTTTTTTTTTTTTTTTTTTTTATTTTTTTATTTTGCTGACCTGGGTAGAACGAAGCTGCAAACGGGCAGGAACTGAAACTGTCTCCCTTAGATTGCAGCTTGTGACAAGTGCACGGTTTGGAAGGGTCTCAAGAGAAGGGGGAGGGAAGGAGATGGGCAGGAATAGAAAATAGAAAGAGGAAAGAAAGAGGGAATGAAAGGGTGAATGTTAGAAAGGAAAGGGGAAAGCAGGAGTGTTGAAAGCACAGTATTTGGGAGGTATGGCTGGAATAAGACAGGCTTTCCCCTCCACCTCCTCAGATCTGTAGCAAAAGTAACTTGGGCCTCATTCAGGATACATTTAATGCACCACAACCTTCTTTGATTTGTGGAGCCCTAAATATTGTGCAGTGAAAGTGCAGAAATTCCCCATCTGTGCCTTTGCTGCACACGTGGACCTGCTGTTCTGCACAGGCCAGGAGCGCCGTGCCCCATCCCCTGAGCAGAGCTGGGCATTCTCCTCACCCTGGAACTCCTGAGCCCCGGTGCTGCTGCTCTGCCCCAGGAGCTGCTGCTCTGCCCCAGGAGTTCCTGCTCTGCCCCAGGAGTTCCTGCTCTGCCCCAGGAGCTGCTGCTCTGCCCCAGGAGTTCCTGCTCTGCCCCAGGAGCTGCTGCTCTGCCCCAGGAGTTCCTGCTCTGCCCCAGGAGCTGCTGCTCTGTCCCAGGAGCTGCTGCTCTGCCCCAGGAACTCCTGCTCTGCCCCTGGAGCTCCTGCTCTGCCCCAGGAACTCCTGCTCTGCCCCTGGAGCTCCTGCTCTGCCCCAGGAGCTGCTGCTCTGGCCCAGAACTCCTGCGTTGCCCCAAGAGCTGCTGCTCTGTCCCAGGAGCTGCTGCTCTGTCCCGGGAACTGCTGCCCTCCTGCTCTCCCCCGGGAGCTGCTGCTCTCCCCCCTGCTCGGAGCTGCTCCCCCCAGGCTGCGGTTTGGGGATGAGGAACTGCTCCCCCCGGGCTGGCTCAGTCACGTTGGAGGCTGCGGCCAAAGGAGGAACTCGGCCACATCCCAGGTCACTGTCCCGGGCTGGGGCTGCCCTGGAGCTGCTCTGCAGCAGCTCTGCCACTGCCCTGCTGCCCTGTGCAGGAGTCCTGACGCTTGGGGCAGGCAGGAACAGGATCCAGAGACAGCATCTCCTCCTGGGCTCCTTTATGGAGCCGTTCCAGGATCAGCAGCGCTCTGCAGGTCCCCTCTGACAATGTCTCCTCTTTCTGTGCCATGCACTGAGATCCTGTCCTGCCCAAAGGATTAGCTGTACATTTTCATACAGGCAGAAAACAGAGGGTTCCAGGGAGTGCCAACTCCCCACACTGAGATTTGCTGCAGGGAAGGGTGAGACCCCCTTGCCTGGCTTGTCACAGGTGAAGGGCAGCACGAGAGGATGTGGCTTGAGATGCTGCAATATTTTTGGTGTGCTGAGCTCTGTATTGAACCGGTGCTGCAGGGTGGGTATGACTCTGAGGGCACAGCAAAGCAAACCCGGGCACATCCAGAGCAAAGCAGTTGAACAGCAATTGTGCCCTCAGCTCTGCTCTCCCATGTAGGCATTGATTTATCTCAGGGCTCTGCATTTGTGTTGGGAAAAATATGGCACAAAGATGCACATCAGTGACTGGAGAGCAAGAAAACACTGAGAGAGGTTCTTTCATCATCTACAGCAAGAACACGGGGTGGGCCCAGATGAAATCTGAGTTCCGGCATGGGGAAAGGCACTTCCCCCCAAACTCAGAAATATTCCTGTCCTTGGAGAGGACAAGTGCTAGATTTGGGACAGGGCTTGCCCTCCAGATGATTTTCTTCTTGAGCAATTAAAATATCACAAGTGACTTTTTTTAAGCCTATGCAATACTATTTTACAGACTAATTGTTTTAATTGAGCTGAAGCCTTCAACTGCTGCCTGGCAGATGCAGGGATGTGGGTCCAGCCTACTTTGCAAATCTCTCCCTTGGCCTGCAATCTCCAATATTTGCCTTTTAATCTTCTCTTCATCCTTTTATCAGAAAGGGTCTTGATGATTCTCTGACTGCTGGTTTTACCTCCCTGGAGTAATTTAACTTCACACCTGCCCAGCTGCAGGTGAAGGGAAAAAATCCACTGAAGCCTTGAGCTGTCCCAAGGGCTCAGAGCCACGCTGGGGAAACAGGGCAGACAATAAATGTGATTGGGATGTGGACATGGATCCCTTGTGGACATTGTGTGCAAGTGTGAGTTGAATTGTCCTCAGGCTTTCAACCCAAACAGGGAATTCCATGGATATAAACATAAAACACAGGACCAGCTTGGGATTTTAAGTCATCATTCCCCACCATGCACTGACTGACATCACACGTGACAGTGCTGAGTCAATGCACCATAAAAATGAACACATTTTTGTTTATTCACAAAGGATTATTTATCTTGAAGAGAATCAGATCACCTGGTGAGGAGGTTGGTGGCAATTTTTGCTGCATTCTCTAAATAATCTGTGTAATACCTGCCATGAGAGGAGCTGGCTGCCTTGGGAAGAGCCCCCTGGAGCAATGCTCAAAGAGCTCTGTGGAGAAAGAAGTGCAGGAAATCTTTCTGAGTTCTTTCCACCTTCTATTCATATTCTGTGAACAGCGCTGGCAGATGATGATGGGAGCCAGTGAAACTCTTGACTCTTGTGTTTGCACTAATTTTAAATAGTCACCGACATTTTTATTGCTTCTCTAGACTTTCAAATCCCATCTTCTTTGGGTTAACACCCCACTTTGGCTGGCTGGGATTGTGTTTGGGGAACTTGGGTTTTATTGTCATACAATACATCAGAAAAGGGCACATCTCATCAACAGCAAGATGCTCATGCATTATTCCTCACAATAACAAATGGTGTGGTTTCGAACTGGTTTAATTGTTTCAGTTCCACTTTATGTGTGAACAATTAAAGCAAACATCCTTGCCAGAGCCTGCCTGTTGATGAAAAAGCAGATTTTGTGTGGTTGTTGCCTTCATTCCATGAAAACAAATTTATCCTGCTGTTGTGGCCACCAGAGAGCCCCTCTGAGGGACGTTCAGTGAGGATTTTGCATTATTCAAGTGGAGGACAGCCGTGCCCTTGAGTGGAGGACTCGTGTGTTGGCGTTGCCATAGTAAAGGGTGGGGCTGAGTTTTGGAGCAATCGCTGTCGTTTGTGAGCTGGAGGCGTTTGCTGTGCTCTCAAACTTGGCCATCGGGCTCTCACACTAAGAAAATATTTCCTTTTTGAGCAATTTTAGTGTCTGTTTGGCTCTTTTTAATCACTCCAGCTTTGGCCCCTGGGGGATGGCCTTTCCTGGCTGAAGGGTGTTGACTCGTGGGGCAAGGCTCCTAATCTCCACATTGGAAAAATAATAAATAAATCACAAAGATTTGAGGGATGACAACTTTCCATGTTGCTGTCCCTCAAAAGCAATTTGGAACAGAACCATCTGGAATTTCCAGGGCATGAACAGCAATACTCCCTCCTACCCTAATCCCCATTCAAAGATATTTATATTGCATAATAGCTTTCTAACATCAAAAACCTTTTAGAAAGGTTTTATGATGGCGATATTTTGATGCTGCTGTTTGATTTTCCCTTCAAGATCTGTGTGCAAAGGGGCATCTCCTGCCTTAGCATGAACTTCCAGCCTTGCTGTCCTGCTGGGTGCTGCCAGCTCAGAGTGTTCAGTGCTGACTCCCACTTGCCAGCAAACACTGGCAAAGCCTTTTCTGAGCCTGTAGTGAATTTTTTCTTGCTTAGAAGAGGATGATTGCTTTGAAGAAAACCTTTACCCAACAAAACAATGCGACTGCTTGGATTGAAGCCCTTGGGGTTTCTCTGCGAGGCTTTGAGGAGTGCTGAGAGCCTGGTGTAGTTTCTCTTCACCTTCACAGGATGTGGTCACTTGAAGGAGTAGCAGTGCGTGTCTTGGAAGATTTCATGCTTTTATTTTAGTTATTGATTTTAATTCTGGGCTATTCCTTCTGTGAGATGGGGGAATGAACAGCTTCTGTCCCTGCTCACAGCTCTTCTCCCTCTGGAGTTCTGTGGGGTGCAGGATGTTGTTCCTTTCAGTGTCACCATCAGGAGCAGCTCAGGGGAGGCTGCCCCTCGGTCTGAGCTCTCAGATGACACCTTGAGAGGTGAGATATGCTGGGGGCAGGGCACTTGGAGCAAGGTCTGCAGAGTTTATTTCCTCTGGGTCTCCCCTTCCTGGACTTACTCTTGAGTTCAGCTCCCACCTGCTCGGAAGGGTCAGGTCTAGAACACAAGAATGTACAGCCTCAGCACAGAGCATCTCCCAGTCTTTTTTTTCCCCACAACCCATCAGTGTTTGAGGTTCGTTTTCAGCCCCTCATCAACTGCCCTTGAAAAACAAAAGTCTCTCCTTGTACCTGAGTTCACCTGCGTACTTAGAGAGAGACCCCATGTCCCACATCATGCACCAGCAGAAGAATTAAAGGAGCCAAGGGAGCATTAACTTCAGGGATTTGGGTATTTGTGAGTTTGCTGAACCCCTACAGCTGCAGAAGCCTGGTGTGCCCCTAGAAAAAGCAAGTCTAACACATCCAGTTTAGTTCTACAGCTTGGTTTGAGGCCAATTTGCACCAGAAATGTGCAATTGTCTTCAGATGTCTCCCTGAACTGGACAGCAGGTCTGTTTCCCTGCCTGTGCCTCTCCTGTGCTCTGGTGCACACCTGAACACAGGTGCACACAAAGCTCTGGCAGTGAAAGGAGCTGCCTGAGGGCACCTCAGTGACACAGGGACTGTCACACATCCCTGGGCAAGGGCCAGGGACATTTTCTGAGCCAACAAATGTTTTCAGACAAGGCTGTGGCTGCACATTTATAGCTGGGTTTGAAATAGAGACTAAAATATCCCCCCAAATGCGGGTTTCTGCCTCCTTTGAGAATGATTTAAATTATTTAAATCCCAGGCAGTCGAGGTGTCCTTATCACCCTTCAAGCTGTATGAAGAGCAACCTGTGTGCCAGGACAGAGCCTGAGCTGCTCTGCTGAGTTCCAGGTATCAAAGCCTTCAAGATGTTGATGCATTTTCCGCTTGTTTTCTTCCTTCCTCTCATTACCAGACCACGTAATTACTGATGTGTATCTCCGCCGGTACCACCCACCGGCAAACCTGGCTCTGGTACTGAAGTTACCGCAAACGGCGCCTCCCTCCTGCCCTCCTCCCCCACCTGAAGCTTCTCCATCAGCCGAGGCACAGCCCCAAACCAAAGGGATGTGCAGCAGTGGCTGCAGGAGGTTCAGGCTCTCCTGACAAAGCTCTTGCCTCTCCCAACAGCACCAAAGGCAAAATTTGGGAATAACACCCTGACACGGACCAGGGGAAATAGAAGAATGTTCAATCACAAAGGGGTTGTGCAAAATCCCAGCCTTTTCTTCTCTTCAGGACACAGAAAATGACCCTTCATGTGTGTCCAGAATTCTTTCTTTTCCTGATTTTTCACTGAAATCCAGTAAGAAGCACAGGAGAGGTAGTGTCATAGATAAGCTTGCTGCTTTATTTGCATTTATCTCCTTGTTCTTACAGCATAGACTCCACCAGGGCTGTGAAGGAGTCAAAAACAATTGAAATCAATTAGAAAGCCTTAAGCCCAGCCTGCCAAAGCTGCACACCCAGGAACTGAACGTTACCATCCCTGTCAGTCATGCAGGGGCAGTGAAAAATAACCCAGCGGGCAGCAGAGCCTCTCATTACTCATCTGCTGATTCCTCATTCAGCAAAAAGACTGCCCTTCTTAATACTGCTGGTTTTGATCTGAGGGGAAGAGATAAATCAGCAAGAATACAGTTTTTTAAGTTGGTTGATGAGTGAAAGAAAGAAACTGGAGTAAGGTATGGTGGGGTCAGGGGAAGGTGTGGTGAGTTCAGGAAACCGACTTCTGTATGATGAGAAAACACTTATTTGAATGGCTTTTTATAGCAGCTTTTCTAAAAAAAAGAAAAAAAAAAGAAGAAGAAGAAGATAAGGAAAAGATTAGGGGTCCTTTTACAGCTATATACAGAATTTGGCTCTCTGGTTTTTTCTGAATATCTCTTCTTGTTGTTCCAAGTTTGATTGACTTATAACTGCATCTGAACCAACCTCACATCAGTTCCTTTTTATCAGCCAGAGTGAGACTTCCTGTGCTCCACAGTCTGGTTTCCTGATGTGTTTCCTTTTTCCTTTTAACAGAACAAAGGAAACTGTAACTCGTCCACTGCTCCTGTTCCCAATCTCCTTGGGGCTCCACACACTCTTACCATCCAACCTTTGCCTTGTATTTTCTCTGCCTGGAGTTCCAGTGCCCTCTTCCTCTCTGCCAGCTGCAGAGGGGCAAGAACTCGGTGGTATTGAAAGGAAACCACTGCCAGAGCAGCCACAACCAGCAGCTTTTAGTAGCTAAAACATAGTAAAGCAGAAAGGGAAACTCTTCACCCAAAGGCTCAGTGTGTCACTGGAGATTTGGGATTTTTAATGTCCTGCTGAAGCAAATATCAGGTGTTGAGGTCTCAGTGATTTGCTCAGGCTGATGTTGTGAACTTTGATACTTGAACCTGGGAATTTGTGTCCTAAGATGTGTGGAAATGCCCCCCAAAAAGGTCACCCATGCACAGTGGAACTGGCAGCCCTGTATATTATATTTTAAACTGGATTATTTTCAAACCACCACACTGAAGGACAATTACCCTCTTCTTGCACTGTTTTTCCCTCAGCTGTGAGGGGCTGCAGTTCTTTTTCAGTCCTGCCATTCACAAAAGGAGCAGCCTGTGACTGCAAAATCCAAATTCTGCCTTGCAGGGAGGATCCTTTTCCTTGGGAAAGCCCTTTTTCTCCAGCTCTTCTGCTGAGATGCTCCATCCCTTTATAATGCCCATATCTCAGAGCTGAGGCTTTTTCTGCAGAAAAATCCCAAGTTCTTGTTCACTTGACTGACAAGAATCCCTTGTTTTCCTGTTCAGACAGAGGAACACAAGCTCAGAGCAGGACTGAGTAGATGCCTATAAAAATCCTTCAAACACAAGCAGAATCCAGTGGGAAAGTGTGGAGTTGATGCTAGTGCAGAGTTTAGAGCAAAGCAAAGGCCTGATTCCAAGGAACAGACATGGATTCCCACTGAAACCAGTGAAAAGAGCTCATGCTTAGATTTTATCCATCATCCAAGCCCAGGAGCTCAGCAGGATTACAAAGGAGAAGGGAAATTGAGCTGTGCAGCCCCTTGGCCACCTGGGTGTAGAGGCAGAGGGAATTTGCCAACTCAGCCTGCCCAGAGCAGGCAGCTGAACTCCAATAATTTATTCAGACCATCAGCTCTCAGGAATGACAGAATATGGAATAGGATTGGAGATTCTGGGCTTGGCTGTTTCCTGAATATGCTTGAACTTGTGTCTGTGGTGTGGAAGGGTGGCCAGGGCAAGGCCAGGTTACACCAGGCTGAGGCAGCAGAGGATTCCTGCTCCACCTCCAGGGACAGGCAGAGTTTCCAGGGAATCCTGAGCACCCAGGACTAAGGAATCAGCATGAAGTGCATTACTTTAATCCAGGAAAAGAATTAACATCACTTCCCCCCCTACAGAACTGCCTTTCTGCAGGTTTCTGTGCACTGCTTTGAGGTGTTCTCATGCACCTTTACGGTCAAAAATATCATTTTTAATCAAATCGCTTTGGACTGCCCAGAAAAAGGCATCAGAAAATTATATCCCTACTGTAAAATCCTGGGGAAAAATCAAGGAACTTTTACCTCTTCTTCTGTGTTCTGTTTATGGAGCAATTTCTATACAGTGTAATTCAATTTCCATAAAAACTCCCTTGATTTAATCCCTATTAAATTCTGAGGATTTGTCTGTGAGGGTTGTGCTGCAGCTCAGCCTTTAGGACTGACTCCTGATTAGAACCAGAAGTGGTGGCTCTATGATTAATTCCCTGCATTATGGGAGTTGTCCCCAGAGGTTCCCATCAAGGAGAACCCTGGCACGTAGATGGAATAAGGGCTCAAAATCCAAGCAGGCAAAGGGAAAAAGGAAAAACAACCAGGAGATGAAATGCAGGAAGCATCTGGTCACTCAGCAAGGCACCGGCAGAGATGCAAAGATTCTGTTCACAAGTTCCTGGCGTCAGAATTGCCCAGGGACTGGTGGATTTTAAACACCTTCCATGGTTTTACCACTGAAAAATCACCAGAGGCAGAAATTATTGATACAGTACGAGCTGAAAGGGGACAGATCACTTCAGCATTGATCCCAAAAGCCTGAGAGCTGCTGTGGGTGTCTCTGAGGCACTGGGGATCCAGACCAGTCTGGGCAGCCCGAGGTCCTTCAGGGCCACTCTGCTGCAGCAGGGACAATTTTTCTGCAGATGACACTCCCAACCCAAAGCAGAATTCACATGACACGAGCCATAACAGCCTTCCTTAATTAGATCTAATATGCCTATGTATATATTTCCACAGCACAAATATTTATATTTTGCTGATATTTCTAAACTGATCCATCTGACTTTGTTAGAACCAACCAAGCTTTAAAATAAGCACTCGCTGGAGTGATTTGTTAGGCCAGAACTCTCAGTATCATCCTGCAAATATTACCATAATTGTCTTTAACAGCTCCAGTGACAGGAGAAGGAATGAGCCCAGGTGAGGGACAAAGAGAGCAGTGTCTGATCAGGGTCTGGGTGCTTTGAACTGCACGCAATTCTCCTGAACCCTTTTTTCTGCCAGACAAATGTGTGTGCAAGTTTCACGTGTGTCACATTTTGCCCCAGCAATGGTGAATTCCCCCAGGACATCTGGATTGTGCTGGAAATCCGAGATGTCTCCAGAAGGCAAGGGACAAATGTGATGGCTTGGGCCCAGCTCCTGCCCTGCCCATGCTCATCCAGCCTCTGGCACAACCTCCCAGGTTTAGTCCTGCAGGCTGGGCTGCAGAAAGGGGAGCAGGAGCACGGGCAGGTCCAGGATGGAAAGAGTTCTTACCCTCCCAGCAATTGGACAGAGAAGATGCAGGGCAGGACTTGGCCCTGGCACCCCTCTGTGTTGCCCTTGGCAATGAGACTGGATGCTCTGGAGTGTGAGCACAGTGTGCAAGGCTGTGTAAGAACCTTATTGCATGTGCAGCCCCATATCATCCTTTTTGTGGCAGGAAAAATGTGAATTCAATTGTAACTCCAAACCCAAACTCATTCCTGCCAGGGACAATATTTTTCTGTCTGTCAGTGTTGAAGTTCTGTCTCTCCCCTTTGCTGGTGTCCACAGGGCATCCCAAACCTTCACAGCCACAGGGATGCTTTCCCTGCACAGAACTCCCAGAGCAGCAAAGGTTTTAACAAAGGGGCAGAGTTCATCCCCTTCAGAAAGGGAAAGCAATGCCCTGAAGTTCACGAGAAATCCTCTGGATTTGCACCATGGCATCTGAGAGCAGACGTGCTCTCATCCTCACAGGACACAGGCTGGTCACAAATGGATGGAATAAACTTGCAGTTTGCTCCCTGCTCCTCGGTTCTGGTATTCTCCTATGTCATCCCTGCTGCAGGAAGGATGTAATTATGGTTGGTTGTTAGTGTGAGGAATTATTTGTGCTGCAGCAATGCCTGGACACCAGTGTGGTCTCTGCTGTGTGTAACAGGAGAGTCTTCCTCAAAATTCCTGAACAGTGAAGAAAAGTTAAGGCACTTAATTGGAACTGCAGAGTGGGATCAGTTCTAGAGCTCTCTTTTGCTGTCAGACAGGACCACGTCCTCTCATTCCTTTCCCAAAATCTCCAAGGTTTCTGTAAAGGATTTTCTTTCCACCCCCACTGCTCCCCATTGAACTTCTTCCTTCTGAGGTTTGGACACTTTCTTCTGACTTGGGCCTGGCATTTGCTCATGACTGATTCATGCCTTTCTCATTCCAGCACCACTGCAGCACTTTCCCTCCCCAGGAAATGTCCCCAGTGCATTTACAGACCACTGCCATACCTCCCTCTTGCTTTTGCTGGGACAAACAAAGCCTTTCTGATCCCTTCACACCTTCCTTCTCCTGGTTATTCCTTAGCCCTCAGCTGCACCTGATCCCATCTGAATTTGCCTTTCCTCACCATCACTGGAGTGGCACATGCTGTTCTCAGGATTTGGCTGGAAGTGTCCTCCTGATGCAATCCTGGGATTGGGAAGCTTTGGCTTTTATAAGTTCTGGTGAATCAGAAAAATCTGTGCTGTTAATTGACTCCAGTGTCTGTGTCAGCAGTGCCCAGCCTGCCTCAGTCACTTGTGCCACTGCAGGATCTCACCTCCCTGTACCTCAGCTTCTCATCCATGGCATTCACAAATCCTCTGTTCCCTCCCTGCCTGCTCTGGTCTGGTTGCAGCAATGCTCTCCCAAGCTGGGAATGTTCAGGAGCAGCAGAGATCTCAGTGCAGGCTGTCCTGCAGTGCCATGAGACAGAGAGATCAATTCCCATCATTGTTCTTCATTAACACCTCACAACTTTCTGCCTGTGCTGAGAGATGGGTGTAGTTCCCAACCTTTGGGTCCTGCACATATCTGCAGTGTGGCTTTGGAGAATGGCAGGGATGTTTTCCCACGGACTAAAGGCCATTCCAGAGGAGGAGGCAGGGTGTGAAGGCCTGCAGGTTTTCCAGGAGTTTGCAGCAAGTGCCCTGGAGGAGGAGGAGGAAGCAAAGTCCATGAGTGTGCCTGTGGAGCTGTCCCATGGATCCACACACATAAATACCAGATGGCTTCTTGCATAAGCCAAACTTAATGTGTTTAAAACCCAGCAGCCAGAACAGGCTCAGGACCCTGCTCTAATTCTCTCTTCATCTGTTTCTTACCCTACTGCTCTGTGAGGTTCTGTCGTTTCAAAACTAACAGCTGCAGGTTTCCAAAAATAAAAGAAGAATTCATTAATTAACATAACCCTAAGCCACAGAAACTCCAGCTTGTGAGCAGCCCTTTGCTCACCACGTGCAGCTCTGTGCCAGGCTGGGGGAGTTCAGGGGGCCGGGCAAACCTTGGGAAATGTGGGATGTGGAAGGTGTGTGCACTCCAGCAGAGAGGGGAAATGTGAACAGAGCAGAGCAGCAGAGAGAGAGCTGGCAGAGAAATCCCTCCAAGTCCTGACAGACCATTCTCCCTAGTGCCACCAAGGCCTCTCCTTACCCAGGTCATGACCTCAGCTGTTTTCAGGTCTCCAGGGCTCCATTTTGGTTGAGCTGAGCCTCCACAAGGTGTGTGCTGCCTTCATAGCCTGTCCTACCACACAAGAACCACTCTGTGGTCCCCCCACATCTCCATCAGTGCCTCATGTCCTCCCCAGGCTCCTCTCACCCTGCCGGGGTGTTTGGGGTGCCTGTAACTGCAGCAGTGTCTGATGCAGGTGGGCACTGCAGGGTTTGTGCACACAGGGCTCAGTGGAAGGCAGTGCCCTGAGTAAACAAAGGGCTCTGGAGTGTCACCAGCTCAGGGATTAAAGGAGGGAGGCTGTGCTCTCACCCTGTGCAAACAGCAGGGTAAAGTGGTGCAGTTAAGCAAACAGCTCGAAAATGGCTCAGTTTCAGGCAATGCTAATTTCAAATATCACAGAGTCACTGCATGGGTGGGTTGGGAGGGACCTAAAAAATCACCTTGTTCCACCTCTACCATGGGCAGGGACACCTTCCACGAGACTAGGCTGGACACTTCCAGGGATGGGGCAGCCACAGCTTCCCTGGGCAATCTGTGCCAAAATAGGAATTTATGATCCAGGACACTTGATATTCATTCCTGGCTCTTTGTGCAGCCTCGAGAAGGCACTGAGCTCTCAGACAGGCCTGCTCATTTATCCCCCTGTTTATCCCCTGCCTGCCCACTCCTTGAGCTGCTTGGAGTAGAAGCCATCCCCCAGGGTGTACTTGCTCAGCACAAGCACAGGGGCAACTTGAATGTCGCTCATCCTGAGTTGGGAGATGGGAATTTCCCCAGGAATTGTGTCCAAGACCTGCCCTTGGATATTCACTTTCTGTTATGACTCAGTTAAAGGGTTATGGAGATAAGGATACTTCTAGAAGAGAAGCATGTTCAGAAACCTGCCATTATCTGTGACAAAGTTTTCTAAGCATATGAGATCCTAATCAGACATCTATTATTTAGTGAGAAGATAACAAGGAGAGATCTCTCAGCTGGTATCCGCTCTGCTCAGCAGATAACAATCAGCTCACATGGCCCTCTTTAAAAACTCACAACTTTGGGTAGAATCAAACCCTACAAGTGGAGTCTCCTTGGCTTTATTCCTTCTCCTTACCATGAAACCCAGAGCAAATCATCAGAGGTTTCTGTGCCTTGATTTTCTTAATTGTAAAATAATAATGGGAAATGCTCTTCTGAAGTAAAGCTGAGAAGTGACAAATCTCCACAAAGAGTTTTGTAAGCCCTGGATAAAGAACGTGCAGGTGCCTGAAATGTCAGCAGAAAATCTCTCTGAAATCCAGTTCAAAGCAGCTGGATGCAGCTTTTGAAAGTAGGAAAGAACTATTTATAGGACATAAAGTGTTCTGGTACTTGTGAAACACAGAGAGAAACAGTCTGTGCTCTGCAGCCCTGAGCCTAAACCTAAAGCCTAAAAATGCATTATAGGAGCCTTGTGGGACCCGTTGTACTGGGTTTGTGTGGTCCCAGCCCGAGCAGGGGAGGGGGAGCAGATCCCACAGTGTGTCCCGAGTTCCTGGGATGGAGCTGGCCTTGCCTGCTCAGCCCTGCCCATCCCCGGGGGCACCTCTGCCCCTTCCAGTCCCAACAGTGAGAGATGCAAAGGCTGCATTGGCCATGGGCTGCTTTTCCGGGGCACAGACGTGTGTGAGGTGTCAGGGAGGCACAGAACATTTCTGTGAGCACAGAAAATCCGTGCTCTGCTGATGTGGTGACCAGAACTGGGAGCAGCAGAGGAGCACAACTCCCTTTGCTGCACCCTTGGCTCTCTCAGCGCTGTCATTGTTTGATTTTGGGCTGCTGGGACAGGTGCAAATCTGCTTCCAGATCACAGCCGGGTACATGGCAGGCAAATTTTGCTGAGAGGCTGCAATAACAAGAAACAGCTCTTGTCTCTCAATGCTCCATAGAACCAGGGGCTCTTCTGCAGCACCTGACAGGGCCTTTCCCCTCTGCTGCACCTTTGTGTCTGCTTGGACAGTCATTTAGCGAGTGCCATTTGTGGCAAGCAGATTCTTAAAAGACAAAGGGGTGAAAAAAAACGCAGCTGAAATGAGTTTTGGTTTTTGAGTAAGATCAGAGCCTTGGTTGGGTGCGGGGGCAGTGCAAGAGTGGAGTGCAGGTGTGAGAGGCTTCATCACCCAGAGAGAAAGGATGCACAGGCTAAACAAAAGGGCAAATGAAAAGGTGCTGAAGTTGTATAAAAAGATGCACAAGTTATACAAAAAGATACACAAGCTAAACAGAAAGGTGTAGATCCTAAATAAAAGATGCACAAGGTAAATTAAAAGATGTTCAAGCTGTATAAAAAAATGCCCAGGGTAAATAAAAAGGTGAGCCAGGCAGGCAACCTGAAGCCTAAAGGACCTGGTGCCCTGATAAGGTCATTCACCTGCTCTTCTGGGCATGAATTGGTGTGTTTTAGAAAAGTGCCCGTTATCTCACTAGGTCGAGGACATTTGTTAGTGCAGGAGCTGGGAAAGGTGCCATAAAGCCCAGGTTTCCTTCCTCTGGTTGTACCTCAGTGGAGAGAGGCAGAGTGGGATGAATTTCTGGGATATTAGGAAATTCAGGAATATTCTTTGCACATAAACAGCAGGCGCTTCAATTGTTACTTTAGTGAAGGAAAGGAAGACAGCCTGGAAATTGTGATTTTTATGGACAATAATATTGCAGGTTCAATGAAGCTTCTGCACCCCCCAAAAGCGCAGAGGGAAGCCCTGGGATGAGGCTGGAATGCATTCCCTGTTTGCCAGAAGGAATGTGACAAGCTGGGGGGAGCCATCAGGCAGCCACTGCTCCCGTGTCACCGAGCTGGTGACACCCCAAAGGCCCGGGGTGATGGCAGTGCACGAGCCAGAGGAGATGGGATCTGGACACCACATGGCCAGGGAGGCTCTGGGAAATCAGGGAGCACAGAAGAGAACCAGGAAAGGGACAGTGTGGGGTCAATCAGCTGCTGCAGAAAGATGGAAAGAGGGATGCTGGGTGACATGGCAGTGCTGCTGCCAGCTCGTGTGGGATTTGGTTTTCATCTGGAAAGCCTGAATTATACTCTAATTGCATAAGAATATCACCATTTATTTAATAGAACTGAATTTCTTAAGATTGCAGGGAAGTGCTTGAAATTATATCCTAAAAAGTTTGAAAAACCAGCTATAAATACAATTCCATGCTCGATTAAGATTATGTTTAATTGAAGCGTGGGACTGGAAAGCAAAGCCCCTCGTGGCTTGTCGTGTGTATCCTACTAAGGATCATCAGCACCTGACGTGAATAAGTGTAAAAACCAACAGCAGGATGGCTTTGAAAATCTAATTTTAGTCTGTGAGTGATGAACTGTCAAGGGAGGGTCAGGTAGAACCTGAGGAGTCAGGAATGGACAAGGATGACTTTCAAAAGGAGATCTGAGTGGGACCCAGACATGTCTGGGGTGCCTCGAGCCCCACTGATGTGCAGGATGGAGGAAGAAGCCCTGGGGCAGAGCTCGGGGCCAGCCCTGTGTCCTGCTTTAGGGCAAATTTGGGAGGAAATTTGTGCAGTTGCACTTTTGTGCAGTTTGTGCAGTTGCAGCAGGGAATTTCTCGGTGACTCAGGACACTGATGTGTGAGGGGTTGTTTTTCTCTCGTGCCATCTCGGGGGGCATTTACAAACCTGCAGAAACCAAGTTTTGGGCCAACCCCGGTGGCTCCCAGTCCTCACCCGCCTGCTCTGAGAGGGATGCGAGCTGTCTGACAGGTACGAACTCATTAAAAAAAAAAAAAAAAAAAAAAAAAAAAAAAAAAAAAAAAAAAATTCTTCAAAATGAAAGCCCCAGCCAAAGCCTTTTTGGGACGAGAGGTCAGACGCGTTCTGCTCCCCCGGCAGCCCTGTGGGTCTCTATTCTTCCCCCTCTCCCGCAGACGATAGAAGGAGCGGGGCTCGGGCCGCGTTTATTAATTCGGGATGACAATGGGACACCTGGAGCAGCACCTGTCAGAACAGGATGCAAATGAGCGCGGGGAGCTGCCCTAATGAAGCGCTAATAGCAGCGATAATGCCTCGCACGGCATTCACGGGCATTGGCTCCATCGCAACAATGAACGCGCCCATCCCGAGCCGCAGCTCCCATTCACAGGCACTTCCTGGCGCTTTGCTCTCGCTGTTTGTTTTTTAAACACACAAACCCGGGGCTTATTATATTTGCAAACAATGGCCTCGTGGAGATGCTCTGATTTACTGCAGAGATAGAGGGGGATGATGTTTGAAAGCCGAAATTAAAGCAGGATTTCCTTGTGTTTTCTCAAAGGAAAGGTTAACATTTGCTAATAACTGTCACAGGCTGCAAACGGTCTCAGTGTCATATGATGGATTTTTCTGATTGCTTTTAATCAAGGTTTTCAGATATGGGGTGTAAACAGAGAAATGAGCTGAGCGCTCATGAGTTGAACAAACCTCAGGAGATGTGACTCAGATAAAGAAAAACTGTTCTGACAATGAAGTAATAGCAGGGTCTTTGCTGCTCGAGTTCCACTCTTTATCATTACTATTTTAGCGTTCCCCATTCCATATCTGTGGCCGAGATAAACGGCTCGGCAGGGATGGACACGTTGTGTGGGAGGGTGGAGGGCTCTTTACCCCACAGAGATATTAAATTGCTGCACTATCTACTTCACCTCCCATATCTGGGGTTTTTTTGCCTCTTCAGGGAAATTTAGATGATGGGAATGAATTAGAAAATGTCTCTTCACAGAGAGATGGCAAAGGCAAGGCTGGGGATATGGAGATGATCTGTCCATGAAAATTATTACTTCTTCTGGATGCCTCCCCGCGAAAAAGGGATAAATGGGGAGGTGTTTCAATACTCCATTTAAAAATTAAGGACACAGAAATGATTCCCCAAAGAGAATTGCAGGAAAGGAGGAGTCTGTGCTGGAGAGCTGAGCTCTAATAAAAGGCATTTTGTGCCATCAGTTTCTTTGTTAATAGGATCCCAAATGTGAGAAGAATTTAATGCAGTTGCAGCAGGGCCTGCATTTCTCAGTGACTCAGGACACTGATGTGTGAGAGGTTATTTTTCTCTCGTGCTATCTCAGGGGGCATTTACAAACCTGCAGAAACCAAGTTTGGGCCAACCCCGGTGGCTCCCAGAGCTCCTGTTGGCACTGGGAAAGGGGGGTCTGGGGACGCCTGGGGCTCAGCAAAGCTGGAGAAGGCAAAGGAAAGCCCAGGGGCTGAGGGAGTCTGGCAGGAGCACATGGGGTGAAGTGCATGCAAACCTCCAGCTGACACAAGCTGTGTCCTCTCCCACGAAAAGCTTCATCATAATCTGTGCAGAACATCACTTGAGGATAAACACAATCCTGCTATAAATACCCCCGGCCATTTCCTGTTGTTCTTTCTGCAGCTTGCACAGGGTTTGTGTCTGGCTGAGGGTGTGACTGAATCCACACAGTCACACACATGTCCCCTGCTCTGTGCTCCACTGAAATGCCTTTTTCTGCCTAAAATCAGCCACTCTGGGCTTTGTGCCACTGAGCTGAACATCCATCCTCAATGAACCAGGAATATTCTTTATGGAAGGAATTCAGGGCAGCAAAATGGTAAATTCTCCTGCTATTGAGATTAGTTGACTTAAATGTCTATATACACTTAATTACAGTCAAATTAATTACACTTCATTACTTAATTACACTTTAATATACAGTTCCCACCCCTGGAAGTCTCCCAAGCCAGTTGGATGGAGCTTGGAGTAACCTGGGGTAGTGGAAGGTGTCACTGCCCATGCGGTGGAACAGGATGATTTTTAAGGTCTCCCAACTCAAACTAATCAGGGATCCTATGTCACTTTTATCACGTTCATCCACATTTCCTTCCAGGCTATTTCAGTTTATATCCATTCTTAATTTTGACTGTCAAAGGAAATCGAGCACATTAAAACCTGAACTGAGAGAAGCAGAAATGCAAACTCCTCCTGGCTTGTTTTATGCCTGATATTTACTGATTTGTGTGTTTTAAGTGGATTTGTTATTTCAGTGAAAATGGAAGCAAAAGTCACACTCCCATGTGCTTGTTAATCACAGAAATACATCAAGGAGAAAGGAAACAGAGGGGAGGGCCCTGGATCCTCATGTATGAATTAAGTCTTTAGAGAACCAGACTGAAAGTTCCTGCAACTACAGAATTTTTACCTCAGCAATTTCATTCAAACCAGTGATATTTTTTTTTTTAAAGTAGCGTTGACAATGTCCTTTTTTCTAAATAGAATGAACTGAAAGCCTGTGTTATAAATATTTGGCTTAGGCTTTCTACCCAAATAGAGCTAAAAACTTAGGGTCATACATTAAAGATAACTTGGGGACATCCAAAGAAGATACTGTGCTGTTTGAGTCTTTAGAAGTTCCTTCCCAAAGCGAAAAACAAACCCAGATTTACATTGCCCAGACTTACTAAGCTTGGATCTGTTGTTGTGGTCGGTTTTAATCAAAGAGTCAATTCCATCTCTGTGAAACTACAGAAATTATGAATTGTTTCTCATATAAAAGTTTACATGAGAAAATGGGAAGAGAATTTTTCAGGAAATCATGGACAGACTGAAACTTCCCCAGTGGGGAAGGAACCAACTGATCCCTTTGCTCGTGTCCACAGACACAGACAGAAATGCTCAGAAGCAGAATATTCTTCTAAAAGATCTTTGCAAACCAATTTCCCTGTGCCTGCAAAGCAGTGGGGCAGAGTGGGTGTGTGCAGTGGAGCTCTGTGGTGTGAGAGGCAAGGAAGGAAATGGGAATTGCAGGCAAGGCTGGGCAGAAAAGGCCTAATGAATGAACCAGAGACAGAATGTTCTGTCCCTGCTCTGGCTGATTGAGACTTCACCTCCATGCTGTTTTATACGAGCTGAGTGAAGGCAGAGAATAGGATTGGAGAAGATTTAAATGAAGGTTAAGATGTGTTTGCTTGCCTGATTCAGATTTTCTCCTTCAAAGATGCCCCTGAAGAAAATCCCCTGTTTCCACATCCCGCTGTGGCTCAGCACCTGAGGCAGTGCCCTGAGAACCCAAACTCTGGTGCTCTCAGCCCGATTTTGCTGAAGTTTGTGCTGTGTGACCCCCAGTGAGTGATGTCTTTGGGCCTCCTGTGACTGTGTGTTTCAGAAAAGTTGTTCAGAGATGAGAAAAGCAGTGTGAAATCTGCCCCTAAGGGTGACCTTTAGAGTGTGAGAGAGACGCAGGCAATATTTTGACATGTTTAACTACCCCCACCAACATTTTTCCTTGATGACACTGAAAAAATTGTTTCCCTGGTTGACCCTGAGGTCCCCTGGCCTTCCCAAACATGTTCTGTCTGGGGTGACATGGAGAAGGAGGAGGGGACAGTAGAACATCTGTAATTACATCAGTGTAAGATATGTAAAATGATCTGGCCATGATCTCCACAGCCTCTGCCCTCCCCAACCTACATTTATCTGTGTAATTAAAATGTGACCAATAGAGGCTTTTGCCCCACCAGCTTCTCCTGGGAGCTGACTCCTATTTCCAACCTCTTCCTCCCACATCCCTGGGAGTGTCCCAGGCCAGGTTGGACAGGGCTTGGAGCAACCTGGGATAGTGGAAGGTGACCCTGCCCATGGCAGGGGTGGGACTGGATGGGTTTTAAGGACCTTCCCTCCCAAACCCCTCTCTGACTCTGTGATTCTAATTTTGAAGTGCTTTACCCATTTTCCCTCTTCCCCCTCTTTTGTAGTAGCTCCTCAGGTGTTTTGTCAGCAAGTCCCCAAACAGGCCCCACGTTCTTTCAAAGCTGTGTTCTATGTGAGAGGCTGATTTTTTTTTAACTGACAACCCTATAGACATTATCTGAAGCAATGGTTGGGATCTCTTTGTTGTCCCCATGGAAGAGAAATTCCACCATCATCATCACCTCAGAGCCCCAGGGGGAGGCAGGGCAGCTCCCAGGGAGGCACTGCAGAATTGTTGAAATCTCACTCCTAGAGGATGCTGATGAGGAAGGTGACTGCCAGACCTGCCATGAGGCACTGCTGCTCTTCCCTCGGATGTTCCTGAGTGACCTTCCCAACCAGGGACAGCCTGTGCCTTCAAAGGGCCCCACTGAGCTCCCTGAGTGCTGGGAGGAAAATCAGACCCCCAGAAAACTCAACTCAGGTTTGCAAGAGCTGCTCAGGCCAGTCTGTGTCAGGTATCTCAGGAAGATCCACTTTTCTTTTGGCCTCTCTGGGACCTCCATTGTCCTGCCAGGATAAGAATCTGATGTAGTTTGAGGCACCATGATATCAAAATGTCAAATGTTATTGATATTGAGGTACCTGTGCAGTCAAATGGCATCAACCAGAGCCAAACACAAAATAATTTTCTTGAATTTTTTCTAAGCATCCAGTTGCTCCTTTAGGTGTTTGTACAGAGTATTAAAAATACAATTAAAAGTCTACAGACTACAACTGCTTAGATATTGGAAGTTTTCCAGGACAGATCCTGTGTGAGTTGGAATCATTCTTGCATTCACACAAAGCACACAAATACAAATACAAATACAAATACAAATACAAATACAAATACACAAATATAAAAGAGTTGCAGAGAAGGTTGGATCACACATCACCCCAAAGGCAAAGCTCCCTGTTCTGGCACAGGGAGCCTCAATCTGGCCCTGTCCCCAAAGGCTGTGTCGGAGCTCACTGTGTTTGCAGCAGGGACATGTACAGGAGAATCCTCTGAGATACAGTCTGACCTTATCCTATGTGGTGTATTTTACTCAGAAAGATGCAAATGGATCCAAGCCCTCCTGTTCCCTGGAAAAGCTGAGTTCTGATAGGCTGCCCTACTTGGTGCCTTCTCAGGTTTTTCAGGTTTTCTTTTGAAACTCCACTTTAGTTGGAAACCAATTGCAATATTTTAAGGAAACTAAAAAGGTTAAAACTGCAGTGAAAAACTCAGAATATCCAAAAGATACTTTGGTTAATTTAAGGTGGAATTCTCTGGATAATTGTTTTGACCTTCAGTCCAACATTAGTATTGCAATTTTTCCCCCTACCTCCAGAATTTTCTCAGGATACGACAAGGCTCTCCCACCACATCCTAGGCTTTTCCATCTCTTACCCCATGGTCTTGACACCCTTTTTACCCCTCATTTTACACACAAAACTTTGGCTAGAGCTGAACAAACAGCTTTGCAGCTGAGATGGTAAATGAGCCCCCATCTCCCAAACTCACTGTAGCACTGAAACCACAGGACCATCTTGTAGGCGCTTTCCTGGCCATTTCCTGCTTGCTTGAAAGCTGAGGAAATGAGGTATGTTGAGGTGTGAACTCTGTTTGTTTGTATGGGGACAGCACTAGGAGACAGAGATACAGCCCATGACCAAGGTGCCAGGCTCAGAAAAGAGAAAAAAACCCAAGAGCCCATTGCCAAGGCATTTCCAAATTAATATCAAACAATGGACCTGGATAAACCTGCAGGGACTGCCTGACCCTCTCAGCCAGGACTAAACACGGCCTTGGCTTAGGACTGTGCCAACGTGAGCCTCAGTTGGTTTTCTTTGGTTTTAAACTCTCTGTTTCACTTAAATCAGGAATGGGTCTTTGAGGGGTGGTTGGTTGTTAGTTTGGTTTTGTTCGGTTCAGTTCAGTTCGGTTTGGTTTGGTTCAGTTCAGTTCAGTTCAGTTTGGTTTGGTTCAGTTCAATTCAGTTTGATTTGTCTCAGTTCAGTTCGGTTCGGTTTGGTTTGGTTTGGTTTGATTTGGTTTGGTTCAGTTCGGTTCAGTTCAGTTTGGTTTGTCTCAGCACAGTTTGGTTCGGTTCGCTTCAGTTTGGTTTGTCTCAGTTCGGTTCAGTTCAGTTCGGATCAGTTCAGTTCAGTTCAGCTCAGTTCAGTTCAGTTTGGTTTGTCTCAGCACAGTTTGGTTCGGTTCGCTTCAGTTTGGTTTGTCTCAGTTCGGTTCAGTTCAGTTCAGTTCAGCTCAGTTCAGTTCAGTTTGGTTTGTCTCAGTTCAGCTCAGTTCGGTTTGTCTCAGTTCAGTTTGGTTTGTCTCAGTTCAGTTTGGTTTGTCTCAGTTCAGTCCAGTTTGGTTTGTCTCAGTTCAGTTCAGTTTGGTTTGTCTCAGTTCAGTTCGGTTCGGTTCAGTTTGGTTTGTCTCAGTTCAGTTCAGTTTGGTTTGTCTCAGTTCAGTTCGGTTCGGTTCAGTTCAGTTCAGTTCAGTTTGGTTTGTCTCAGTTCAGTTCGGTTCAGTTCAGTTCAGTTTGCCCCGCAGTGCTCCCATTCCCCTGCCAGGATAAGAGCAGGACCCTCCCAGGCTGTGCCGCAGTGTCCCAGGCTGGGACAGTGTGAAATGCCAGCCAGGGACTGGCACAGCTCAGGCCACCGAGGTGTCCCCCGGCTTTCCTGGGCTGGGACTGCCCCTTCTCCTCCATGCCTGGAAAACCCCAAGTTGACACCAATTTTTAAATCCTCTCAGGAGTTTTCAGAGCCAGCAGGGTCTCCCCGAGCCCTGCAGGCAGAGCTGGGGCTCTGCAGGGTGGCTGCTGCTCACTGCAGGCAGGACTGCGAGGCAGGCTGGGTTATTAGCAGGGAAAGCTGATTGATTTATGAGAGCAGAAGTCTCTTGCTCGCTCCAGCACAGGTTATTCTCCAAATGCAAACTTTCTTTCACTTCTCACACACAAAGTGACCGAGTGCTGTGTTATGAATGGGCCCCTTTGTTACCCCAGCCCGACACGACAGACTGTTTAGTTCATGTCTGTGCTTTAGCAAAGGAGGACAGGGTCTGCAAGACAGATGTGCCCTTTAATTGCAGGGAAATATTAGAAGATCGTTAAGCCATTTCTGACAGGGCTTTCCTCTGGCTCAGGGAGTGGGGAGTTGTTTCGGGAAGGCCAAGGAGCAGCCCTGTCTTGCCAGCCCCACAAACAGGACCTTGTCCTGCTCCCTCACCCCAACACTAAACAAAACCAGAGGAGTTCAGTCAGAAGCCCCACTTTGCTGCCAAAGCTGCAGAGCTATATCTCAGAGAGAACTCTCCTTACATTGCATCTGATAAAAGGCTTTTCAACACAGCTCAGGGGACTTGCCCTGCAGGAGATAAGAGCAGAGCTATCGGCTCTGCTGAGAACATGGAGATGTGCCGAGGGTTCTGCTTCTTATTTGTGTTACTGAGCACGGTCTGAGTGTAAGAAACTCTCCAGCAAAAGGAAAACGTGCTGCAGTCAGCTCAGAAAACATCCCAAAGTGCAGGGGAGAAAAGCAGATCCTCTGTTCTGTAGGAGAGAGAGCTTTGGGGGCAGCCTGGGGTCCAGTCTTGGTTTAGTTACACTGGCACAATGACCTGGAGCAGTGTTTGGGTGCTTTGTGTTAGTTCCCATGATGCAAAATCACTGGAATAGCCTCATCTGTGTCTGCAGGGCACCCCTGAGATGATGGCTTTGTCTTTTGGGATCATTGCTGTGACAGAACTTGACAGCTCCCTACTTCAGTCATCAACTCAGAGCTAATGATTTTCATTTAAAATACAGCAAAATAAACCAGAACAAACCCATCACACTGCTGAGGGATAACATGAATCCCACAAAGGTCTGAGCAAATGTCCTGGGGATGGCAGGAACCTGCAGAATCAGCCCCAAACAGGCTCTTGGGTACACGTTCTTAGCCTCACGTCCAGTCCAGGAGAAGGGTGCAGAGCTGGGTGACGTGGCCAAAGCCACAGCACTGAGTGGGCTCCGGGCTGGGATTTGCCTCCTGGCAGCCCTGGCTCCCAGCCCCTCCCAAACTCACCAGGAGCCTCTGCTGCAGCTCTTGCCTCCCCTCCCTGCAGCAGAGCATCCAAAATCCCTGCCAGGGGCTCATTCATGGACCCTGCTGCACCTGACATCGGATCTCCCAGGTGTGGAAAACTATCCCTGGGCACAGACTTGGACCATTCTATGATTCTGGGACTTCTGGAGGTGGCAAGGGACCTCATTTATCTGAGCCAGGTTCAAAGCCCTTCTCAGTACCACGCTGATAAAGCCAACAGCCTTTCTGTTAATGATCACTGATAAGAGATTTTGGTGAGGGTTTTTTGCTCAGTCTCAGAGGAAAGTCAGTTTTGCTTTGTCTATCAATCCTACCCCTGGGAATAACACTTGGATGTTCTGTGGCCTCCTTCTCCAAGGACAGGGGATGACTTTACAAAATCTGAGCTCTTTGAGAGGTAGCATCACACAGACAAGGGAACTGAGCCATGGGGACATTAATACAGCTGTGAAAGAGCCCTTTTTTATTTTTTACTCTCACATCTGCTCTTGGGTGAGCCAGGAGCCAGCATTCACTGCTTGGTTCTTGTAGATTCTTGCTGATTCAAGCCTGGTTCTTGTATGTGTAACACCAGAGAAAGCCTTGGATGTTTTTATTTAGTGGGAATGTTTGTCCTCAGCAAGAGTTTCACTACATTTATGCAGGGAGCTTTCCCTGCTGCAGCTCCCTGGAACTGTTGGTGGGGTGGTCTTTGCTCGGTCATTGATATCAGGAGGAAGAACAGCACCTTGTCAGCTCCTTTTCGTACGGCAATGTTAACTTTGGGTTCCAGCCCAGGTGCCAGGATAGGATTCAGCCTTTTTGTCCAAGAGGTAGGAGTGATGGCAATCCCTGAGTCCTTCCAGGACCTCCTCTTGCCCCAAAGTTAAAACATCAGTGTTCCTTTGTAAAGAAATCAAAAGCCCCTGGGAACTTCTACTGGTGTAAACTGTGTTTTCCTGTTCAAATATCTCGATCAAGATTGACAAAGAAAATATCTCAGTGCAATCCAGCTGAGCTGTTTTCCTTGGAATGCCACGGGCAGGCTTGTTCACAAAATCTCTGCTTTTGCTATAGGCGTAGGCAGAAACAATCCTGTCACTGGAGCCACAGGGGCTGGGCTCGGTGCACAAGGAAAACACAGATCCCTGCCATCCCAGCAGGGTGGCAGCCCTGAGCTCCACTGCCAGGCTCAGCACAGCAGCTGGGGTGTGGGTCAGCAGCCAGCAAAGGTTGGAGTGATGCACAGGGGCACCTGAGTGTGCCCAGGGCCAGGGAAATGCGAACCTGGGCTAATCTCGATATTTAAACCTGATCTTTGAGAGGGATTTAAGGCACTGTGGCTCCCAGCACCCGTAAGTGGGAGTGTGATTTGTGTGACTTCAGGCTCTTTGGGAATCCCCCTCAGGACCTGTCCATCCCAGTCAGAGCCATTTGTCTGGCAAAGAGGCAGAGATCAGACTCCCAGTGCTGGATCAGGAGTAGGCATGTGCTCCTTGGGGAACAAAAAGGTTCCTGGGAGTCCTGGACCACCTCCCCCCTCCTCTTATCTCTGGGCTCTGTGTAATGCAGGTTCTGACCCAGCCCAAGCAACCTGCTCTGGCCTTAAACCCTGAGTTTGTGCTCTGGAGCTCAGATTTAACCCAAACCCAGCTCTGGCCTCAAACCCCGAGTTTGTGCTGTGGGTGTCTTGGTCAGCCAGACCCTGAGCTCAGATTTAACCCAGACCCTGAGCTCAGATTTAACCCAAAATCTTGTGTCTCAGGGCACAAATGGACTCAAGCCTTCACTCTGGAAAACCCAAGGCACATCTGGTTTAGGATTCAGCTGCAGGACTGTGTTTGACCCCCCCCCCATTGAGTTTCCAGAGCTTCACTGTGCACTCTAGATGTCAGTGATGGATTATTCCTTCCATTTCCTTCCAGCTGAGCCTTCCCATGGCTGAGCATTCCCCAAGAGGTGTTGAGGTGTTCCAGGCTCTAGACAGGGAGCAGGGCAGGCTGTGCTCACTCCTGGAGATGCTGCTGGGATCCTTTCGTGCTGTTGTTTTTCCCCAGTCTGGGATAAGTCATCTTGGGCTGGAGGAGCTTGTTTTGTTCTCTGCGGATGGAAACAAAACAGCCCCGATGGCCCTTCCTGATGGGCTTCCTGCGATTGTGCAGGGAATGGTGTCAGGGAACAAAACAGGATACCCGGCGGGCTTGTGAATGTAACGGGACAATGGTATCAAAGTGGAATAAAAATAATGAATGGGCACTGCTGGAGCCTTGAGTCACAACCTGAAATATTTGTGTCTCCCGAAGCTACCACCTCCCACCCCCTGAATTCCTGGGAGAACGCTCTTTTTACAGTGTCCAGTGCTTTGGCTGTAGGAACCCAAAGAGAAAAGACAAGTTTTTGTGGTTTGCACCTATTCCTTCGTGCTTTTAAGACTGTGCTTTGTGTCCTTTTCCAAGGCAGCCTGAGCACAGCTGCTACAAGGTTTCTTAAAGCTAATCAGTCTAATAGAGAATTAACACTTTATTATTTATCCTTTTAACTTAATAATTAAATTCTTATGATTCTTAGTGTGACACTAATTAAAAATTACTTTAAACTTATGAAGAAAAAGGAAAAAAAAGATGAACACTTAAAGAGACAACACTTAAAAATTTTAATATTGTCTTATATTTATATTTTATTATAATACAAAAACTTCAAATTTAAAACTCATTACTATGTTAAAGCACACACTTCTATTTCATTACACACCTGTAATTTTAATTTCATCACTCAGATTTAGAAGCTATTTCTAAAGCCTTAAGCCAAAAGCAGTGTTCTGCATGGGATCATTGCCAGACAGCACAGAAAGCTCAAAAACCCCAGGTTTCTAAGATCCAACACCTGAGAGTAGGCCCAGAGATGGGATAAACCTCTCATGGCAAACCCCCAGCATTTTTGGGTTTCTCCATTTGTTATTTTCCTTTCTAGGGCAAATCATTTATAGAGAAAAGCTTCAATTTATCTCTGCACTCTGGAAACAAAACCAGCAGGATTGTCAGAGTCTCAGTTTCTGACACAAGTAAAAATACCCCCAGAATCTGTGCTTTGAGGGACAAGGTGAAACCACTGCAATGGCAGATGCAGCTGGGAGTGAGCTCAGCTTTGCTGACACACAGTGCTGGGTCAGTCTGCAATGCCCTGATGGAATATTTGCCAATATTTGCCACTGGGAAGAGCCTCTGGCAGCACATCAAGGCGAGGGGAAGGGCACTGGGTGCTCCAGGACAGAGCTGAGGTCAGCACAGCATTTCTGCATTTGTGCTCCAGGATTCTTGGGGTTTGTCAGCAAGCCAGACTCTGAAACCATCTTGCAGTTTCCCTCCCTGTTTCTTCAGCAGAGAAGACCATAAAAATGCTACAATAATATTTACTGAAGGGTGCATGTTCGCAGTTAGGCACATGTGTCTTTGTTTACAAACACATCTGCTCAGAGCAAGGCAATTATTTTAAAAGCGTGAGGGGAAAAAGAAATGAAATGAGAAGGAAAGTGAGCTGGAGTTGGGTGGATTTGGGTGCTCAGCTCTGGGAAGCAAAACAGTGTCAGCCCCAGTGAGAAGGGGATCCAGCCTTGGAGGAAAAAAGCACAGAGGAGTGGAGATACAAGCACAGGAAAGTGACTGAGAGGAGTGTTAATACCTGGCAAAGGCTGATTGATTTTCCGGGATCAGAAAATCAATCCCAGAAAATTGGGAAAGGATCTTGTGAGATCATAGAGTCCTCAGCCTGAGCAGGGTCAGGCTGGTTAAACCATAGAGGTAAATCCTTCTGTGTTCTGTGTGACTTCAGGCTCCTGGGAAAATCTCCAGCTCAGGACTGTCCATCCCAGCCAGAGCCATTTTCTGGCTTTTATCAGATACCAGATTCCCAGTGACTCAGTGAAATCACCTGCCAAGATAAGAATCCTGGCCCAAGGCATGCCAAAGGTAAAGCTCCCAGCACTCAGGACAGGTGTCACACTCTGCCCTCAGCCTGAATTGTCTCATGTGTTGGCAGGACTGGGCAGGGAGCAGAAGGCAGGGAATTCTCTGGGAATGGCAGCCAGAAGCTGTGCTTTGTCCCAGAGGACACACACCTCATGCCAGTCAGTCCCAGCAGGGTGGGGAGCCCTGGGGAAGGCAGGAGACTTTGGGGAATTGCTGTGCCCAGCCCAGGGACTGCCAGGGCTGCTCCCTGCTCCAGGCACTGCTGCTCTTGTTCCAAAGGATTTCAGGATGGATATGACGGGGATGGGATGGTCCCTCCAGCCTCAGCTTTCACCACATTTACTTTCAGATGTCAAAGGGCCACAGAGATAACCCAGACAGGTTCTTTTAAAATTCTACCTCCATTCCTGAGCCTGTGCTGAGACCTCACAGAGGCTTTTCCTGGGATTTCCCACAGTTCCAGGTCTGGTTTAAGCCTCCTTATCATAATGCTTAATGCAGCAACTTGCTGGGAAGGAGAAACTGTCACCTGGTTATTCCCAGTTGGCTGGAAACAAACCAAAATAGGCCCTGAAACCATTAATGTGAAGTCTAGACTGAGGGAAAAAAAATAATTTGTTCAGATCCTATAAAAGTGTGCCTGAAGCAAAGTGCTTTTCTGAGAAGTGGAGTACAGAAGAATTATTTATATTTTTATCCTTTTTGAGTCTGCTTTTGGGGATCTTGTGATGAAAATAACAGAACATTGATTTTAGCAGCCTTCTTTTACCCACTTGATACAAAATTTCATGGGAATAATGAATATAAAAATAACCCCCAAAAGATAAAGATATATATTTTTTTTCCTTCTGAGGAGTTTTGCCAAATCATTCTGCCCCAATTTTGAGCTGTCTAATTTCAGTGTGGTTTTGGTGTTTTTCAGCGTTTCTGCTGTTTCTGCTGCTTTTACTCCTGCTTTGTTTCCCCCTAAC
The DNA here is from genome assembly GCF_052056855.1 of Sturnus vulgaris. Taxonomy (NCBI): domain Eukaryota; kingdom Metazoa; phylum Chordata; class Aves; order Passeriformes; family Sturnidae; genus Sturnus; species Sturnus vulgaris. The sequence continues at coordinate 2,796,924 of NC_142265.1, read as the reverse complement.
ACGAGTTACCACATTGTGGTTTCCCGTTTATTTGAATTGTGAAGGAATTATGGTGTATTCCAAGGCTGCCAAGCTACCCTCGGATGGAGTAGCCTGGGTGGAAAGGGAAGGAAAGGGGAGGAAAGGGGAGGAAAGGGAAGGAAAGGGAAGGAAAGGGAAGGAAAGGGAAGGAAAGGGAAGGAAAGGGAAGGAAAGGCAGCCTGGGCTGAGTGGGTGGCTCTCTGTCAGGTCGCTGTCCTGCTCTGTGGCTCTGTGCACGTGTCCAGGGCAGACTGGGGCAAAAACCTGCAGTGTGGGATGCCCTAAAATAACTAAATGAAACCCCTCCTTTATACGCACCGAAATCCTCAGATCTGCAGAGACTTGGACACAGTGTTAAAGGTTTGCTGCTTTCTTAGCCCTGAGTGCTGCTGCAGCAGGGAAAGGGCTTGGAGCATCCTGGGGTAGGGGAAGGTATCCCTGCCCTTGGCTGGAGGTGGAATGGGACGAGATTTAAGGTCTCTTCCAACCCAAACCATCCCATGATTCTGTGACAGCAGCCTGCATCTCATCCCATCCCTCCTGGGCAGGGATTCCAGCAGCTGGGGTGTCCCAGCCCCAGCATCAGCAGCTCAGTGGGGAAATGCTGTGAGCAGCACAATGTGGGCAGTGCTGCAGGGGGGTACAAGGGACAAGAACAGTGCTCCTTGAAGTGACAGCTCTCATCCTGCTGGGCCCACCAGGGGGATGCTGGATCTCCAGCTGCAGCCAGGAAAAGATTCTCAGCAGGACTTCAGTGGATTGTGAAGGACACAGGATTGGGTTGTGGCTGTTGGCAGTCCAGTGTTCATGATTACAGTTTTCTAGGGGGAGTTCTGGGGAGTCCCTGCCCCAGTCACATCCTGTAAGGAAGGTGGAATAGCAGGAGCAAAGCTCAGGAAAAGTGGTCTGGAGAAGCTGCAGAGGGAATTCTTGGTTTGATTAGGAGCAAGGGAAGAGTGGATATGTGAGACTGTGTCCAAAGGGTTCCTGTCTGTGTCCCAGAGCAGCACTGCCCGGGGCTCAGTGCCACACAGTGTGCACAGTACAGGGCAGGGAGAGGGGAATGCTCCCTAAAGGTGGTGCCAAACATCGAGGGTAGGGATGAGAACACTCTGTCTTCCAATCCAGTGCCTGATCCATCCTAATGTGCTGCCCCAAGATCAGCACAGACCCTGCTCCTTTTTGAATTTCTTATTTGACTCATTTTCTTGTAAGTCTGATGTTATCTCTGTGCTCGAATGAGATGCTGGCAGCAGAAATGCTGACTTGTAATACTGCAGTGCCAAAGTCATCTCTGCTCCAGGGCTGCTCCTCAGTGCAAACCCTGGGCCCTGTGTGAGGCTGCAGGACCTCGGATTTTGGTGTTTTACATTGTTAGGTCTGGGCTCTTCAGGTCTGCGTTGGCAACATTCTCTTTGCAAAAATATTTCAGGAGTGATTTTCTCATAGGAGCAGGAGTGCTGAAATTTTGGGGAGGGGGAAAAAGGAAGGCAAACAACCACCCCTCTAGAGGTGGAATCATCTCTCCATGGCAGAATAACGGTTCAGGTACTCAGCACTGCCTTCTCTTCTAAGTCAGCCTTTGTGGAGGAGGATCAAGCTTTGATCTTTAGCAATGCCTTTTAAATGTGGTTATGGCCAGAAAAGTGAATGTAGAGAGCTAAAAGGTGATGTTCAGGGAAATCTCGTTGCACACACGTGGAATAACCTCAGTTACTGGGGACACCTGGGGTGGCAGCACTGACTGCTCACCTCACCAGCCCTTGTTCCCTTTCTCCTTTCTCAAATGTCCTGTTCAATTCATTAGCTGAGTGAAACCTTTGCTAAGGTGTGTGTGTCATCTCTCATTGTGAGGAGATCAGGAAAACACCAGGTTGAGGCACTGGTGGTTCGTCAGCCCTCCCAGAATCTCAGACTGGCTGTTCCTGCCCTCAGGGCAAAACCAAACTCTGCCTCCCACTATGTCCCACTCACACCTGGGACCTGGGTCAGGATGGCTCATCCAAATAAAGGCAAACCTGATAATTCACTCTCTTACGACTGGAAACTGCTGTATAAATAAAAGCCACACCACAGATCCCTGCCTGAGGGCTGCAGGAGTGTGTGCTCCTCATTTGTGGCACTCACTGGAGAGCCTGGGGCTGAGCTGCCCAGGAGCTGGACGTGCTGCGAGCTGCCACGGCCACATTTATGCCAGGAATGTGATTAAAACCTGGAAAAACTGAGGCCAGCCTATTCCCAGAGGCACTATAAGGTAACATATATGCCAGAGCAGCACACACAGCCCCTGTCTCAGCCAGGCTGGCCAGCCCAAGGCCACAGGCTGAGCAGCAGCGTGGGGGGACCTGGCGGGCTGTGCCCTGTCTGGCCAGGCTGTGTTGGCACCTGGGACACCTCAGAGTGTTTTCCCAGTGTCCAAACACTGAGTAGCTCTCGATTCCAGGGGAGACAGGCTCGGTGTTTCATGGAGCTGCTGCTCTCCAAACCCCTCCTGAGCAGGCTGGCCCTTGGAAGGTGGGTCTGGCCAGCTCTGCCCGGGGAGCTGAGCCCCACACTGAGCCCAGACAAGGCTGTACACATTCCCTGCAGCCTGCAGCCGAGCCCTGGCCCCTTCCAGGACAGCTAGCCTGAGTCCCAGGCAGTGCTGATATTACAAATTACTCACCACAATCGGGTAGTCCATCAAAAAGGCAATTTATTAATTCATTGATACTAATTAGTTTATTAATTCATTGATAAGGGACGGGCAAGCAGCGCTGGGAAGTCCATGTTCCACCAACACGTCCATCCCACCCCTGGTCACTGCCCCTTTTATAGGCAGTTCCTTGGTGGGCTGTGTCATGCCTACTGTGCTGGGGCACAAGTCTAAGCAAACCTGAACATGTTGGCCAGCACTCAGGCAGCAGTGGCTACAAGCCCCCACCAGGTCTGGACAAGGCTCAGGTTACACTCCTAGCAAGCAGGTAACAGCAGTAACAAGTCTCTTCATATTCACACAAGCCCGCATTTTCCTTGTACATAAAAAGTGGATACAATTCATAATTATAGTGGCAAAAAATACATAACAGCAAAAAGCCAGCAATTCACAGCAAAGTGATTTTAACAAATATGAAATCGTTATATTTTCCTGTGTCTCATGTCCACACTTTAAGTTCAGTATTCTTGTTTATACTGATCCCGCGGTGTGTTTCCATGATGACACAAACCACTGTGTAACATCTCACACTGGCGTTATCCTGGCGGTCCCCAGCCAGCAAGGGCTGCCTGCTGCTTGTCCCTGTTTTTCCTGTGAGCTGTGGAGGTGGGCACAGGGCTGGGCTGGTGGCAGCAGGGCTGGCTCACTGCCACCCCACTCGCCTTGCATGTAACCAGCGCTGCTCGTGCTGTGCTCCTGGAGCTGAGCAGGTGACACCAGCCCTATATCTCCTCATCTGCTGGGGTGGCTCAGCTCAGGGCTGAGCCCTTGTGCTGCCACCCACTCAGGTTTAGCTCAAACCACTCCTGGCCCAGGAGCTGCGAGGAGCAGCTGGAGCATTTGGATTCCTTCTCCTGTATTCAGGACTGAAACTGCTCATGCAGCACAAGTCAGAGCTCAGTCCCAGCACCCCAGTGAGGTTATTGCTGTCCCAGTTAACACCAGTTGCATGCAGGCAGGGCTGAGCAGCCACTGTCTTTCAAGGAAGATCCTTATCTGGGGAGGTTCTCTGGTTCTGTGTCACAGAGCAGTGTGTACTTGCTTGTGTATGTAAGGTTGTACTTGGTGCAGCCCCAGCCATTGATCTTGGTCCAGGGTTATCCTGTGCAGTGTTGTTCACTTTGGGGGGTTTTGGGACAGCCAGAGAGATCCCTGCTTTCCCATTTTTTTACCCCCAGAACCTTTATTCAGAAGAAAAATGTCTTTCCAATTTCTTTACCCCAGAACCTTTATTCAAAAGAAAAATGGCTTAGGCAGAAAAAGCAGCCTGGAATTAAGAGTGCCTGATAAGCTTGAATTCAGAAGAACCCCCCAACCCCTGCCTAAGCCCTGCTGAACTGACAGTAAAAATCTTGTGAGCAACCTCTCACACTGATTTTGTGGCATAACTGGCATTATAGTTCTTTTCCCAGATATTGTTTCCCTAAAAAAATCCCAATTCTGTGCATGTTTTTAGAGTGGTTATCTCCAAGCCCAAACAGGCAGAATCTTTATCTGATGGATTTGCAGTGGTACTCACATTTCCTTTGTCTCTGCCCAGCTGAGACTGGGTCTGGAGGGCCCTAAGCCAGTCCAGCAGCCCAGTGTGGGGTTCACCCACCACCTCAGGTGGGGAACCTGACACTTTTTGTACTGAGAGGAAGTAGGAGCCTGTAGAAAATATGTCATTTGGGAACTGTTAAATCTCCAAAACTTGAAGGTTTTAAGCTTTCTGTGCTGTCAGGCACTGACCCCCTGGAGAACACTGCTTTTGACCTGAGGCCTTAAAAAAGGATTCTAAATTTGAGTGATGGAGTTGAAATCACAAGTGTGTAATGAAATAAAAGTATGTGCTTTCACATAGTAATAGGTTTTAAATTTGAAGTTTTTATAGTATAGTAATAAGTATAAGACAATATAAAAGATTTTAAGTGGTGTCTTTTCTGGTGTTCATGTTCCTTCTTCTTCCTTCTTTCTTATGAGTTTCAAGTAATAGTTTCTAGTTAGTCAATATCACACTAAGGTCATGAAAATTTAGTTATCAAGTTAAAAGTATAAATAATATAAGTGTTAATTCTCTATTAAACTATTTAACTTTAAGAAACCTTGTAGCAGCTAAATCTTACTCCATTTTCCTCGCTTCTAGCAAGTAGCTGGAAGTGCTGTTAAACCCTCTGTACTTTTTAATAAAATTTAATAAACAGCCAAGCCCAAACACAAGAAAAACCATTTCCTTCATATATTTTTAATCCTAGCTCTAAGTGAAAGCAAAAAAAATCTAAAACCACTAATTAAGTAGTGCAAAACTCCCATCAGTGTTAGAGGGAACCCCTGCCTGAGGGGAATCCTCAGTGAATCAGAGGAGCAGCAAATCCTGATCTCTGATGGAAAGGCTTGTTCCCTTTTAAGCCTGAATCATCTCTTGTTCTTGTACCTTCCTGCACAGGCAAAGTTTGCAGCCTGGAGATAATGCCAGCCCTTCGAGGGCCTTCTGACACAATTCACAGCCATCCTTCCCAGGGACACCTTCCACTCCCTCCCTTACTCTAAAGCTGAAAAAAGGGAGGGGGATTTTTGGAAGGCTGTGAATCCACCAAGGAAAAGCTGCAGGAAAGATTGAACTCCTTTCACCAGCCATCCCTGGGCAGTGTGGGGTAAAACCTTGCTCTGCTCTTTAGTGGCTGTGACCAGTGTGAGAGGCTGACCACAAACTGCAGCAGATGCTGGAACTTCAGCAGATGTTTGAGGGTTCCTCTGAATTCAAGCTTAGGTTCACTCCAATTCTAGGCCACTTGGGCTTGTTTGGGTTTGTTACATGATCTGAGATCGGAGATAGAAAAGTGCTGATTTTGGTAGGCCTTGGTCTCTCTAAATGGGTTAACTTCAGGCTGAGGGGGATTTTCGTGTTTACCCAGCAGACTCTGAATTATTGACGGATTTTGTGACGATATCACAAGCCTGGTGGTATCTGATTTGTGCTTAGATTCTCGTGTCATTCCAGAAGCTGCACTTCTCTAAGGTTTCAGAATTTCTGTTTCCCTCCCTGGTTATGGAAGAATTTACAAAACAAACCTCTGAAACAACTACTGGGGGAGGGGGAGCAGGGTGGGGGGGATGGAGAGAGAGCAATAATCTATTATTTTAGGAGCTCCCTGTTCAGAGCAGGGGAGGTTAGCACACACCATCTTTCAGCTGTGTGCTCAGTGACCACACACCACTGCTGGGTGGCTTTTGAGCACTGAGTGCCCAGAGTAGGTGACTCTGTAGCTTTGTTTTGGAGCCTGCTCCATCAGCTCACATTAAAGTGGGGGCTGCTCTCAGTGCGGGAGGTTCCTCCTTCGGTTTCTGCCCTGCCACTCACAAAGGCAGCTGTGTTGTGTGTGGTTAACTGAGCTCCCTCCAGAGCAGGCAGCCCTTGCCAGATGCACTTTGAGTCAGGCAGGGCTGTGCCAAAGCTATCAGGAGCCCAGCACTCCTCGCTTGGAAAACCCAAGCACATCCACACAAGGAAACTGATAGTCAGAACTTTTGGTCAATATTTGGAGTTTCAGCAAGAGGGGAGAAAAAAATTAAAAAAAAAAAAAATTAAAAAAAAAAAAAAAAGGATAACAATTTCCTGTTTTTAAGCATTTCTAGAAATGCAGAGTTTGGTAACACACCAGGCCTTGACTTCCCACAAAATAAACAAAAAGTGTAAAGTAATGCATTTTTTTCCCCACCACGAACACCCATAACTGTGACCTGCTCTGGCTGCTTCTCCTTCAGCAGCAACCTCAAAACACAAACAGGGCACAAACCCTCCGAAAGGAGACGTAGAGACCTTCAGATGGCACTGCAGAGGTGCTCCCACTACACACCAGGTGGGCTGGGAGCAGCAGGTGGGCAGGGACTCACTGGGACTGGGGCTGGACCTGCTCACAGCGAGCATTTGGGGTGACACAGCCCCATGAGGTGACGCAGCCCTGTAGGGTGACACAGCCTCGTGAGTTGACACAGCCCATGAGGTGACACAGCTCTGTAGGTTGACACAGCCCTGTAGGGTGACACAACCCTGTAGGGTGACACAGCCCTGTGAGGAGCCACAGCCCCACAGAGTGACACAGCCCTGTAGGGTGACACAGCCCTGTAGGGTGACACAGCCCCATGAGGTGACACAGCCTGTGAAGTGACACAGCCCTGTGGGGTGACACAGCCCTGTGGGGTGACACAGCCCCATAGAGTGACACAGCCCTGTGAGGTGACACAGCCCTGTGGGGTGACGCAGCCCTGTAGGGTGACACAGCCTCGTGAGGTGCCACAGCTCTGTAGGGTGACACAGCCTCATGGGGTGACACAGCCCTGTGAGGTGACACAGCCTCGTGAGGTGACACAGCCCTGTAGGGTGATGCAGCCCCGTGAGGTGACACAGCCTGTGGGGTGACACAGCCCTGTAGGGTGACAGAGCCCCGTGAGGTGACACAGCCCTGTAGGGTGACACAGCCCTGCAGGGTGACACAGCCCGTGAGGTGACACAGCCCTGCAGGGTGACACAGCCCGTGAGGTGACACAGCCCTGTGAGGTGACACAGCCCATGAGGTGACAGCCCCAGCAGCTCCTGCACTGCTTGCAGAGCTCCAGTGAAGCTGAAAGCTGCTCCCCCCCAAAGCCAGCAGCCAGCCAAGCAGAGCAGAGCAGAGCAAGGCCTGGTTTGCATAGGGGCTCCTGGACCGGGGCCCTGCTTCCCCTGGCAGGTGGCGGTGGGGCAGCTGTGGGGCCCTGCAGGTGCTCCCCAGCTCGCAGGGAGAAGCAGAGGGCAGTTCCTGCTTCAGGCACGGCTCTGAGGGCTGGTTGTGTCTCTCCCCAGGAGGCTCTGTCGGTGGTGAGCGACGACCAGTCCCTGTTTGACCCCACGTACGGCGCGGCCGCGCAGCTCCCCAAGGACATGACGGCCTCCGGCAGCCCCGACTTCGGGCAGCCCCACAAGATCAACCCCCTGCCCCCCCAGCAGGAGTGGATCAACCAGCCCGTGAGGGTCAGTGTCAAACGGGAGTATGACCACATGAACGGATCCAGGTAAGGAAAGAGCCTCTCCACGCTCACAGAGCCTCGATCGTGGAATCGCAGAATTTCCGGGTGGGGAGGGACCCGCAGGGATCATTGGACCAAACTCCTGAATCCAAACCCCCAGTCCAAAGGTGTGGTTACTGTGCTGAAAAGAGAGAGAAAGGACAGCAACACACACGGAGCTCTTTGGGGAAAAAAGGCCAATTTATTGTACAGACAGCCCGGATTTAAAGTGTGTTAGTGCAGCCAGGACAGGACAGGAGCTCATGGGACAATTGGGAAAAACATCCTTGGGACAGCACCTCAGGATGTGTCCCACGGGAAAGACACCAGGGGTTAATGTTGGTGATGAATTCCACTCTGTTTGTCACCATGTTCTCACCCTGGGAGACTCCTCCCTAACTGAAGCTGCAGTCAGCTTGTCAGCCTGGGAATGGAGCTGAGAGTCAGGAGAAATCCAGGCCTGAAAAGAATTTCCAAGCTGGAATTCCCTAGCTCTCTAAATGTGTGTGTCCACACAAAGGCAAAGCACACACTGTCCATTCCTGTTCATGTCCTGCACACCAACAAACCTCTCTGTGCAAGACCATGTCCCACTCTCCTGCAATTCCTTCTTTTGTGACTCATTTTTAGCAGTCTGAGCATCCTTCTCATGCAGTTCTGCAGGATGTGTCCCTCCCAGTCTCCATGAACACCCCAGAGACTGGGCATGAGGCTGCCAGGGCAGAGCTCATGCTGTAAATGCTGCTGGAGATCCCACATTTCACTCCATGGATGTGCTGTGGTTCCAGGTGCTCACACAGGGGAACGTGCAGCAATAATCAGATTTTCTGCCAGCAAGGCACTGAAAGCTGCACTGCTGGCCTGCAAGGGCTTCACTGAAGGACATTTTTTATTTTTGCTCTACCAGGGCATGAGCAAACCTCTGGAAATGGAAAGCTTTTTGATGAAGAAGGAAAAATAAGGAGACTTTATGGGAGTCTGTGAGGTGGAACAAAATCAAAGTCCTGTGCCCACCCCTTGTGAGTGGACAGAGGTGACTCAGGGAATTCAGGAGTAATTGGAGCAGAGGTGTGAACCCCCAGAGGGTGGCTGGGGTGGTGTAACCTGCCCAGCTCACAGCCAAAGGACAGCCCTGTCATTTGTACTTAGAGGTGAATCTTTTCCCTGATCAATGGGAAATTGAATGGCTTGAAAACATTTTGTTATAGCAGCTCAAGTAGCCCCTTTTAGAAACATTATTACAGCCTGGAAACAAATTTCACCTTCTTGAACATAATTTTTAAGTGTAAAAATGTCAATTTTATTTCAGTTTTAAATATAGATATATTATAGATACACTTTTGTTTTTTAGCAAAAGCTTTTAGAGTTCACATTAATTTTAAATGTGATTTGAATTTCAAAGTCACTAACATCTCTAGCATTTCTAGTGTTTCACAGTGAAACTCTCAAGGGTTCTTCTACTTTAGGGTGAGTTTAGCAGCACATTTTCCTGGTTTCTGAGAACACAGCAGAGCACAGAGTTGGAAACAGAAAGCAGCCTTGCACTTTCAGGCCTCTACAGAGAGGTGATGCTGTTAAAGACATCAAACAGCAGTGTGCTGTTTTTTCCTCGTGAGTGTACAGTAGATGCTGATTTTACTCTCAGATAAAGGCCTCTGTGGCAGTTGCTCTCTCCTGGGGATCATTTGCAGGCTGAACTCAATCTCACCCTGATTGTACCTCAGTAGCATTTCTTGACTTCATGAAAACCATGTGGGTATTTGCTGTGTTCCCAATCTCAGAATTAGGGTGAAACATGGGAAAATGAGTTATTTCCTGAAAAAGCACAACACTGAGAAAAGGATGGATCTTGAAAGTACCTGGGGTTTTGATAATTAT